>NC_141874.1:768222812-768564312 GCF_056163025.1 Triticum urartu
GCTCCATACGAGAAGGATGGCATAGAAGCCAGTCCATTTCGTTTCACATAAGAGGGGTTAGAGTAAGCATAAGAGTATGTAGAGAAATTCTTCGAGGACTTATGGACATAATGATTTGAAGAATAATGCACATATCCATAATCCTTAGATCTTCCTTGCGAAACAGACGGGTTAGCACAATGATGTTCATATGAGGACTTTGATCCATATGAGGAATTTGGTCCGTATGAGGACTTGAATCCATATGAAGAATTTGATCTGGGGTTCCTATTCTTCATAGGTGGCGTCATGATGACATTCACTTGAAGATTTTCAAGCCATCTTTTGGGAACCTAGATTTTCTTCATAGGGGAGCCGTTCCTGCAGTTAGTGCCAACATATCTAGCAAATACTTCACCATTCTGATTTTTGAACAGTTTATAGTTGGAGTCAATTGACTCATCATCAGAATGAGGAGATTCACATGCAAATCTAGATAAGTTAGATGGATCAACTGGAGGTCCCTTTGCAGCAACCCATGTAGTATTGGGGTACTACTCAGGCTTCCAATATGTACCATCAGCATTGAGTTTCCTCTCAAAGGCGATACCCTCTTTCCTAGGGTTCCTGTTGAGGATCTGCTTTTTAAGCACATCACAAAGAGCCTGATGCCCTTTAAGGCTTTTGTACATGCCTGTCGTGTACAATTCCTTCAGCCCTGCATCGTTAGTGATACTAGCAATGTCTTCAGATGAGGAATTAGTGATAGCAGAGGCATGTGAAGAATTTGAAACATTAGCAGCATTTGAACATTCAGGTGAAGAATTAGCAGATTCACGTTCAATGCACTTCAAGCATGGAGGAACAAATTCTTCCTGAGAAGCGCCGATTTGTTGAGCAAGTAATGAATCACGCTCCTTCTGAAGATCTTCATAACTCACTCTTAGCTTCTCAAGGTCTTGCTTTCTTTGAAGAAATTCATAAGAAAGCTTCTCGTGATCGGATAAGAGAGTGTTATGATGATCTTGAAGATTGTCAAACCTAGTCTGAAATCTCTGAAGATTTTCAGTCAGGGCTTTAGTGCGATCCATTTCTTCACCCAACATATCATCACTTTTGTCTAGCATGTTTTGAACCTTTTCTAAAGCCCTTTGTTGTTTTACAGCAATCTTAGCAAGTTTAGAATAGCTGGGCTTAAGATTTTCATCAGATTCATTCTCACTTGATTCAGATGAGGTATATTTGAGTACCTTGGCACCCTTTGCCATGAAGCAGTAGGTGGGAGCGTAGTCATCATCCCCTTCATCAGCTTTGTTGGTGAGGTTATTTTCTTCAGTGTTGAAGATAGACTTGCTGACGAATGCAGTAGCGAGAGCTAGGCTCGCCACTCCAGATTCGGACTCCTCAGATGACTCCTCTTCCTCATTTTCTTCAGATTCAGCCTCAGAGTCAATTTCCTTGCCAATGAATGCCCTGGCCTTCTTGGAGCTGCTCTTCTTGTGATATGAAGGCTTTGAGGATTTTGATGATGAGGATTTTGAGGATTTCTTCTTGTTCTTCGCATCATCAGAACTGTAATCCTTGTATTTCTTCTTCTTTGATTCCTTTTCCCATTGAGGACAATCTTGAATGTAATGTCCAGGCTTCTTGCATTTGTGGCAGAGCCTCCTCTTGTAGTCACTTGATGAGGAATCATTGCTCCTTGAGGGTCTTCCAAGGCGACCACGTCTTGAGAACTTTTGGAACTTCTTCACGAGCAGAGCCAGATCATGGCTCAGTTCTTCAGGATCACCAAGGCTGCTATCAGAGTCTTCATCTTCGGACTCAGATACTGCCTTGGCCTTTAGTGCACGTGATCTGCCATAGATTGAACCATAGAGATCTCTCTTTTCAGCAAGTTGGAACTCATGAGTATTTAGCCTCTCGAGAATATCTGCGGGATCAAGTGACGTGTAATCAGCACGTTCTTGTATCATCAATGCCAGAGTGTCAAATGAGGAATCAAGCGATCTCAGCAATTTCTTCACCACCTCATGGTCGGTGATGTCAGTGGCACCAAGTGCTTGAAGCTCATTTGAGATGTCAGTGAGGCGATCGAAGGTTTGTTGAACATTTTCATTGTCGAGCCTTTTGAAGCGGTTGAAGAGATTGCGAAGAACATCAACTCAAGAGTCACGCTGAGTTGAGACTCCTTCATTCACTTTGGACTACCTGTCCCAGATAAGCTTCGCTGTCTCCAAAGTACTCACTCTGACATACTATCCTTTGCTCAGATGGCCACATATGATATTCTTCGCTTGAGAGTCGAGTTGCTTGAATCTCTTCACATCAGCAGCATTCAGAGAAGGTGTGACTGAGGAAACACCATTTTCCACAACATACCAGAGATCATTATCAATTGCTTCAAGATGCATTCGCATCTTATACTTCCAGTAGGGGTTGTCCGTCCCATCGAAGGTAGGACACCCAGCAGAGACCTTGATCATAACTGCGGTCGATATAACTAAAACTCCAGGCGGTTAAACCAAAATCACACAGAACAAGGGAGTACCTTGCTCTGATACCAATTGAAAGTGCGTTATATCGACTAGAGGGGGGTGAATAGGCGATTTTTATGAAATTCTTCACTGAGGAATTTGCCGGTGAGGAAATTCCTTAGCGAAGAACTACTAGCAGCGGAATAAGTACTCAAAAGTAAACATAACAGAATACAAGCATAGTCATCATGATGAAATGAAGACAGGCACAGAGTATAGGAAGCATAATCACAGGATAACACTGGATGAAGACAAACAGACTGAAGAAATTGAACTGAGGAAATTGAGAAAGTCTTCAGTCAAAGTCTTCAAATACAGATATGAACAAACACACAACACAGTTATGAGGAAATGAAAGAGTTGAGGGAATAGAACCAGTAAGCTTGGTGAAGACAATGATTTGGTAGACTAGTTCCAACTGCTGTCTCAGTTGTACGTCTGGTTGGAGCGGCTGAGTATTTAAACTCGAGGACACAAAGTCCCGGACACCCAGTCCTGAACACGCAGCTCAGGACACCCAGTCCTCACCGTATTCTCCTTGAACTAAGGTCACACAGACCTCGTCCAATCACTCGTGGTAAGTCTTCAGGCGACTTCCAAACCTTCACAAACTCGGTCACTTGGCGATCCACAATTCCTCTTGGATGCTCTAGACCATGATGCCTAACCATCTGGAAGAAGCACAGTCTTCAAAGGTAACAAGCGTCGGATCCACGCGGGATCAATCTCTTTAGTGATGCTCAATCACTTGGGGTTTGTAGGTGTTTGGGTTTTGGGTTTTTGGTTTTTCCTCACTTGATGATTTTCCCTCAAAGTCCTCAGAGGATGGGTTGCTCTCAAATGACAAGTGTCAGTTTCTCTCGGAGCAGCCAACCAGCTAGTGGTTGTAGGGGGCGGCTATTTATAGCCTAGGGAGCAGCCCGACATGATAAGACATAAATGCCCTTCAATGATATGACCGTTAGGTGGATAGATATTTTGGGACAGCTGGCGCATAGCACAGCAACGGTCGGAATTTTGAGTAGCAAAATCCTCAGGGCTATCATGTTCCTCACTGTGTAGGCAATCCGCACTAGCGAATTCCTAACTCCTTAGTCAGGACAAATTCCTCAGAGACCAGAAGAACTTCATCTCTGTCACTGAAGAAATTGACTGAACTATATGAGATTTCCAATGGCTTCACTCGAAGTGATTGGTAGGTGTAGGATTTTGAGTTGAGCATCACATGGAAATTTTTCCTTATTATTTCCTCGACCCCCTTTAACAGTACGGTGTTTCCTATGACTCAAGAAAGAAAAAAAACAAAACTATGAAAACGAAAGTCTTCAAGCTTCATATTCCTCGCATGAATATCAAGTCTTCATGGACACACCAATTTCTTCACTTTCAAAGTCTTCATGAAAGTCTTCAGAAATACCAAAATCTTCAGTCGAAGATATTCATTTTTAGGGGTCGACTTTTCCTGTAAATATCAAACTCCTCATAGACTTATAGACCTGTGTACACTCACAAATGCATTAGTCCCTTAACCTATAAGTCTTCAATACACCAAAATCACTAAGGGGCACTAGATGCACTTACAGTTTAACAATATAATTTTATAATCATTTAAATGCATGTTCGTAAAAAATCAACTATGAAAGTTGCTAGTGCCGGTAGAGTCCTAAGCACGAACTGTTATACATGCAAGTTTATTAGCGGATAACTAGTTTTTAAGATTACTGCTACATCCATGGATGTAATTAACATGGATCGTCTTAAATGTGTTTAGTACAAAAATTAGAATATAGTACAAAAGTAGAATATTGTACATAGATCTTGACTCTCTAAATTTTAAACTTTATATAGTTGGAAAGCGGTCAAGGGAGGAACCATGGTGCTTTGTCCTGGACTACAGTTTCCTAGTGGTTTTCACATACAACTTGTCCCAAAAGCTTGATGCGTGGATGTTACTGCTTCAATACGTTCAAGACCTCTTAGCCTCTGGAGGATTCACAATATAGTCGTTTATACAGATCTCTAGTATGGTATCATGTCCATGTGTGGCTATGGATTAGAATAATAATGTATAAACATTGGTCAAACCATTATTTGCTTCAAAAGCTAGTTTATAGTGAAGTGCATGTGCGGTTTCTGCTTGCTCTTCCGTAGAAGCGTTGGGATACTCCCAAGTGTAAGCTGTAAGTGTGGTGGCAACACTGGTGACGGCGATAACAATGCTAGTGAACTGAGGTTCTCCTATTTAGTTCGAATAGTGCCCTCGCTATCTCTGCATATTCAACCAGTGTGTTGACTCCACTGGTGGGGACAATCAGTGTGTTGAACTTATCACTAAGTCAGAACATGTTGAATGTCACCAAAGAGAATGCCAACGTGCAGTTTTTGATTGGCCAAGAGAGCTTATCATTAAGTCAAAACGATTGGGTAAACAATACACCAAAAAAGTACAGTAGCATTTTCTACTTGGTAAATAATGCGAGAAAATATGCCACCTTTTCCAATGATTAATTTGCAGTATGTCAATGTGTTGCTTTGGAGCATGCCATGAGAAAGAAAGAAAGAAAGGAAAACAGATGCCTAGTTTACAATCCAACATAATGCTCGCATAGACTAACTGTTTTTACATGGCCCTCCAATTTGTATACCTAAATAAATAAATACTCCTGCACTTTCTGAGTTGGTACCATAACAAACCAACATTTGTATACATAGAAACTCCAAGGGAAACACTGAGTGATAATAAGGTTCATCAACATGGCTACATCCCCGAGACATGACTACCGGGCGCTCCCCCTCATGTACTAAATCACATGATACATATTGATAATAAGCACTCCAAGGCCACTAGACAATGCTCCGCATGCCGCGGGACAGCCGGTCCAGGCACACCTACCATGGGTGCCTTGACCGGCCCTCTCATGATTTTTGTCTTGGCATACAACTTTATTTTACACTGTATGGACTTTTTTTTAAATGGGACGAGCATAATATTTTAAATGCATGAATAGATTGTTAAATCTCACAATCATTGTGAATGAACTAATCTTTTAAAAAAATCCTGAACATTTGGTATATTATATAAACATTTTACAAACAATGACATGAACATATTTTTGAAACACATGAACTTTTTTTTTTGAAATGTCGAGAACATTTTATTCTATGGTTTGTCTTTTTTTCAAAATTACATGAGCATTTTTTATATTGTATTAATATTTGTTTTAAAATGTCAAAAAATGTATTTTTGCAACACGTGGTTTTTTCGCATGCCGCGGGACAGCCGGTCCAGGCACACCTACCATGGGTGCCTTGACCGGCCCTCTCAAGATTTTTGTCTTGGCATACAACTTTATCTTACACTGTATGAACTTTTTTTAAAATGGGATGAGCATAATATTTTAAATGCATGAATAGATTGTTAAATCTCACAATCATTGTGAATGAACTAATCTTTTTTTTAAAAATCCTGAACATTTGGTATATTATATAATTTTTTTACAAACAATGACATGAACATATTTTTGAAGCACATGAACTTTCTTTTGAAATGCCGAGAACATTTTATTCTATGGTATGTTTTTTTTTCAAAATTACATGAGCATTTTTTTATTGTATTAATATTTGTTTTAAAATGTCAAAAAACATATTTTTGCAACACGTGGTTTTTTAATATACACTGAACATTTTCTAATAAATGTGAAACATTTAGAAAATAACATTCTTCAAATACACGTCGCATGCTGTACATTTTTTGATATAGGTTGAACATCTTTCAATGCATGATGAACATTTACAAAATACATGATTGAATTTTTTTGGATATATGTTAAACATTTTTCAAATAAACGCTGAGAATTTTTTGAATTCGTGTGTAACATGTTTTTGAATGGTACAAACATTTTTATTAACATTTTTCGAATGTACAGTGAACACTTTTAGAAAACTTAAATAATTAAGTATATATATATATTTCGAATATTTCGAAAATACAAACCAAAGAATAAAAGAGGAAAATGAACGAACATATAGAAGGAAAAGAGAATAAAGAACGAACAGACACCTGAGGCCAGTACTGTGCCGGCCCAATAGTAGCGAGGGGAGCGAACCACCGACGCGAGAAAAAGCGCTGCCCCAATCAGCTACGCCTCGCTTACTGCGAGACGGACGTTCGCCTCGCCCCAACAATCGTATGTAGCGGGCAATCCAGTAACTGTCATTAGTTTTTTTTAAACTAGGTAATTACCCCACGCGTTGCTGTGAAAACATAAAGATTAATTACCGACGACTTACATCTGAAGGAAAAGATCTAAATAAAAAGCTAATAATTTTATTATATAAATATTCCGTACTTGCATTATGTGTAAATCAAGGCATTTCACAACCTTTTGGAAGTAAATAAATTAAATAATTATCTACATATGGCCAGTGACAAAAATAAACATATTGGTATGGTTTGCGTGGGCTGAAAAATATATTAGAGTATGGTGGAGTGGGATGCTTGCATGTTGAGAGAATTAATGATAATGAAATAAGGTTTGCATGAGCTGAAAATATTGTTAGTGGATGCTGATGTGGCACACTTGGTGAGGTGGATGACATGCATGTTGAGAGAATTAGAAGTACTGCATGGGTTGAAAAATATTGTAAGTGAATGCTGACATGGCACACTTGATAAGGTGGATGGCGTGCATGTTGAGAGAATTAGAAGTAGTGGGGGATCAACTATTTAAGTATTGTAGATTTGCGGGGAAGTACCATTTTTTATCTTTTATTTTGTCCCTTTACCCCCTCAGAAAAAAAATCATTTCAAAATTTACTTAGTTAAATGTTCAAGAAAATTAACCATGCATTAAAATAATTCATGGAACGTAATAATTTTTTCACTTAATTTTAAAAACTGTTCATACTACCTTTCAAAACAAATTTTACTTATACTCTAAAAATGTTCACATGTTCAAAAATATGTTCATGACATATTTTTAAAATGCTCATGTAAATGTACAACTTCGTTTGAGTATTTGTAAATAATGTTTGTGCCATACAAAAATTGTTCATGTCATTGAAAAAATAGTCATGCGTTTAAAAATATGTTACATGACAATGTTTTAAATGTTCATGAAATATAAATATCATTAGAGATGCGGGACTAACCTCGGGAGGACGTCGAAGCCAATGGTGTGGAGGTACCCATATCCGGCACGGGCGAACATCCGACGACGCTACCGTTATTAAGCACGGGCAGGCTGGCCACACCCTAAGGGAAGAGGCCGTAGGTGGCCTGGCCTTGTTGCTCACAAATTTGAGCGAGGATGTCTTAAGAAAAGAAAAGAAATTTGAGCGAGGTGGGTGATGCACTGCTCAATCCAAGCCTTCTGGGACATCATCCACCCGCGACTGCTTTCTCTCTTGCAGCCCTTTCATAGCAATGGTCTTTATGTTTGGACGCTAACTGAGGCATCCATCACTCTTCTCCCAAAAAGAAAAAATGCAAACACCTTCGAGGATTTCAGACCAATCAGTATCATCTCGAGATTCATGAAAATCATTTCAAAGAAGAGGAACAAACATTGTCTTCAGCTTGAACGAACCCACCAAGCATGCAACTTGAATTCTTTGACATACACACTAGAATTCTTCGACCACGCTAGTAGACACGCACCTACATATGTGCATTCTCTAACACACAATACACTAAGTTAGCGTTTATACTTCTGTACATAGTTATTAAACAGATATACATGATTATCCATATAGGAAATATCCATCTTACTCTTGGTTGTAGTTATACCTCTGTCTCATATGCCACCAAAAAAGTAGTCACAACTAAGTGGTATTGTATATTCCTATTACTACCAATCTACCACTAGATACCCAATTATGTCACAAACTCCTTAGGTCATGTGAAATATATGTGGATATAACTACATCTAATAATACCAATAGGACTTCTTGTCCATATATATAGACAATTAATTAAGTCGGGCACAATTCAAGAAAACTGTTATATATGAAATTAGGTAACTTATGTACACAAATGACTAATTAAGCTAGATTTATATTTTCTAGGAGGAGCACAACAACATTCGGAAAAGAAGGATTGATCCTGACTCTGAAATCACATGGGAGGAATACAAGTCCATGAAATTTACATCTCATGTATATAGTTTGTCTCTCTTTAGCCTTTCTTTTTCATCACATCAACCATACACACATGATGTAAACTTGTCCATTTTATTGTGTAATTAGTGACATGAGCACGTGTATAAGTTGTATTATTTCATCAGCTTTGTTATTATTTGTAGGTCATACATGAAGCATTAAGGCTGGCTAACATTGCTCCCTTAATGTTTAGAAAAGCAACAGAGGAAGTTCATATTAAAGGTGAGAAGATTGTTCAAAGACATGAGACATGTAGGACAGTAGGATATATATGTTTGTGCGTGTATAGGGAGTGTGTGCACCCTCCTTGTAATCAGAAATTGGGGGAGAGAGACTATATATTGTAGCTATAACACTTTAACTAATGATGTCTTAATATGTCTTCTATATATGCTCGTGATTTGTGCAGGTTACACTCTTCCAAAAGGATCAAAGATCATGGTTAATCCTTCTAGCATTCATCTGGATCCTACGGTTTACAAGGATCCTAGTGTGTTCAATCCCTGGAGGTGGAAGGTTTGTCAAATTTATCAATTTCGAAGGGCTATTCCTTGTTATTCTAATAAACCGGTGCATATGTTTTTATTGTAAAGCAACACAATCTAGTTGAATGATATACGCCTTTTCTAATGTATATGATATTTTATCATAATGTGTAATAGATATTAATGTGATTTTAATTTTTTAGTTAACGTGCATCCACAACATAGCTGGAAATCTATATATTATGAGAAAATAGTAGCTCAAAACCATTCTAATAAAGAAAAAGCAGCTCATGTCCTGTAGCCTTCAGACTAAGTAAAGTTTTTTTGAAGAAAAATACTTAGGCATGGAGGGTACTGGAAATATTTTTCAGGAAGGAATTACAATATTAAAAACAATGTTTCGACAAGGAACTAAAATATTGCAGAATACATGGCTAGTGTTGGGGAACGTAGCAATAATTCAAAATTTTCCTACCTGTCACCAAGATCAATCTATCGAGTCATCTAGCAACGAGAGAGGAGTGGATCTACATACCCTTGTAGATCGCGCGTGGAAGCGTTCAAGAGAACGGGGTTGATGGAGTCGTACTCGTTGTGATCCAAATCACCGATGACCCTAGCGCCGAACGGACGGCACCTCCGTGTTCAACACACGTACGGAGCAGCGACGTCTCCTCCTTCTTGATCCAGCAAGGGGGGAGGAGAGGTTGATGGAGATCCAGCAGCACGACGGCGTGGTGGTGGAAGTAGCGGGATTCCAACAGGGCTTCGCCAAGCGCTGCGGGAGGAGGGAGATGTGTCATGGGAGGGAGAGAGAGGCGCCAGGGCTTAGGTATGGTTGCCCTCCCTTCCCCCCACTATATATAGGGCCAAGGGAGAGGGGGGGGGCGCAGCCTTGGCCCTTCCTCCAAGGAAGGGTGTGGCCAGGGAGGAGTCCCTCCTCCCCAAGGCACCTCGGAGGTGCCTTCCCCCTTTAGGACTCTTCCTTTCCCTCTTCTCTTGGCGCATGGGCCTCTTGGGGCTGGTGCCCTTAGCCCATATAGGCCAAGGCGCACCCCTACAGCCCATGTGACCCCCCGGGGCAGGTGGCCCCACCCGGTGGACCCCCGGGACCCTTCCGGTGGTCCCGGTACAATACCGGTGACCCCGAAACTTGTCCCGATGGCCGAAATAGCACTTCCTATATATAATTCTTTACCTCCGGACCATTGCGGAACTCCTCGTGACGTCCGGGATCTCATCCGGGACTCCGAACAACTTTCGGGTTACTGCATACTAATATCTCTACAACCCTAGCGTCACCGAACCTTAAGTGTGTAGACCCTACGGGTTCGGGAGACATGCAGACATGACCGAGATGACTCTCCGGTCAATAACCAACAGCGGGATCTGGATACCCATGTTGGCTCCCACATGTTCCACGATGATCTCATCGGATGAACCACGATGTCAAGGACTTAATCAATCCCGTATACAATTCCCTTTGTCAATCGGTACGACACTTGCCCGAGATTCGATCGTCGGTATCCCGATACCTTGTTCAATCTCGTTACCGGCAAGTCTCTTTACTCGTTCCGTAACACATCATTCCGTGATCAACTCCTTGATCACATTGTGCACATTATGATGATGTCCTACCGAGTGGGCCCAGAGATACCTCTCCGTCACACGGAGTGACAAATCCCAGTCTCGATTCGTGCCAACCCAACAGACACTTTCGGAGATACCTGTAGTGTACCTTTATAGCCACCCAGTTACGTTGTGACGTTTGGCACACCCAAAGCACTCCTACGGTATCCGGGAGTTGCACAATCTCATGGTCTAAGGAAATGATACTTGACATTAGAAAAGCTTTAGCATACGAACTACACGATCTTTGAGCTAAGCTTAGGATTGGGTCTTGTCCATCACATCATTATCCTAATGATGTGATCCCGTTATCAACGACATCCAATGTCCATGGTCAGGAAACCATAACCATCTATTGATCAACGAGCTAGTCAACTAGAGGCTTACTAGGGACATGGTGTTGTCTATGTATCCACACATGTATCTGAGTTTCCTATCAATACAATTCTAGCATGGATAATAAACGATTATCATGAACAAGGAAATATAATAATAATCAATTTATTATTGCCTCTAAGGCATATTTCCAACAGTCTCCCACTTGCACTAGAGACAATAATCTAGTTCACATCGCCATGTGATTAACACTCACAGGTCACATCGCCATGTTCCAAAGAGTTTACTAGAGTCAATAATCTAGTTCACATCACTATGTGATTAACACTCAATGAGTTCTGGGTTTGATCATGTTGCTTGTGAGAGAGGTTTTAGTCAACGGGTCTGAACCTTTCAGATCCGTGTGTGCTTTACAAATCTCTATGTCATCTCCTAGATGTAGCTACCACGTTCTATTTGGAGCTATTCCAAATAACTGTTCTACTTGGAGCTATTCTAAATTGTTGCTCCTTTATACGTATCCGGCATCTCTACTCAGAGCTATCCGGATAGGTGTTAAGCTTGCATCGACGTAACCCTTTACGACGAACTCTTTTACCACCTCCATAATCGAGAAAAATTCCTTAGTCCACTAGTTACTAAGGATAACTTTGACCGCTGTCCTGTGATCCATTCTTGGATCACTCTTGTACCCCTTGACTGACTCATGGCAAGGCACACTTCAGGTGCGGTACACAACATAGCATACTGTAGAGCCTACGTCTTAAGCATAGGGGACGACCTTCATCCTTTCTCTCTATTTTGCCGTGGTCGAGCTTTAAGTCTTAACTTCATACCTTACAACTCAGGCAAGAACTCCTTCTTTGACTGATCCATCTTGAACACCTTCAAGATCATGTCAAGGTATGTGCTCATTTGAAAGTACATTAAGCGTTTTGATCTATCCTTATAGATCTTGATGCTCAATGTTCAAATAGCTTAATCCAGGCTTTCCATTGAAAAAACACTTTCCAAATAACCCTATATGCTTTCCAGAAATTCTACGTCATTTCTGATCAACAATATGTCAACAACATATATTCATCAAAAATTCTATAGTGCTCCCACTCACTTCTTTGGAAATACAAGTTTCTCATAAACTTTGTATAAACCCAAAATATTTGATCATCATCAAAGCATACATTCCAACTCCGAGATGCTTACTCCAGTCCCTAGAAGGATTGCTGGAGCTTTGCATACTTATTAGCATCTTTCAGGATTGACAAAACCTTCCGGTTTTATCACATACAACCTTTCCTCAAGAAAATCGTCGAGGAAACAATGTTTTGACATCCTATCTGCAAGATTTCATAAATAATGCAGTAATCGCTAATATAATTCCAACAGACTCTTAGCATCGCTACGAGTGAGAAAGTCTCATCATAGTCAACTCCTTGAACTTGTCGGAAAAATCTTAACGACAAGTCGAGCTTTCTTAATGGTGATACTTACCATCATTGTCTGTCTTCCTTTTAAAACCCATCTATACTCAACAGCCTTACGACCATCGAGCCGTTCTGCCAAAGTCTACACTTTGTTTTCATACATGGATCCTCTCTCGGATTTTATGGCCTCGAGCCATTTATCGGAATCCGGGCCCACCATCGCTTCTCCATAGCTCGTAGGTTCATTGTTGTCTAGCAACATGACTTCCAAGATAGGATTACGTACCACTCTAAAGTAGTACGCATCCTTGTCATCCCACGAGGTTTGGTAGTGACTTGATCTGAAGTTTCATGATCACTATCATAAGCTTCCACTTCAATTGGTGTAGGTGCCACAGGAACAACTTCCTGTGCCCTGCCACACACTAGTTGAAGAGACGGTTCAATAACCTCATCAAGTCTCCACCATCCTCCCACTCAATTCTTTCGAGAGAAACTTTTCCTCGAGAAAGAACCCGATTCTAGAAACAATCCCTTATTGCTTTCGAATCTGAGACAGGAGGTATACCCAACTGTTTTGAGTGTCCTATGAAGATGCATTTATCCGCTTTGGGTTCGAGCTTATCAGCCTGACACCTTTTCACATAAGCGTCGCAGCCCCAAACTTTTAAGAAATGATAGCTTAGGTTTCTCTAAACCATAGTTCATACGGTGTCATCTCATCGGAATTACGTGGTGCCCTATTTAAAGTGAATGTGGTTGTCTCTAATACCTAACCCATAAACTATCGTGGTAATTCGATAAGAGACATCATGGTATGCATCATATCCAATAGGGTGCAGTTATGATGTTCGGACACACCATCACACTATGGCGTTCCAGGCTGTATTAGTTGTGAAACAATTTCCACAATGTCTCAATTTTGTGCCAAACTCGTAATTCAGATATTCATCTCTATGATCATATCATAGATCTTTTATCCTCTTGTCACGACGATCTTTCAACTTCACCCTGAAATTACTTGAACCTTTCAATAATTCAGACTCGTGATTCATCAAGTAAATATACTCAACATCTACTCAAATCATCTGTGAAGTAAGAACATAACGATATCCACTACACGCCTCAGCACTCATTGGACTGCACACATCAAAAATGTATTACTTCCAACAAGTTGCTTTCTAGTTCCATTTTACTGAAAACGAGGCTTTCAGTCATCTTGCCCATGTGGTATGATTTGCATGTCTCAAGTGATTCAAAATCAAGTGAGTCCAAACGATCCATCTGTATAGAGTTTCTTCATGCATATCTACCAACAAACATGGTTCGCATGTCTCAATCCTTTCAAAAATGAGTGAGTCCAAAGATCCATCAACATGGAGCTTCTTCATGCGTTTTATACCGATATGACTTAAGTGGCAGTGCCACAAGTAGGTGGTACTATCATTACTATCTTTTGTCATGAACATGTGTATCACTACGATCGAGATTCAATAAACCATTCATTTCAGGTGTAAGACCATTTGAAGGTATTATTCAAATAAACAGAGTAACCATTATTCTCTTTAAATGAATAACCATATTGCGATAGTCATAATCCAATCATGTCTATGCTCAACGCAAACACCAAATAACAATTAGGTTTTAATACCAATCTCGATGGTAGAGGGAGCGTGCGATGCTTGATCATATCAACCCTGGAAACACTTCCAACACATATCGTCAGCTCACCTTTAGCTAGTCTCCGTTTATTCCATAGCCTTTTGTTTCGCGTTACTAACACTTAGCAACTGAACCGGTATCTAATACCCTGGTGCTACTAGGAGTACTAGTAAAGTACACATCAACACAATGTATATCCAATATACTTCTATCGACCTTGCCAGCCTTCTCATCTACCAAGTATCTAGGGTAATTCTGCTCCAGTGGCTGTTCCCCTTATTACAGAAGCACTCAGTCTCGGGTTTGGGTTCAACCTTGGGTTTCTTCACTAGAGCAGCAGTTGAATTGCCGTTTCATGAAGTATCCCTTTGTTCCCTTGCCCTTCTTGAAACTAGTGGTTTCACCAACCATCAACAATTGATGCTCCTTCTTGATTTCTACTTTCGCGGTGTCAAACATCGCGAATATCTCAAGGATCATCATATATGTCCCTGATATATCATAGTTCATCACGAAGCTCTAGCAGCTTGGTGGAATGACTTCGGAGAACCATCACTATTTCATCTGGAAGATCAACTCCCACTCGATTCAAGCGATTGTTGTACTTAGACAATCTGAACACAAGCTCAAAAATTGAGCTTTTCTCCCTTAGTTTGTAGGCTAAGAAAATCGTCAGAGGTCTTATACCTCTTGACGTGGGCACGAGCCTGAAATCCCAATTTCAGCCCTCGAAACATCTCATATGTTTCGCGACGTTTCAAAACCGTCTTCGGTGCCTCAATTCTAAACCGTTTAACTGAACTATCACGTAGTTATCAAAATGTGTATGTCAGATGTTCGCAACATCCACAGACGACGTTCGAGGTTCAGCACACTGAGCGGTGCATTAAGGACATAAGCCTTCTGTGAAGCAATGAGGACAATCCTCAGTTTACGGACCTAGTCCGCATAATTGCTACTATCAACTTTCAACTAAATTTCTCTAGGAACATATCTAAACAGTAGAACTAAAGCGCGAGCTATGACATAATTTGCGAAGACCTTTTGACTATGTTCAGGATAATTAAGTTCATCTTATGAACTCCCACTCAGATAGACATCCCTCTAGTCATCTAAGTGATTACATGATCCGAGTCAACTAGCCGTGTCCGATCATCACGTGAGACGGACTAGTCAACATCGGTGAACATCTTCATGTTGATCGTATCTACCATACGACTCATGCTCGACCTTTCGGTCTCTTGTGTTCCGAGGCCATGTCTGTACATGCTAGGCTCGTCAAGTCAACCTAAGTGTTTCGCGTGTGTAAATCTGGCTTACACCCGTTGTATGTGAACGTAAGAATCTATCACACCCGGTCATCACGTGGTGCTTCGAAACGACGAACTTTCGCAACGGTGCACAGTTAGGGGGAACACTTTCTTGAAATTTTAACGAGGGATCATCTTATTTACTACCGTCGTTCTAAGTAAACAAGATGCAAAAACATGATAAACATCACATGCAATCAAATAGTGACATGATATGGCCAATATCATATTGCTCCTTTAGATCTCCATCTTCGGGGCTCCATGATCATCATCGTCACCGGCATGACACCATGATCTCCATCATCATGATCTCCATCATCGTGTCTTCATGAAGTTGTCACGTCATCTATTACTTCTACTACTATGGCTAACGCTTTAGCAATAAAGTAAAGTAATTACATGACGTTTATATTGACACGTAGGTCATAAATAAATAAAGACAACTCCTATGGCTCCTGCCGGTTGTCATACTCATCGACATGCAAGTCGTGATTCCTATTACAAGAACATGATCAATCTCATACATCACATATATCATTCATCACATCCTTTTGGCCATATCACATCACATAGCATACCCTGCAAAAACAAGTTAGACGTCCTCTAATTGTTGTTTGCATGTTTTACGTGGCTGCTATGGGTTTCTAGCAAGAACGTTTCTTACCTACGCAAAGACCACAACGTGATATGCCAATTGCTATTTACCCTTCATAAGGACCCTTTTCATCGAATCCGATCCGACTGAAGTGGGAGAGACAGACACCCGCTAGCCACCTTATGCAACTAGTGCATGTCAGTCGGTGGAACCAGTCTCACGTAAGAGTACGTGTAAGGTCGGTCCGGGCCGCTTCATCCCATGATGCCACCGAATCAAGATAAGACTAGTAACGGCAAGCATATTGAACAAAATCAACGCCCACAACTACTTTGTGTTCTACTCGTGCATAGAAACTACGCATAGACCTAGCTCATGATGCCACTGTTGGGGAACGTAGCAATAATTCAAAATTTTCCTACGTGTCACCAAGATCAATCTATGGAGTCATCTAGCAGCGAGGGAGGAGTGGATCTACATACCCTTGTAGATCGCACGCGGAAGCGTTCAAGAGAACGGGGTTGATGGAGTCGTACTTGTCGTGATCCAAATCACCGATGATCCTAGCGCCGAACGGACGGCACCTCCGCGTTCAACACGATGTATATCCAATATACTTCTATCGACCTTGCCAGCCTTCTCATCTACCAAGTATCTAGGGTAATTCTGCTCCAGTGGCTGTTCCCCTTATTACAGAAGCACTTAGTCTCGGGTTTGGGTTCAACCTTGGGTTTCTTCACTAGAGCAGCAGCTGAATTGTCGTTTCATGAAGTATCCCTTCTTGCCCTTGCTCTTCTTGAAACTAGTGGTTTCATCAACCATCAACAATTGATGCTCCTGCTTGATTTCTACTTTCGTGGTGTCAAACATCGCGAATATCTCAAGGATCATCATATATGTCCCTGATATATTATAGTTCATCACGAAGCTCTAGCAGCTTGGTGGTAATGACTTCGGAGAAACATCACTATCTCATCTGGAAGATCAACTCCCACTCGATTCAAATGATTGTTGTACTCAGACAATCTGAGCACAAGCTCAACAATTGAGCTTTTCTCCTTAGTTTGCAGGCTAAGAAAATCGTCGGAGGTCTTATACCTTTTGACGTGGGCACGAGCCTGAAATCCCAATTTCAGCCCTCAAAACATCTCATATGTTTTGCGACGTTCCAAAACCGTCTTCGGTGCCTCAATTCTAAACCGTTTAACTGAACTATCACGTAGTTATCAAAATGTGTATGTCAGATGTTCGCAACATCCACAGACGACGTTCGAGGTTCAGCACGCTGAGCGGTGCATTAAGGACATAATCCTTCTATGAAGCAATGAGGACAATCCTCAGTTTACGGACCTAGTCCGCATAATTGCTACTATCAACTTTCAACTAAATTTCTCTAGGAACATAACTAAACAGTAGAACTGAAGCGCGAGCTACGACATAATTTGCAAAGACCTTTTGACTATGTTCAGGATAATTAAGTTCATCTTATGAACTCCCACTCAGATAGACATCCCTCTAGTCATCTAAGCGATTACATGATCCGAGTCAACTAGGACGTGTCCGATCATCACGTGAGACGGACTAGTCATCATCGGTGAACATCTTCATGTTGATCGTATCTTCTATACGACTCATGCTCGACCTTTCGGTCTCTGTGTTCCGAGGCCATGTCTGTACATGCTAGGCTCGTCAAGTTAACCCTAAGTGTTTTGCATGTGTAAAACTGTCTTACACCCGTTGTATGTGAACGTAAGGATCTATCACACCCGATCATCGCGTGGTGCTTCGAAACGACGAACTTTAGCAACGGTGCACAGTTAGGGGAGAACACATTCTTGAAATTGTAATGAGGGATCATCTTATTTACTAACGTCGCTCTAAGCAAATAAGATGCATAAACATGATAAACATCACATGCAATCAAATAATAGTGACATGATATGGCCAATATCATATAGCTCCTTTGATCTCCATCTTGGGGCTCCACGATCATCTTGTCACCGGCATGACACCATGATCTCCATCATCATGATCTCCATCATCGTGTCTCCATGAAGTTGTCACGTCATCTATTACTTCTACTACTACAGCTAACGGTTAGCAATAAAGTAAAGTAATTACATGACGTTTATGTTGACACGCAGGTCATAAATAAATTAAGACAACTCCTATGGCTCCTGCCGGTTGTCATACTCATCGACATGCAAGTCGTGATTCCTATTACAAGAACATGATCAATCTCATACATCACATATATCATTCATCACATCCTTTTGGCCACATCACATCACATAGCATACCCTGCAAAAACAAGTTAGACGTCCTCTAATTGTTGTTTGCATGTTTTACGTGGCTGCTATGGGTTTCTAGCAAGAACGTTTCTTACCTACGCAAAAACCACAACGTGATATGCCAATTGCTATTTACCCTTCATAAGGACCCTTTTCATCGAATCCGATCCGACTAAAGTAGGAGAGACAGACACCCGCTAGCCACCTTATGCATCTAGTGCATGTCAGTCGGTGGAACCAGTCTCACGTAAGAGTACGTGTAAGGTCGGTCCGGGCCGCTTCATCCCACGATGCCGCCGAATCAAGATAAGACTAGTAACGGCAAGCATATTGAACAAAATCAACGCCCACAACTACTTTGTGTTCTACCCGTGCATAGAAACTACGCATAGACCTAGCTCATGATGCCACTGTTGGGGAACGTAGCAATAATTCAAAATTTTCTACGCATCACCAAGATCAATCTATGGAGTCATCTAGCAACGAGGGAGGAGTGGATCTACATACCCTTGTAGATCGCACGCGGAAGCGTTCAAGAGAACGGGGTTGATGGAGTCGTACTTGTCGTGATCCAAATCACCGATGATCCTAGCGCCGAACGGACGGCACCTCCGCGTTCAACACACGTACGGAGCAGCAACGTCTCCTCCTTCTTGATCCAGAAAGGGGGGAGGAGAGGTTGATGGAGATCCAGCAGCACGACGGCATGGTGGTGGAAGTAGCGGGATTCCAACAGGGCTTCGCCAAGCGCTGCGGGAGGAGGGAGATGTGTCATGGGAGGGAGAGGGAGGCGCCAGGGCTTAGGTATGGTTGCCCTCCCTTCCCCCCACTATATATAGGGCCAAGGGAGAGGGGGGGGCAGCCTTGGCCCTTCCTCCAAGGAAGGGTGCGGCCAGGGAGGAGTCCCTCCTCCCCAAGGCACCTCGGAGATGCCTTCCCCCTTTAGGACTCTTCCTTTCCCTCTTCTCTTGGCGCATGGGCCTCTTGGGGCTGGTGCCCTTGGCCCATATAGGCCAAGGCGCACCCCCTACAGCCCATGTGGCCCCCTGGGGCAGGTGGCCCCACCCGGTGGACCCCCGGGACCCTTCCGGTGGTCCCGGTACAATACCGGTGACCCCGAAACTTGTCCCGATGGCCGAAATAGCACTTCCTATATATAATTCTTTACCTCCGGACCATTGCGGAACTCCTCGTGATGTCCGGGATCTCATCCGGGACTCCGAACAACTTTCGGGTTACCGCATACTAATATCTCTACAACCCTAGCGTCACCGAACCTTAAGTGTGTAGACCCTACGGGTTCGGGAGACATGCAGACATGACCGAGATGACTCTCCGGTCAATAACCAACAGCGGGATCTGGATACCCATGTTGGCTCCCACATGTTCCACGATGATCTCATCGGATGAACCACGATGTCAAGGACTTAATCAATCCCGTATACAATTCCCTTTGTCTATCGGTACGACACTTGCCCGAGATTCGATCGTCGGTATCCCGATACCTTGTTCAATCTCGTTACCGGCAAGTCTCTTTACTCGTTCCGTAACACATCATCCCGTGATCAACTCCTTGATCACATTGTGCACATTATGATGATGTCCTACCGAGTGGGCCCAGAGATACCTCTCCGTCACACGGAGTGACAAATCCCAGTCTTGATTCGTGCCAACCCAACAGACACTTTCGGAGATACCTGTAGTGTACCTTTATAGCCACCCAGTTACGTTGTGACTTTTGGCACACCCAAAGCACTCCTACGGTATCCGGGAGTTGCACAATCTCATGGTCTAAGGAAATGATACTTGACATTAGAAAAGCTTTAGCATACGAACTACACGATCTTTGAGCTAAGCTTAGGATTGGGTCTTGTCCATCACATCATTATCCTAATGATGTGATCCCGTTATCAACGACATCCAATGTCCATGGTCAGGAAACCATAACCATCTATTGATCAACGAGCTAGTCAACTAGAGGCTTACTAGGGACATGGTGTTGTCTATGTATCCACACATGTATCTGAGTTTCCTATCAATACAATTCTAGCATGGATAATAAACGATTATCATGAACAAGGAAATATAATAATAATCAATTTATTATTGCCTCTAGGGCATATTTCCAACAGCTAGTTATAATGTTTGGTTCTTTTATCCCAAATTTTTTTCTTGACAAAGCGTTAAAAAGGAGAGTTCTAGGAAAATTTCAAACAAAGGGGGAGTATTTATTGTAATAAAAAAAACTCTCTCTCTCGCTAAAACTTTTGACAACTTTGTACACAGGATACTACTGAACCAGCTGGTGGCTCCTCAAAGGAGTTCATGGCCTTTGGAGGCGGGCTACGATTATGTGTTGGTGCCTGATACATCTCCAACGTATCTATAATTTTTGATTGTTCCATGCTATTATATTATGTGTTTTGGATGTTTATGAGCTTTATTATGCACTTTTATATTATTTTTGGGACTAACCTATTAACCCAGAGCCCAGTGGCAGTTTCTGTTTTTTCCTTGTTTTAGAGTATCGCAGAAAAGGAAAATCAAACGGAGTCCAATTGACCTGAAACTTCATGGAACTTATTTTTGGAAGGAAAGCAACCCGGGAGACTTGGAGTCCACGTAAGGGAAGCAACGAGGAAGCCACGAGGCAGGGGAGCGCACCCACCCCGCTGGACGCACCCTCCACCCTCATGGGCCCCTCGTGGCTCCCTTGACGTACTTCTTCCTCCTATATATACCCATATATATATCCTAAAACGATCGGGGAGCACAATAGATTGGGAGTTCCTCTGCCAGAAGCCTCCGTAGCCACCAAAAGCCAATCTAGACCCGTTCCGGCACCCTGCCGGAGGGGGAACCCCTCTCCGGTGGCCATCTTCATCATCACGATGCTCTCCATGACGAGGAGGGAGTAGTCCTCGCTCAGGGCTGAGGGTATGTACTGGTAGCTATGTGTTTGATCTCTCTCTCTCTCTTGTGTTCTTGAGGTGGTACGATCTTGATGTATCGCGAGCTTTGCTATTATAGTTGGATCTTATGATGTTCTTGAGGTGGTACGATATTGAGTCCTTAAGGATTTGAGAACACTTATTGGATTTATTTTATTTAGTTTTTCTTGATGTTTGAATAAAATACCAAGATCTGAAATTATTAAATGTTAGAGAGTCTGCACATAGTTGCATAATTATTCGACTACTCATTGACCTTCACTTATATCTTTCAGAGTAGTTTGTATTTTGCTCTAGTGCTTCACTTATATCTCTTTAGAGCACGGTGGTGGTTTTATTTTGTAGAAATAGATGAACTCTCGTGCTTCACTTATATCATGTTGAGAGTCTTAAATAGCATGGTAATTTGCTTAAATAATCCTAATATGCTAGGTATTCAAGATTAATAAAAAAATTCTTATGAGTGTTTTGAATACTAAGAGAAGTTTGATGCTTGATGATTGTTTTGAGATATGGAGATGGTAATATTAGAGTCATGCTAGTGAGTAGTTGTGAATTTGAGAAATACTTGTGTTGAAGTTGGTGATTCCCGTAGCATGCACATATGGTGAACCGTTATGTGATGAAGTCAGAGCATGATTTATTTATTGATTGTCTTCCTTATGACTGGCGGTCAGGGACGAGCGATGGTCTTTTCCTACCAATCTATCCCCCTAGGAGCATGCGCGTAGTACTTTGTTTTGATAACTAATAGATTTTTGCAAGAAGTATGCGAGTTCTTTATGACTAATGTTGAGTCCATGGATTATACGCACTCTCACCCTTCCACCATTGCTAGCCTCTCTAATACCGCGCACCTTTCGCCGGTATCATACACCCACCATATACCTTCCTCAAAACAACCACCATACCTACCTATTATGGCATTTCCATAGCCATTCCGAGATATATTGCCATGCAACTCTCCACCGTTCCGTTTATTATGACACGCTCCATCATTGTCATATTGCTTTGCATGATCATGTAGTTGACATCGTATTTGTGGCAAAGCCACCGTTCATAATTCTTCCATACATGTCACTCATGAGTCATTGCATATCCCGGTACACCGCCAGAGGCATTCATATAGAGTCATATCTTGTTCTAAGTATCGAGTTGTAATTCTTGAGTTGTAAGTAAATAAAAGTATGATGATCATCATTATTAGAGCATTGTCCCAGTGAGGAAAGAATGATGGAGACTATGATTCCCCCACAAGTCGGGATGAGACTTCGGACAAAAATAAATAAACAAAAGAGGCCAACAAAGCCCAAATAAAAAAAAGAGAAAAGAGGCCATAAAAAAGAGAAGGCCCAAATAAAAAAATGAGAGAGAAAGATAGAAGGGGCAATGCTACTATCCTTTTACCACACTTGTGCTTCAAAGTAGCACCATGATCTTCATGATAGAGAGTCTCCTATGTTGTCACTTTTATATACTAGTGGGAATCTTTCATTATAGAACTTGGCTTGTATATTCCAATGATGGGCTTCCTCAAAATGCCCTAGGTCTTCGTGAGCAAGCGAGTTGGATGCACACCCACTAGTTTCTTTTGTTGAGCTTTCATACATTATAGCTCTAGTGCAACCGTTGCATGGCAATCCCTACTCACTCACATTGATATCTATTGATGGGCATCTCCATAGCCCGTTGATACGCCTAGTTGATGTGAGACTATCTTCTCCTTTTTGTCTTCTCCACAACCACCATTCTATTCCACCTATAGTGCTATGTCCATGGCTCACGCTCATGTATTGCGTGAAGATTGAAAAAGTTTGAGAACATCAAAAGTATGAAACAATTGCTTGGCTTGTCATCGGGGTTGTGCATGATTTAAATATTTTGTGTGGTGAAGATAGATCATAGCCAGACTATATGATTTTGTAGGGATAGCTTACTTTGGCCATGTTATTTTGAGAAGACATGATTGCTTTCTTAGTATGTTTGAAGTATTATTGTTTTCATGTCAATATTAAACTTTTGTCTTGAATCTTATGGATCTGAATATTCATACCACAATTAAGAAGAATTACATTGAAATTATGCCAAGTAGCATTCCACATCAAAAATTCTGTTTTTATCATTTACCTACTCGAGGACGAGCATGAATTAAGCTTGGGGATGCTGATACGTCTCCAAAGTATCTATAATTTTTTATTGTTCCATGCTATTATATTATGTGTTTTGGATGTTTATGGGCTTTATTATGCACTTTTATATTATTTTTGGTACTAACCTATTAACCCAGAGCCCAGTGCCAGTTTCTGTTTTTTTCCTTGTTTTAGAGTATTGCAGAAAAGGAAAATCAAACGGAGTCCAATTGACCTGAAACTTCACGGAACTTATTTTTGGAAGGAAAGCAACCCGGGAGACTTGGAGTCCATGTAAGGGAAGCAACGAGGAAGCCACGAGGCAGGGGGCGCGCCCTCCACCCTCATGGGCCCCTCATGGCTCCCCTGACATACTTCTTCCTCCTATATATACCCATATACCCTAAAACGATCGGGGAGCACAATAGATCGGGAGTTCCGCCGCCAGAAGCCTCCGTAGCCACCAAAAGCCAATCCGGCACCCTGCCGAAGGGGGAATCCCTCTCCGGTGGCCATCTTCAACATCCCGGTGCTCTCCATGACGAGGAGGGAGTAGTTCTCCCTCGGGGCTGAGGGTATGTACCGGTAGCTATGTGTTTGATCTCTCTCTCTCTCTCGTGTTCTTGAGGTGGTACGATCTTGATGTATCGCGAGCTTTGCTATTATAGTTGGATCTTATGATGTTTTCTCCCCCCTCTACTCTCTTTTAATGGATTGAGTTTTCCCTTTGAAGTTATCTTATCGGATTGAGTCTTTAAGGATTTGAGAACACTTGATGTATGTCTTGCATGTGCGTATCTGTGGTGACAATGGGATATCACGTGATTCACTTGATGTATGTTTTGGTGATCAACTTGCGGGTTCTGCCCGTGAACCTATGCATAGGGGTTGGCACACGTTTTCGTCTTGACTCTCCGGTAGAAACTTTGGGGCACTCTTTGAGGTTCTATGTGTTGGTTGAATAGATGAATCTAAGATTGTGTGATGCATATCGTATAATCATACCCACGGATACTTGAGGTGACATTGGAGTATCTAGGTGACATTAGGGTTTTGGTTGATTTGTGTCTTAAGGTGTTATTCTAGTACGAACTCCAGGGTTGTTTGTGACACTTATAGGAATAGCCCAACGGATTGATTGGAAAGAATAACTTTAAGGTGGTTTCGTACCCTACCATAATCTCTTCGTTTGTTCTCCACTATTAGTGACTTTGGAGTGACTCTTTGTTGCATGTTGGGGGATTGTTATATGATCAAACTATGTCATTATTGTTGAGAGGACTTGCACTAGGGAAAGTATGAACCCTAGGCCTTGTTTCAACGCATTGCAATACCGTTTGCGCTCACTTTTATCATTAGTTACCTTGCTGTTTTCAAATTTTCAGATTACAAAAACCTTTATCTACCATCCATATACCACTTGTATCACCATCTCTTCTCCGAACTAGTGCACCTATACAATTTACCATTGTATTGGGTGTGTTGGGGACACAAGAGACTCTTTGTTATTTGGTTGCAGGTTTGCTTGAGAGAGACCATCTTCATCCTACGCCTCCTACGAATTGATAAACCTTAGGTCATCCACTTGAGAGAAATTGGCTACTGTCCTACAAACCTCTGCACTTGGAGGCCCAACAACGTCTACAAGAAGAAGGTTGTGTAGTAGACATCAGTGCCGACTTTGCTAAGCTACAAATGGCCATCTTCCTGCATTGCTTAGTTACCAAATATAGGTGAATTGCTTTTTCATGTACTCAAAATATTAATTAGTATAAATCTACCAATAATAATAAGTATTGATTGCTTCTTATTTAATAATATACATGTGAGTGCTTACTCATGTAGTTCTAGATTTTTGCTTGCAATGTAGTTCTTAGCGGGTAACATGAGAAGTAGGAGAATGAATTTAACTTCAATGGCACAATTATGTTGTATAAACCCATTTTTCTATATTTCCTTAATAGGCTCATATTTTTTTATGACTGACAATTGCAGAATAGAAGATGGATCTTGTTTGTTGTCATTATATCCTACATGGAAATTTCTATTTCTGTAAAATGCATTTTCTACCACTGCTTGCTCCAAAATTTATGGCTTGGTCATAACTGTGTAGTCGAATTCTATCATTGAACACTAATTAGTAAAAATTATTTGTATTTGATTAAATAAAACATATTGAAAGTGCGTTATATCGACTAGAGGGGGGGGGGGGGTGAATGGGCGATTTTTATGGAAGTCTTCAAAACGTGGAAGTTATGAAGACAAACAGTAGAGATATGCCTATTACTATGCAGCGGAAGGTAGACTACACTAGGCAAGCCATGGTCAAGTATCAACAGAGTGAAAGCACAGTGACAAATAGCTGTAGTGTAATGAGGATCAGGTAGGAAGATGTTATGAAGCCAAACAGATCATTCACTCACGTTGTGAAGACAAAAGATAGAACAGACATGCAATGACTTCACAATGAGTAATCAGTAAGTAAAAGGAAGTGAAGATGAAACCAGTGACTCATTGAAGACAATGATGTGTTGGACCAGTTCCAGTTGCTGTGACAGCTGTACGTCTGGTTGGAGCGGCTAGGTATTTAAACCTTAGGACACACAGTCCCGGACACCCAGTCCTGAACACGCAGCTCAGGACACCAAGTCCTCACCGTATTCTCCTTGAGCTAAGGTCACATAGTCCTCGCCCAATCACTCTGGTAAGTCTTCAAGGTAGACTCCCAAACCTTCACAGACTTTGTTCACTGGCAATCCACAATGTCTCTTGGATGCTCTGAACGTGACGCCTAACCGTCTGGAGGATGCACAGTCCTCAAGTGTAATAAGTCTTCAGATCACACAGACAAGAAGACTTAAGTGATGCCCAATTCTCTCTGGCTCTGGTGGTTAGGGCTTTATCCTCGCAAGGAATTCTCTCTCAAAGGCTTCGAGGTGGGTTGCTCTCAAACGACAAAAGCCGTACTCTCAATCTGAGCAGCCAACCGTTTATGGTTGTAGGGGGTGGGCTATTTATAGCCACTTGGCAACCCGACTTGATTTGTCCGAAATGACCCTGGGTCACTAAGGAACTGACACGTGTCTCAACGGTCAGATTTCAAACTCTCATGGCAACTTTACTTGGGCTACAAGCAAAGCTGACTTGTCCGGCTCTGGACAAGATTCGCTCTCATTGTCTTCACTCAAAGACATAGGTTTTTGGTTTAGGCATCACTTCAGTCATTCTGACTGGTTCTCCTGGACCCCACTTAACAGTACGGTGGTTCCTATGACTCAACACAAAAGAAAAAGAACTACGAAAGATCTAAGTCTTTGAGCTCCATAGGCTTCATATCGTGTCTTCTTTTGTCATAGTCTTCAATGTGAATATCTTCATACACCACCTTTGACTTCAATTTCTTCATTCATTTTTAGGGGTCATCTCTGGTAGTAAAACCGAATCAATGAGGGACTTCTACCTGTGTTATCCTGCAATTCTCACAAACACATTAGTCCCTCAACTAGGTTTGTCGTCAATACTCCAAAACCAACTAGGGGTGGCACTAGATGCACTTACAATCTCCCCCTTTTTGGTGATTGATGACAAACTAGTTGAAGTTTTCAACGGGGAATATAAGGATAAGGAATTGTCTTCATAAGTTGCAAGGGCTCCCCCTGAAGATGTGCATATAAGTTAATTTGCTTTTGGAATGCAAATGCACATGGCAGGTTGTACTTGTGGAGATCCTCTTCAGCTTATGATGACAATCCACTATGCATGTGAAAGTATATGAAGATAATGACATGCATAATGGAAAATGGACGTCTGCAGAATGAGATAAGTGCGGAATTTATCGTCGCACATGCGGAATTTATCTTCGCAAAACAGGGTGGCAAACAAGTAGCAGACGACCATCTGGTTTAAGTGTTACAACTCATAAGAACCAAATGTAGCAAAAACGAGAGTTGTAAGCACGAAGCAAAATATAAGGCACCCGCCCATATGAACCCGCTTGAAGACTATCAATCTCATATGCTTCTCCCCCTTTTGTCAGTAATGACCAAAAAGGTTTGAAGACATAGAGCCTCTACTCGTTCCCATGAGGAGTAGATGAAGTAGCAGGGTTGTTGATGTTGTTTGGCGGTGCAGAAGAGCTTGGGGGTGCTGAAGCAGATGGTGGTGAAGTAGCATCGTCTTCTTCCTCAATGATTCTGGCAGTGACTGTGGCAGCAGAGGAAGAAAACTCAGAGTCTTCAAGAGATAGAGTCCCCAGCAGCACAGCTCTTCGAGGAGGTGTGGAGTCAAATTTGAATCTCTCAGTGAAGCCATCCTCTTGAAGATCAGCTTCAGAAAGCATCATCGTTAGCCCTTTCCATGTGCGGCGACAGGTTTCATGGGCAACGAAAGCGTTCTTGGTGGCAAGATTACGGATGCGATTTACATCCACCAAGAGGCTTTTCATCTGTCTCTTCAACCAGTCATGATGCCTATCCTGCTTTTGATGAAGGGCCACAAGAAGCTCTCGGTCGTTGAGAACACGAGTGCGCTTCTTGGGTCTTGAAGCAGTGGCACTGTCAGTGGCTTCAGTTGAAGCAGGGTGTGGTGCACGTGTAGTGCCAGCCAAAGGATACACCCTGGAGATGGCTTCAACACCTTCAACGTTTTGAGTGAAGCTCTGGTGTTCTGCATTCTGAAGACTCAGAGGTTGCTTGGCAGGTTTAGGATAGATGGCTTCAGCAGAGGTATCCACATCAGGCAAGAAGATCCGATGGTTGCGGGCTGAGGGCTGATACGAGATGGCAGAGTGAAGTTTGATCAGCCTCATTACCCAAGGAGCATAGAACTTTAAACCAAACAGATCTGAGCCGGATGCAGCTAGTTGGCGTATGAAGAAATCCTGTGCGTTGAAGCATTTTCCATGAAGGATACAGAATATCAGAGTCTTCATTGCACCCTCGATCTTGGCATTTGGAGAGTGTCCTTTAATGGGCCAGAGAGTCCGCTGGATGATGTGATAGATGGTCCTGGGCAGGTACTCAAGGTCTTCAACGGAGAACTCTGTGGGATAAGGAGCATCGTGGGGCAATGGCTTCATCATGGAGAGCATCTGACTCATATTCGGTTCAGGCCTCTGAAATATGCTCTCAATAGCTTCAGTGTGTAGCCGACAGCCTTGCTCGAAGAATTCGCCTGGAGTGGGCAGGCCAGTGAGCTCAATGATATCAAATGCATTGGCTTCGTGATGAACGTTGCCGGTCATCCACTCCAGTACCCAAGTCTTTGGATCTCTGTTGTATCCTTTGATGTGCAGAGTGGCATATAATTGTAGCAGGAGCTCTTCGTTCCAATGTTCTTCATCAGTAACAAACTATAGTAGACCCACTTGTTTGAAGCAATCCAACGCTTCCTCTAGACAGGGCAGACCAGCAATAGCTTCAACATCAAGGCGCTTGTGTGGGAAAATGCGACCTTGGTTGTACAGTATGCAAGAGTAGTAGCTGCGCTGAGGATAGATCCAGAACCTATCTGATGAAATCCTTTCCCTTGAATAGGGGTTCTTGGAGCTATTGAAGAAAGTATTATCTGCCCTGAAGCCATTGATATTGAAGGAGCCAGGTGCTGATGCAGGACCTGGAAACCTTGGCATTCTGGACCTGAGGCCTGTGCTCAACATGATAGTTGAATTGGGGACCTGCAGCAGACTCAGGAACAGAAGTTGTGGGTTCAGTGGCTTCGCTGTCTTCTGAAGCTTTTGCTGGGGAGGGCTCCACATTAGCTTCGTTGTTGGTTGTGGCAGCCTCAAGATTTTCATCCTCCGCTTGACTAGCTGGAGGGTCGGTCACAAGCACGTTCTCCTGGAGAACTGCTTCTTGGTGGAGCAGAGGAGTGGGCTCTTGTGGTGCTTCTTCTGCGGCTGATGCAGCCGGAATGTCTTCAGCATAGACTTGAGGCCTTGGACCTCTGCGAAGCCTGCGGAACGCAGACGGCACCTGTGGGGTTGGAGTGGGCTGGGCCTCATAGTCTTCTTCCTCTTGAGGGCGATCCGCCCATGAAGCATCCTGTGCAATTGGCGTCAGTTGACGACCAATGCTGATGAGTTCACTGTGTTCTAACTGAGGAAGGGCTGCATCATCTTCTACATTGTCACGATGACCAATGTCTTCAGTAGCAATGGGATCAGCTGCTGGAATGTCTTCAGCTTCAGGAGCCTCTGTGGAAGCAGGCTCATGAACCGTCAGTTGACGTTCTGCGTCAGGGTGAACCATAGAAATAGGTTCAACTATCAAGGGCTCTGTGGGAGCAGCCTGAGCTTTCTTGATCTTTCGCTTTTTCTGAGTGGGGGCAGAAGGAGAGGCTTCAGAGTGTTTCCTCTTCCTGGCTTTAGCCTCTGCAGTTCTCGTCTTCTTGAGCTCTGAAGCGGTTGACCGGCTCTTTGGCTTCGAGCCAGTCGTTGCAGTTGGGAAGACAAGCGGAACTGCTTCCTGCCTTGGTGCCTCTGGTTCAGTTGGAACAGTCTTCTTCTTTTTCTTTGTGGCCATCTTGGGGTCGATACCAGGACGCCCAAGTGCCTTGCGCTTCTCAGGCTCATTGTAGTCTTGCACACATCTGTCAGCCAGAGTCTTCATCCGCTCATGTGAACCCTGAGCTTTTGCACGCTTCTTCAGAAAGTTTTCCTTTAGCTCATGCAACATGATCTTGAAGCTCTTCACTTCTTGCACGCTGAGCTTGGCCATATGCTTCTTGAACTGAGCCTTTTCATGATCAATTTTCTGCTTCAGTTCAACAATGCGCTGGGCAATAGCAAGTTCTGAAGCAATAGCACCTTGGAAGGCGACGCTGAGGCCAATGGGTAGCTATAGATCTTCAAAGCTGATGTTTGGTGTGGCAAACCACTCGTCAATGAAGTTGTGGATGATGGCGACATCAAAGAGAGGCAGATTGTTGAAGATTTCTGCTTCTTCTTTGCTCTTGATGAGTTGCTCAAGAGCGTCATCTCCAAGATATTCATCACTTGACAGATCAATGGCTTCACTGCGCAGGATGGCAGCAGCTATGAGCTCTTTGCCAGTGTGAGACAGAGGCATCTTGGCCTTCAGGTGCCTTGAGACACGTGATAAGTCTTCAGACTGCACACTGTCTTCAGGAGGTGCAGTCGCCAATGGCTTCGCCTTTGAGATTTTTGGTGAAGGGGCTGGCTTTGAAGCTTTTGGCTTCTTCAACTACTTCGGCTTCTGCACTGCAGGCACTGCAGGCGCTTCATCAGACTTAGTGTCAGCTGCAGGCTCATTCACTGCAGTCCCTTGAACCAAGATGTAGGTGATGAGGCCTTCAAGGTTGGCATACGGACCGATGACATTGGGTTCTGCTTCTCGTGTGCCATCTGCCCTTGGTGCTGAGGGACTAGGGTTGAAGTCTAACCCAAATTTCTTCTTGTTCTGCTTCGCTGAGTTTTGGGCAAACTGGAAGTTGCGCTTGAACAGATTGTCGTCACGACACTAGAGTAGTGACGACGGATGTGCATCATCAGGCTGTGGCCCACGGACCATGCATGGATAGAAGCTTTGGGCAATAGCTTCATCTCTGGACCTGGGTACAAGATTCTTGTATAAGATGTCTCCCCACGGTCTTTTTATGGCACTTTTCTCAGCATACTCTTGGGTTGTGAAGCGGTATTTGAACCATTGTTCTGCCCAATAGCGTCGAATCCATTGGATTCGGGTCTTGCACTGACCATAATTCTCTTCAGGATCTGTTTTATACATTTCTGCCAGTTCATTAGGCAGATCTTTGGATGTTCCTCCACGTCGCTGTCTGCCCCCCTTCCTTGCTGCTGTTTCTGAAGCCATAAACCTTAACTTGGAAGGCTTCAAGATGTTCAAAGGCTTCAAAGGCTTTCTTTTGCTGGACCAACAGGAACTGGCTTCAGGAGAATTTATGTGATGCTGTAAGAATTCTGCAAATGAATGCAGACTATGAGAACCAAAGGATTCTCCCACAGACATGTACCTGTGACAGCATTAAGGTGCGAGGGAAGGGGAAGAGGTCATATGCATTCTCAGAAGATTTTGAAGATAAATCAGTTTAGAAGACATTGACCTCATTGTGCGAAGACATTCACTCATAGATAAGAAGTTGGTTCCAGATTTGTACGAATCCATAGATCAGTACAAGTGAGGAATCTAACTACTTTGTGAAGCACAAGTGAATATACTAGGCATGTTATGACATGCAGTTTGAGAGAGATCTAGCTTGTGTGAACAGAAACTACTTGTGGTAGAAAGTGACAGATCAATAGGATCAACGATGTTGTAAAAAAGGGAGTTTTATTTACCACACTGAGAACTGCTAGACGGAGTGGGAGATGAGGCCGAGCAGTTCACTCGTCCGTGCCCTAACTTGGCGAGGAGGAGACCTACGGCGACGGCAAAGAGGACGATGTCCGCGGTCGGCGTGAAGACGGCGTCGGAGAGGTTGCGGCAGCGAAGCGCTTCGTCGCCGGCGTCGTCGTGAGCTAGCGGTGGCGCTAGGGTTCGTGCGAGGGTGGAAGAAGAGATAGTTACCGCTGTGAGTGTGTATTTATAGGCACAAGGGCGGCACTGCGCTATTACACAGGTGCCCCTGGCGATTCGCATTTGAGTAATACGTGGCCATCATGCGGTATTTTTGGGGCAGTTCCACGTCCCACGCACGCCTGGATTGTCGGGTGGTCGTTCCTACTTCTCCGGATTTCATGTGGATAAATGAGCATTGAAAACGGACTTAAATGTTGTCTCTATGTCTTCTGCTGACAAGGACACAGAGAAGACATTCGACAGTTTCAATAGAATGCATATGACTTAGAGAGATAGAGTTTGAGATAGAAAGCATAGAGAAGTTTGGGGTCCGATCACATTCACTTAGTTCAAAAGATTCAACACGAAGACATAGCTATAAGTGAATGTTGTAGAGGACAGAACACTAGCATATATATATATATATAGTCAACATAGTGAAGATAATCATGAAAATATGTTGAGTTCAAAGCCAAACCAAATGTGAAGACTTTGCAAGGTAACGCCATGAGAGAAACACTTCAAAATAGAACGTTTGGTGGTGGCGTTACCCACCGTATAGGAAGTATTAGACCCAGACACGACGCACAATTATCGTGGCGCTCCGAAGTCAAATTCCACATTAATGTATTCACACTTAGAATGTATGTCTTCATTGATTGAAGATATACTTCACTTCATGTGTTGCACATCTAAGTCATCAATATGCATAAGGGTTAGGATGTGTGCCTGATCACAGGACATTTGAGGATTCCAGGATATTTAGCTCACACCGTAACTTGCAAAACCTCTTCTCATCCAAGGGCTTGGTGAAGATATCTGCCAATTGCTCTTCAGTGTTGACGTGTATGATATCAATGTCTTCCTTCACAACATGATCTCTGAGAAAGTGATGATGAATTTCAATGTGCTTTGTCTTCGAGTGCTGAACTGGGTTGTTGGCAATCTTGATGGCGCTTTCATTGTCGCAGTAAAGTGGCACTTGCTTCAGATGAATGCCATAGTCCTTGAGTGTTTGCTTCATCCACAGAAGCTGAGCGCAGCAAGATCCAGCAGCAATGTATTCAGATTCAGCAGTGGAGAGAGATACACAGTTCTGCTTCTTTGAAGACCAACATACAAGTGATCGTCCCAGAAAGTGACATGTGCCTGATGTAGACTTGCGATCAACTTTGTCACCAGCATAATCAGCATCCGAGAATCCAACCAAATCAAACTCTGAGCCCTTTGGATACCATAATCCTAGAGTTGGGGTGTGAGCCAAATATCGAAGAATTCGCTTCACAGCTAAGTGATGCGACTCCTTTGGTGCCGCTTGAAATCGAGCACACATGCAAACACTAAGCATAATATCTGGCCTAGATGCACATAGATAAAGTAAAGAACCAATCATGGAGCGGTATACCTTTTGATCGAACTCTTTACCATTGTCGACAGGACCCAGATGATGTTTGGCTGGCATTGGTGTTGTGAAGCCTTTGCAGTCTTGCATACCGAACTTCTTCAGGCAATCTTTGAGATACTTCTCTTGAGATATGAAGATGCCATTGCGTTGTTGTCGTATTTGAAGACCAAGGAAGAACTTCAGCTCCCCCATCATGGACATCTGATATTGCTCTTGCATCATATATCCAAACTCTTCACTGTACTTCTGATTGGTGCAGCCGAAGATAATGTCATCCACATATATTTGGCACACAAACAGTTCACCATCATATGTCTTCGTGAAAAGAGTGGGATCTAGGGAACCAGGTATGAAGCCTTTGCTCTTCAGGAAGTATTTGAGTGTGTCATACTAGGCCCTAGGGGCTTGTTTGAGGCCATACAGTGCCTTGTTGAGCTTGTATACCATGTCAGGATGTTTTGGATTTTCAAAGCCAGGCGGTTGTGCAACATACACTTCTTCTTCAATCTTGCCATTGAGAAAGGCACTCTTCACATCCATTTGATATAGAAGTATGTTATGATGATTTGCATAGGCCAGCAGTATGCGTATGGCTTCAAGCCTAGCCACAGGAGCAAATGTTTCATCGAAGTCAATGCCTTCCACTTGAGTATATCCTTGAGCAACGAGACGAGCTTTGTTTCTGACAACTTGACCATGCTCATCTTGCTTGTTGCGGTATATCCATTTGGTGCCTATTATGTTGTGCTTCCGTGGATCAGGACGCTTAACCAGTTCCCATACATTATTCAGCTCAAACTGTTGAAGCTCTTCTTGCATAGCTTGAATCCATTCAGGTTCCATGAAGGCTTCTTCAACTTTCTTGGGTTCTGATATTGAGACGAATGCGAAGTGCCCACAGAAATTTGCTAGCTGAGTTGCCCTTGAACGAGTGATTGGACCAGGTGCATTTATGCTATCAATTATTCTTTCAATCTGCACTTCATTGGCAACGCGAGGATGTACAGGGCGAAGACTTTGCTCTTGCTGTTCACTGTCGTTGTTGGAAGGAATGTCTTCAGGCTGAGCAATGTCTTCATGTTGATCAGGTGCTGAAATGATAAGTTCTTCTTCAGGATGAGCTTCAGAAGGTATAATCTCTCCAGTTCCCATTAGCTTGATTGATTCACTGGATGGAACTTCATGTAGCACACTTGGCAGCTGCTCTCTTTGTGATCCGTTGGTCTCATCGAACTGCACATCCACTGTTTCAACCACTTTGTAATGAAAGAGATTGAAGACTCTGTAGGAGTGCGAATCCTTTCCATATCCAAGCATAAAACCCTCATGTGCTTTTGGTGCAAATTTTGAGGTGTGATGTGGGTCCTTGATCCAGCACCTTGCGCCAAATACTCTGAAGTAACTGACATTTGGCTTTTTGCCAGTAAGGAGCTCATAAGATGTCTTGTTCAGTAGCTTGTGAAGATAAACACGATTGATTGTATGACATGCAGTATCAATGGCTTCGGGCCAGAATTTTCTTGGAGTCTTGTATTCATCTAGCATCGTTCTGGCCATCTCAATTAGTGTTCTGTTCTTGCGTTCGACGACGCCATTCTGCTGTGGCGTGTACGGGGCTGAGAATTCATGTGTGATGCCCAAGGTATCAAGATATGTATCAAGGCCAGTGTTCTTGAATTCAGTGCCATTGTCACTTCTGATGTGCTTTATCTTGGCGCCAAAATTGTTCATAGCACGATTGGCGAAGCGTCTGAAGACATCCTGCACTTCAGTCTTGTAAAGGATTATGTGCACCCAAGTATATCTAGAATAATCATCAAAAATAACGAAGTCATAGAGGCAAGCAGTAGTAGTTAGAGTTGAGTAATGAGTGGGACCGAAAAGATCCATGTGGAGCAGTTCGAAGGGTTGAGTAGTAGTCATGATTGTCTTCGAGGGATGTTTGGCCCTCGTCATTTTCCCTGCTTCATAGGCACCGCATAAATGGTCTTTCTTGAACTTGACGCCCTCGATGCCTATGACATGCTTCTTCTTCGCGAGGGTGTGGAGGTTCCTCATGCCAGCATGTCCAAGCCTTCGATGCCATAGCCAGCATTCTGAAGCCTTTGCTAGAAGACATACTGCAAGCTGTGGCCCTGCTGAGAAATCTACCACGTACAGATCATCTTTTCGATACCCTTCAAACACTAGAGACTTGTCAGATTCCATTAGTACAAGGCAACGATATTTTCCAAACATTACGATCATGTTCAAATCGCAAAGCATTGAGACAGACATTAAGTTGAAGCCAAGGGATTCAACAAGCATAACTTTATCCATGTGTTGATCCCTTGAGATTGCAACTCTACCTAGACCCAATACCTTACTCTTACCAGTGTGAGCAAATGTGATGTGACTCTTGTCGGATGGACGTAAGGTTGAGTCCATAAGAAAACTTCTTTTGCCAGTCATGTGATTTGTACACCCACTGTCAATAATCCATTCTGAAGACGCTGGTGTCGTACCCTACAGTGCAGTTAGGGGGATAGGCTTCACCAAGAGCATTGTGAAGCAAAAACATTTGACGAACCAGTGGGTTATGAAAGCTTAGATCCAGGTTAGGACTAATAGGGAGAGTAGCAAGCGATTCAGGTACGAAGTACATAGTAAGACCATTTGGGCATTTGATCTTGCGCCCTACAAGATGTTTAAGGTCCCCAGCAATAGCGTCAGACGATTTTGGTTTTCTGCTGGAGACCATTCCCTGCAAAAGAGAGTTAAGCCTTCTTAACCACCCACATCTTCAAGGGTGGCTTAGAAGCAATAAGTCTAAGTGCAGCATCTGAGAATTTTGGCTTTGAAGCCTTAGCAAACAGTCCTGCAAATGGACAATAGTACTCATAAGAATAAGCAGAATAGTTCTTGGTCTTATGAACATAGCGGTTTGATGAACCGCTCTCATATTCATATGACTGAGTATGGTCTCCCTGCAAAGCATTTGCGTTAGTGCGACTCAGGTGAGTCCTCTGTTTGTATGAAGCCTTTGGACCGTATGAAGCCTTTGGTCTGAGGTTTGTCTTCTTCAAGTGAGGTGTCATGAAGACATTCACAGGAAGATTTTCCAGACACTTTTTCGGAACCCAGATCTTCTTCATAGGTGGTCCATTCCTGCAGTTAGTACCAACGTACCTGGCAAACACTTCACCATTCTGATTCTTAAATAGTATATAGTTTGCATCAAAGGATTCATCAATGATAATGGGGTTAGCACAAGTGAAGCCAGTTAGATTGGATGGATCTGCTGAAGGTTCCTTTGCAGCAACCCACATGGTTTTGGGGTACTGCTCAGGTTTCCAGTAAGAGCCATCTGCATTCATTTTCCTTACGAACCCAACACCCTCTTTCCTAGGGTTTCATTTCAGAATCTGCTTTTTGAGGACATCACATAGTGTCTGATGCCCTTGAAGACTTTTGTACATCCCTGTTTCAAGCAATGTCTTCAACCTAGCATTCTCATCAGCAATAGCGGTGGTTGTTGGGGAACGTTGCAGAAAACAAAAAAATTTCCTACGGTTTCACCAAGATCCATCTAGGAGTTCATCTAGCAACGAGTGATCGGATTGCATCTACATACCTTTGTAGATCACGCGCGGAAGCGTTCAAAGAACGGGGATGAGGAAGGCGTACTCGACGTGATCCAAATCACCGGAGATCCTAGCGCCGAACGGACGGCACCTCCGCGTTCAACACACGTACGGTCAGCGTGACATCTCCTTCTTCTTGATCCAGCAAGGGGGAAGGAGAGGTTGAGGGAGATGGCTCCAGCAGCAGCACGACGGTGTGGTGTTGATGGAGCTGCAGTACTCCGGCAGGGCTTCACCAAGCACTATGGAGGAGGAGGATGTGTTGGAGAGGGAGAGGGAGGCACCAAAGATCAAGGTAAGAAGTCCTCCATCTCCCCACTATATATAGGAGGGCCAAGGGGGGGGGGCGCCGGCCCTAGGAGATCTAATCTCCTAGGGGGGTGCGGCCTAGGAGGTGCCTTCCTCTCCTAGGACTCTTCCCTCCTTGAAACCCTAGGCGCATGGGCCTCTTGGGGCTGGTGCCCTTGGCCCATGTAGGCCAAGGCGCACCCCCTACAGCCCATGTGCCCCCCCGGGACAGGTGGCCCCACCCGGTGGACCCCCGGGACCCTTCCGGTGGTCCCGGTACAATACCGGTGACCCCGAAACTTGTCCCGATGCCCGAAATAGCACTTCCTATATATAATTCTTTACCACCGGACCATTCCGGAACTCCTCGTGACGTCCGGGATCTCATCCGGGACTCCGAACAACATTCGGGTTACTGCATATACATATCCCTACAACCCTAGCGTCACCGAACCTTAAGTGTGTAGACCCTACGGGTTCGGGAGACATGTAGACATGACCGAGACGACTCTCCGGTCAATAACCAACAGCGGGATCTGGATACCCATGTTGGCTCCCACATGCTCCTGGATGATCTCATCGGATGAACCACGATGTCGAGGATTCAAGCAACCCCGTATACAATTCCCTTTATCAATCGGTATGTTACTTGCCCGAGATTCGATCGTCGGTATCCCAATACCTCGTTCAATCTCGTTACCGGCAAGTCACTTTACTCGTACCGTAATGCATGATCCTGTGACCAGACACTTGGTCACTTTGAGCTCATTATGATGATGCATTACCGAGTGGGCCCAGTGATACCTCTCCGTCATACGGAGTGACAAATCCCAGTCTTGATCCGTGTCAACCCAACAGACACTTTCGAAGATACCCGTAGTATACCTTTATAGTCACCTAGTTACGTTGTGACGTTTGGCATACCCAAAGCACTCCTACGGTATCCGGGAGTTACACGATCTCATGGTCTAAGGAAAAGATACTTGACATTGGAAAACTCTAGCAAACGAACTATACGATCTTATGCTATGTTTAGGATTGGGTCTTGTCCATCACATCATTCTCCTAATGATGTGATCTCGTTATCAATGACATCCAATGTCCATAGTCAGGAAACCATGACTATCTGTTGATCAACGAGCTAGTCAACTAGAGGCTTACTAGGGACATGTTGGTGTCTATTATTCACACATGTATTACGATTTTCGGATAACACAATTATAGCATGAATAAAGAAAATTATCATGAACAAGGAAATATAATAATAATGCTTTTATTATTGCCTCTAGGGCATATTTCCAACAGTCTCCCACTTGCACTAGAGTCAATAATCTAGATACATTGTGATGAATCGAACACCCATGGAATTCTGGTGTTGATCATGCTTTGCTCTAGGGAGAGGTTTAGTCAACGGATCTGCTACATTCAGGTCCGTGTGTACTTTACAAATATCTATGTCTCCATCTTGAACATTTTCACGAATGGAGTTGAAGCGACGCTTGATGTGCCTTGTCTTCTTGTGAAACCTGGGCTCCTTGGCAAGAGCAATAGCTCCAGTGTTGTCACAGAAGAGCTTGATCGGCCCCGACGCATTGGGTATGACTCCTAGGTCGGTGATGAACTCCTTCACCCAAATTGCTTCATGCGCTGCCTCCGAGGCTGCCATGTACTCCACTTCACATGTAGATCCCGCCATGACGCTCTGCTTGCAACTGCACCAGCTTACTGCCCCAGCATTCAAAATATACACGTATCCGGTTTGTGACTTATAGTCATCCAGATCTGTGTCGAAGCTAGCGTCGACGTAACCCTTTACGACGAGCTCTTCGTCACCTCCATAAACGAGAAACATTTCCTTAGTCCTTTTCAGGTACTTCAGGATATTCTTGACCGCTGTCCAGTTGTGCTTGGAAGTAATGGCGCAGCTTTCTCGAGGCCATGAGAAGGCCGAAAAGCAATTTCTGCACGCCAGAGTACCTTGATCTAGCCCCCTGCAGAAGGGAACTGACAAAGTAAACTGGGCGCTGCACCATTTTCTTCTGTATCTCCTCCCGCATCTGCGCAGATCCATCCTTGTCGGGACCAGAGCTTGCCGGAGAAGCCCCCTGCTTGTCGCTGGATGTGCTTGCCGTGGTTGCTGGCTCGTCATCTGCCTCCCTCTCTGCTACTAACGCAGCACTAACCACTTGATGAGGACATCAATACCATTGTTACACCCACAGCCCCTACTATTACATATACTGGACCAATTACTAGAGCTCGCGCACGCCAATTAAATTACCAGGTACTTTTGTTTCTTGGTAATGATTCTAATGTTCATGAGATTATGATGCTGCCTAAATTGGATACATTTGTTTTGCTTTCAAATGAAGGGCCTAGCTTGGAGAAGGATGAACATTGGAGCAAGAACACGCATGGAGTTGATGGCATGCGCAAGGGGATCAAGAACGGAGTTACAAGTGATGATTTCAGGACTTTGAAGCCGCCATAAGGAGTGCATGAAGCCATGGACGAAATATACAAGATGTCACTTCATAATATTCGTCCATAGGCTATTCTAGGTGCTGCGTCACCTTATTAATGGGCCAGGCCCATGTAATTTCGAAATACTTAAGTATAGGCTATTTTTAGAGTCCGTATGTGTGGGGAAACAAGAGTTAGGGTTGGTTTCGGACCCCACCCTCAAGGGCCACGAAATTCCCCTCTCTTCCTCCATATATACAGCCCTTAGGGCGTCGTTTAGACTTTGGGTTTTGTTTAGATTAAAAGTTCGCCATAGCTGCAACTTCTCGTACTTCGTTTGTGTCCAACGACCAGACCAAGACGTCACAGAACCCCACCTTGATCAATAAAGCTTTCATCTTATATTCGCAATATCCAGATTGCAATCTCAGTTTCTTGCTTGTTCTTCGTTTGCTCGCAGGAAACAGGCCCTCGTGGTCAGGTTGATCGTGCTCCGGCGTGGTCAATAACCCCTCGGAAGTTGGTTTAGCGATTGCTAAGGCGCGACGTCTCGCACGTTCGTAGTCGGATCGTCAAGGTCGACTCCCACAGAAAACGATAGCCACCATCTCATCGAAACATCGGGACACCTTTGCCTCTATCAAGTGGTATCAGATTTCCAGGTTGCTCAGTGAGATTTTTACAGTTTTTCGTAGATTAGATCGAGTCTGTTTTTCATACCTACAGTCCACGAAAAAGCCACAAAAAAATTAGGGTTAGTTCATCATATCCGAACCAATCTGAGCCTTTGCATAATCTTTTTAGGGTTTTTGCTTTGTTGAATTTGCGGTTGCATCGTCGTGTCAAGTTGCTGGTCTTAGAGTCTAGTCTTTTAGAGTTTCGAGTTCTGGTCATAAGTTGTCACGCCGCCGCCGCACCATCATCATCGCCCATCTACCACCATTGCTTATCCGCCACCGTTCTGAATCCGTATCCATATACCACCACCAATCCGTATCCATATACCACCACCAATCTGTATCCATATACCACCACCAATCTGTAACCATATATCCACCACCAATCCGAGTTCTTCTCATATTAGGTTTGTTCTTGAGATCAATCTCAATTCCGATTCGTGTTTCCTTGCCTGCGTAGGTCTCGAAAAAAGAAGTCTGGAGACCCCCGGGCAGTTTTTAGGCCAAAATTTTCACGGGCAAAAATATTTTTTCCCTATCCTATTTTTAGGTTTTTCTGAGTCTTTTGAGCCACGTGCCATCATAGTGATTTTTTGTCGCACTTTTTCGTCGTCGCTGCCCTGATTTCCGAAAAAAAAAGTGAAAAAAAATTTTCGTGCCCATCCTATCAGTTTGACGAGGGAAGAGTTTTGAGACACTCGCCATTATAGTAATTTTTCGCAAAAAAAAAGAGGAGCGCAAAAAAAAAGAGGAGCGCAAAAAAAAGCGAAAAAAAAAGTTCCAGAGTGTGCTTTTCCCTTATTTACGTGCAGCGCCGTGATTTTGTTAGTGTTCTAGGCTCGCGTCTCTAGCACGGTCTAGCCTAGGACCAGCACAGTACCGTCGTTGAGCGTTTATTCAACTTTGCATCTCTGAATTGATTATTGCTGACCCTTTTTGCTACCATACTATAAGCCTTCCCAGCTCCACATACCTCTACGTCGTGCATTTGACTCTCCCTGGCAATCGCTCTATCCAAGCTTTTGAGAGTTTTGACTACAACGGTTGCCGATCACCGCCTGCTGCTGGGTAAGAACTGGTAAGAATTTGAGATTTGCTTGACGGATTTGTGACACCCGCCACCACCACCTCTTGTTAGTATTCTGTAGGATCATATTCTTGTGTGTTTTCTATTGTTGCTAACCATGGCAGGATCACAAGCCGACGAGATTGACTGGGAGAACATGACGAATCAGGAGTTGCATGATAAATTTCAGCAAATGATGAATGGACAGGTGCAGGATGTGCTAAACAGATTTGAAGAGGCCATGGAGAAGATAGATGACATGGAGAAGACGTTCGAAACAAATCTCGATAACAGGTTTAATGAATTGCTCGCGCGTCTTCCACCACCACCACCACCGGCTGCACCTAACGCACCTCTACAACAACAACAACGACGACTACCTACACATCGTGAAACAGCCCTCCGCCAAGCGAGCCGTCTCCCTCTTGCACCTGGCCAAACTGTTGGTGCTGCTGTTGCTACTTCTGTGGCTCCTGCTGCTGATGCGGAGGAGGATGATTTTGTTGGCGATTACGAGGATGAGGTTGATCAAAATCAGAACTACGTGCCACCACCAGCACAGCAACCATCAGGTCGTCCACATGCAAATAATGGCAATGGTAGGGCTCACCCTCAGGTACGAGATCATGACCATCTCCCTAAACTAAAATTGAATATTCCACCATTTGAGGGTAGATATGTTCCTGATATATATCTTACTTGGGAGTTAGAAACTGAACAACGATTTACATGTTTACAATATCCCGAGGAGAGACGTGTTCCTGCTGCTGTTTGTGCATTCACTAGTTTTGCATGTGTTTGGTGGTCTGAGCATTGTAGATTATATCCCATTCCTGCTACTTGGGCTGCTTTGAAAACTGCTATGCGTACTCGTTGGGTTCCACCATATTATCAACGTGAATTACTTCAAAAATTGCAGCGCTTAAGACAGGGGAAAAAATTCTGTAGAAGAATATTATCAGGAATTACAAACTGGCATGATTAGATGTGGTATTGTTGAGGAGAATGAAGCTATGCTTGCACGTTTTATGGGTGGATTAAATAGAGAGATTCAGATGATTCTAGAGTATAAGGAGTATACTAATATCACTCGTTTATTCCATCTTGCTTGTAAAGCTGAACGTGAAGTGCAGGATCGACAGGCATTGGCGCGGACTAACTTTTCTGCAGGTCGACCTTCTTCATGGACACTACGTGCATCATCTACTTCCACACGTTCTGCTACACCGGCGCCTCCGTCGGCTGCCACCTCCAACCGTGATACAATAAAGCAGGCACAATCACCACTATCTGCCAAGAGCACACCTTCTGGGCCTGCAAAGAGCTCTTCTTCATCCATGGCATCAACAGGGCAAACACATGATATTATTTGTCGACATTGCAAGGGTGGAGGTCATTATGCGAGAGAATGCCCATCTAAGCGTGTGATGATTGTTACTGAGGATGGTGGGTATGAGTCCGCTAGTGACTATGATGAGGAGACTTTGGCTCTTATTACACGTGACGAACACGGTGGAGACGATTCTGATCATGAGACGCAATACATGGCTCCTGAAGATGCTGACAGGTATGAATGTTTAGTTGCTCAACGTGTTTTGAGTGTGCAGGTTACACAAGCTGAGCAAAATCAGAGGCATAATTTGTTCCATACAAAGGGAGTTGTGAAGGAACGTTCTGTTCGCGTGATCATAGATGGAGGGAGTTGCAACAACTTGGCTAGCATCGAGATGGTGGAGAAGCTATCTCTCACCACAAGACCACATCCACATCCTTACTACATCCAATGGTTCAACAACAGCGGCAAGGTTAAGGTAACACGTACTGTTCGTGTGCATTTTAGTATCTCTACATATGCTGATTATGTTGATTGTGATGTGGTACCTATGCAAGCATGTTCCTTATTACTTGGTAGACCATGGCAATTTGATAAAAATTCTATTCACCATGGTAGAAACAATCAGTATACTCTTGTTCATAAGGATAAAAATATTACTTTGCTTCCTATGACTCCTGATTCCATTTTGAAAGATGATATTAATAGAGCTAATAAAGCAAAACAGGAGAAAACTAAGAGTGAAAATCAGATTGTGGCAAAAGAATTTGAGCAACAAATGCAGCCTAATAATAATAAACAATCTAGTGTTGCTTCTGAAATTAAATTGAAAAGTGCATGTTTACTTGCCACCAAATCTGATATTGATGATCTAGATTTTAGCAAATCTGTTTGCTATGCTTTTGTGTGCAAAGAGGCATTATTTTCATTCGAGGACGTGCCTTCCTCTTTGCCTCCTGCTGTCACTAACATTTTGCAGGAGTTCGCCGACGTCTTTCCACAAGACGTGCCACCGGGATTACCACCTATTCGCGGGATTGAGCATCAAATTGACTTAATTCCCGGTGCATCATTACCCAACCGTGCACCATACCGTACCAATCCAGAGGAGACGAAGGAGATTATGCGTCAAGTACAAGAACTGCTCGACAAAGGTTATATACGCGAATCCCTTAGTCCTTGTGCTGTTCCTATCATTTTGGTGCCGAAAAAGGATGGTACGTCATGTATGTGCGTTGATTGTAGAGGCATTAATAATATTACTATTCGTTATCGTCATCCTATTCCTAGGCTAGATGATATGCTTGATGAATTGAGTGGCTCTACAATATTCTCCAAAGTTGATTTGCGTAGTGGTTACCATCAAATTCGTATGAAATTGGGAGATGAATGGAAAACAGCATTTAAAACTAAGTTTGGATTATATGAGTGGTTAGTCATGCCTTTTGGGTTAACTAATGCACCTAGTACTTTCATGAGGTTAATGAACGAAGTTTTACGTGCTTTCATTGGACGATTTGTGGTAGTTTACTTTGATGACATATTGATTTATAGAAAATCTTTGGAGGAACATTTGGAACATTTACGTGCTGTTTTTATTGCTCTACGTGATGCACGTTTGTTTGGTAACCTTGGAAAGTGCACCTTTTGCACCGACCGAGTATCTTTTCTTGGCTATGTTGTTACTCCACAGGGAATTGAAGTTGATAAAGCCAAGATTGAAGCTATTGAGAGTTGGCCGCAGCCCAAAACGGTCACACAAGTGAGGAGTTTCCTTGGCCTCGCTGGTTTCTATCGGCGTTTTGTGAGAGATTTCAGCACCATTGCTGCACCTCTCAACGAGCTTACAAAGAAGGATGTACCTTTTGTTTGGGGTACCGCACAGGAAGAAGCCTTCACGGTATTGAAAGATAAGTTGACACATGCTCCTTTACTCCAACTTCCTAATTTCAATAAGACTTTTGAGCTTGAATGTGATGCTAGTGGAATTGGATTAGGAGGTGTGTTATTACAAGATGGAAAACCTGTTGCATACTTTTCTGAAAAATTGAGTGGGCCTAGTCTGAACTATTCTACTTATGATAAAGAATTATATGCTCTTGTTCGGACCTTAGAAACATGGCAACATTATTTATGGCCCAAGGAATTTGTTATACATTCTGATCATGAATCTTTGAAACACATTAAAAGTCAAGCAAAACTGAACCGTCGACATGCTAAATGGGTTGAATTCATTGAGACTTTCCCTTATGTGATTAAACACAAGAAGGGTAAAGAAAATGTTATTGCTGATGCCTTGTCTCGTCGTTATACTATGCTTTCACAACTTGACTTTAAAATATTTGGTTTGGAGACCATCAAAGATCAATATGTTAATGATGCTGAATTTAAAGATGTATTGCAGAATTGTAAGGAAGGGAGAACTTGGAACAAGTTCGTTCTTAATGATGGATTTGTGTTTCGTGCTAACAAGCTATGCATTCCAGCTAGCTCCGTTCGTCTTTTGTTGTTGCAGGAGGCGCATGGAGGAGGATTAATGGGACACTTTGGCGTCAAGAAGACGGAGGATATACTTGCTACACATTTCTTTTGGCTAAAGATGAGACGGGATGTTGAGCGTTTTGTTGCTCGCTGCACTACATGTCAAAGAGCTAAGTCACGACTCAATCCTCATGGTTTATATATGCCTTTGCCTGTACCTAGTGTTCCTTGGGAGGATATATCTATGGACTTTGTTTTAGGTTTACCTAGAACAAAGAAGGGGAGGGATAGCATATTTGTTGTCGTGGATAGGTTCTCGAAAATGGCACACTTTATACCATGTCATAAAAGCGATGATGCTGTTAATGTTGCTGATTTGTTCTTTCGTGAAATTATTCGCTTACATGGTGTGCCAAATACTATTGTTTCAGATCGTGATACTAAATTTCTTAGCCACTTTTGGAGATGTTTATGGGCTAAGTTGGGGACTAAGCTGCTTTTTAGTACTACTTGTCACCCCCAAACTGATGGACAAACTGAAGTAGTCAATAGAACATTGTCTACTATGCTTAGGGCTGTTTTGAAGAATAACAAGAAAATGTGGGAAGAATGCTTGCCTCATATTGAATTTGCTTATAATCGTTCATTGCATTCTACTACTAAGATGTGCCCTTTTGAAATTGTGTATGGTTTCCTACCTCGTGCACCTATTGATTTGTTGCCTCTTCCATCTTCGGAGAAGGTTAATTTTGATGCTAAAGAACGTTCTGAATTGATTTTAAAAATGCATGAGTTAACTAAGGAAAACATTGAGCGTATGAATGCTAAATATAAACTTGCTGGAGATAAGGGTAGAAAACATGTTGTGTTTGCACCTGGAGATCTTGTTTGGTTACATTTGCGTAAAGATAGATTTCCTAATCTGCGCAAATCAAAGCTAATGCCACGTGCTGATGGTCCTTTTAAGGTTTTAGAGAAAATAAATGATAATGCATATAAACTTGAGCTACCTGCAGATTTTGGGGTTAGTCCCACTTTTAACATTGCAGATTTGAAGCCTTATTTGGGTGAGGAAGATGAGCTTCTGTCGAGGACGACTTCATTTCAAGAAGGGGAGGATGATGAGGACATCAATACCATTGTTACACCCACAGCCCCTACTGTTACATATACTGGACCAATTACTAGAGCTCGCGCACGCCAATTAAATTACCGGGTACTTTCGTTTCTTGGTAATGATTCTAATGTTCATGAGATTATGATGCTGCCTAAATTGGATACATTTGTTTTGCTTTCAAATGAAGGGCCTAGCTTGGAGAAGGATGAACATTGGAGCAAGAACACGCATGGAGTTGATGGCATGCGCAAGGGGATCAAGAACGGAGTTACAAGTGATGATTTCAGGACTTTGAAGCCGCCATAAGGAGTGCATGAAGCCATGGACGAAATATACAAGATGCCACTTCATAATATTCGTCCATAGGCTATTCTAGGTGCTGCGTCACCTTATTAATGGGCCAGGCCCATGTAATTTCTAAATACTTAAGTATAGGCTATTTTTAGAGTCTGTATGTGTGGGGAAACAAGAGTTAGGGTTGGTTTCGGACCCCACCCTCAAGGGACACGAAATTCCCCTCTCTTCCTCCATATATACAGCCCTTAGGGCGTCGTTTAGACTTTGGGTTTTGTTTAGATTAAAAGTTCGCCATAGCTGCAACTTCTCGTACTTCGTTTGTGTCCAACGACCAGACCAAGACGTCACAGAACCCCACCTTGATCAATAAAGCTTTCATCTTATATTCGCAATATCCAGATTGCAATCTCAGTTTCTTGCTTGTTCTTCGTTTGCTCGCAGGAAACAGGCCCTCGTGGTCAGGTTGATCGTGCTCCGTCGTGGTCAATAACCCCTCGGAAGTTGGTTTAGCGATTGCTAAGGCGCGACGTCTCGCACGTTCGTAGTCGGATCATCAAGGTCGACTCCCACAAAAAACGATAGCCACCATCTCATCGAAACATCGGGACACCTTTGCCTCTATCACCACTTGATTGGTTGCCGCTATATACAGCAGCAACTTCTCTTGTGGTTTAGGTGCGACAAGTATTGGAGGGGAGGACAGGTATCTCTTCAAGTCTTGCAGCGCAGTCTCCGCTTCCGGAGTCCATTTCATTGGACCTGCCTTTTTCAATAACTTGAAAAACGGCAGGGCACGCTCGGCAGACCTAGAGATAAACCTGCTGAGAGCAGCCACGCAACCGGCAAGTCTTTGTACATCCTTGACGCGCTTTGGTGCTTCAATCTGCTCAATGGCCTTGATCTTGTCGGGATTGGCTTCAATTCCCCGCTGAGACACGAAGAACCCGAGAAGCTTGCCGGAGGGGACTCCAAACACACACTTCTCGGGGTTGAGCTTGAGGCTAATCTTGCGCAGATTTGCAAAGGTCTCGTCTAAATCTTGGATCAGAGTTGCCTTGTCCTTGCTCTTGACCACTATGTCATCCATGTAGGCTTCCACATTTCTGTGTATTTGTGGCTCGAGAGCGACATGGACTACTCTTGCAAATGTTGAACCAGCATTTTTTAATCCGAAAGGCATCCGTATGAAACAGTATGTGCCACATGGAGTAATAAATGCGGTCTTCTCCTCATCCTCTTCTGCCATGAAGATCTGATGATATCCTGAGTATGTGTCAAGAAATGAAAGCAAATCACATCCGGCTGTGGAGTCAACAATCTGGTCAATGCTCGGCAAGGGAAATGGGTCTTTGGGACAAGCTTTGTTAACATCGGTAAAATCGATACAAAGTCTCCATTTCCCATTTGCCTTGCGCACGACTACAGGATTGGCCAACCACGTAGGATGGAGCACTCCTCTGACAAGGCCTGCTGCTTCCAACTTCTTGATCTCTTCTGCAATGAATTCTTGGCGCTCCACTGCTTGCTTCCTGACCTTCTGTTTGACGGGCCGCGCATGAGGGCAAACGGCAAAATGGTGCTCAATTACTTTCCTGGGAACACCGGGGATGTCAGACGGTTGCCACGCAAACACGTCGACGTTCGCCCGCAGGAAAGCAATGAGCGCGCTTTCCTATTTAGGGTCGAGAGTGGCACTGATGGTGAAGGTACCACCAGTGCCGTCCTCCTTGGCGGACACCTTCTTCGTCTCTGGCGGAGCTGCCATTGTCTTCTTACACTTGCCGGTGGAGCTCGATGGTGCGTCCTCGACGGCGGCGCATCACTCCGAAGAGGTGCGCTTGCCGGATTGGGCATCAGGACTCTTGCCGGACTTGGTCTTCTTCTTCCCGGGAGCTCCAACAGCAAGTGACTTGTGATCTGCTGCGGCTGCCGCTTCCCGGTAGATCTTGTCGGCGCAGATAAGAGCATCCTTCTTGTCACCGGGGACAGAGATGACGCTTATCGGGCCTGGCATCTTCAGCATGTTGTAGGCGTAGTGAGAGGCTACCATGAACTTGGCGAGTGCTGGACGGCCAAGTATCCCATTGTAATGCAATGGAATATCGGCAACGTCAAAAGTGACCCTCTCAGTCCTGAAGTTTAGCTCGCTGCCAAATGTTACTGGCAACGTGACCTTCCCCTTCGGCTTGCTTCTTCCCGGGTTGATTCCTTGGAATGTGCCGGTCTCTTCAAGCTCGCTGTCAGGGATCTGGAGTTTCTGGAGTACAGCGGAGGAGATCAGGTTCAAGCCGTCCCCGCCGTCAACTAGCATCTTAGTGACCTTGAGGTTGCGGATAGTTGGTGAAACCAACATCGGCAAGCACCCGACCGCAGTTGTGCGATCAGGGTGGTCCTCAATATGAAAGATGATAGGCGTGCTGGACCATTTCAGAAGCTTGCGTGATTCGACGGGTGGTTCTGCTGCATTAACTTCCCGCACCCACTGCTTGAGTTGGCGGTGCGAAGTATGCAGAGAAGCACCGCCGTCAACACACAAGACCTCTGTGGCTTTCTGGAACTCCTGCTCACTGGTCTCGACATCATCCATGTCTTCGTCGTCGTCGTCGTCATCTTCATCCTTGTCGCGGCCGCGGGGAGGTCTGTCTCCTTGCCGCTGCTTGGCTTTGCCGCGGCGTCCTCCCCGGCCGGCGCGCTTCTTGCCAGATTCTCCAGCGCCTCCTTGGGCCCTCTCCTTGTCTCGCCGCTCGTACTCAGCCTTTTGCTGCTGGACAAGCTGCTCGACTTTCTTGCAGCTCTGGAGGTCATGGCCCTTGGTGCGGTGAATCTTGCACTACTGCTTGTCGGTGCCGTCCTGCTTGTCGGCGACCGCCACAGCCTGGCAGTTGGTGCATGCGGCAATCTCTTTGCCGGAGCTACCAGCCTTGGCTTTCTTGGCGCCACCTTCGTTGCCGGACTGCTCAACGACTAGCACATCTTTGCCTTTCTTCTTCCTGTTCCGCCGCCTGTTTTTCTTTGCCGGGGCAGCGTCGTCGCTGTCAGATCCTCCTGCTCCTGCATTCTCTCCGGGGAGTTTCCTCCCTTCCTCAGCGCGTGCACACTTGTCGGCCAGGGCGTACAGCTCACTGACGTCTCTGATCTTGCACATCGCCATCTCCTCCCGCATCCTGCGGTTACGCACGTTCTGATGGAATGCGCTGATGACCGCGGCAGGGTGGACATCTGGGATGTTGTGCTGTACACGGCTGAATCTCTGAATGTACTTGCGCAGGGGCTCACCTTCCTTCTGGGAGAGCAGATGAAGGTCACTCTCTTGGCCATGAGGTTTGTGGCCGCCTGTAAAGGCGCCGACAAACTGATGGCACAGGTCTGCCAAGGAGGATATGGAGTTGTCCGGCAAGTGCATGAGCCAGGACCTGACGTTGGGCTTGAGCACCAGCGGGAAGTAGTTGGCAAGGATCTTGTTGTCCCGCCCCCCAGCAGCCTGCACCGCGATGGTGTAGATGCTGAGGAACTCCGACGGATGCGACTTGCCGTCGTACTTCTCCGGTACGTCTGGCTTGAAATTCTTCATGCTGGGCCACTGGACTTGCCGCAGCTCACGAGTGAATGCAGGGCAACCTACCGCGTACGGCAAGTCGCCTGGTTCCCCTGGCGCATGCATGTCGACAGAGGGCCCAGCGCGCTGGTCTGATTGACGTCGCGCTTCTCTTTGGCGCTCGATGCGAGTACGAGCGTCTTCTTGCTGTCGTTCGTGAAGAACTTGGCGCTGATCGCGACGAGCTCGTGGATCTGATGACGCGGTGGAGTCACTGTCGAGGTGGATCTGGTGAGTCGGCGATCTTGGCCTTCGGGGCAGAGAGTGCACAGTGGTTGCACCCCCACCGGTCTTGTCACCACCGGCTTGTGCCTGGCTGACTTGCCGCGGCTGCGACGTGCTCGGCTGCCGTTGATTGTCGCCGTTGGCGAAGCCGATGAGACTCTGAATGGTGGCCCTCCAGTCGTCGATCTTGTCTGCCGTCGGAGGGTAGTCCAGAAGCAGTTGAGCTCGCACCAAAGCTTCTGCCGCAGTGGCGGGTGGTGGTGGCGAACGGTGCGAGGAGCGGGATATGCTCGGACTTCTAACTATGTTAGAAGGAGCAGTATCCCGTCCAGGCGACCGTGCCTCGCTCGTGCCAGCAGGTTGGCGTGCATGGTGGTCTTGAGCACTTCGAGATCCACCAGCTCGATCTTGGTCCAGCAAGCGCATGGTACTGTGAGTACCATGACGCTGCCGGTCCCGCGCCTCCTGAGATGGGCGCGGTGCATGTACGGACGCCGAGGTCTTGGAGTGCGCTCGGTCATTGTGGGAGCCGGCTACGCCACCGATGGGCAGCACAGCCTTGTCCTTGGACCTGGCAGCACCGTGAGCTCCCTCGTCGACGCCCGTTCTTCCGCCGGCGTCCGCCCCATCAGCCGTTTGCTCTGGTGGCAGCGGGGCGGACGGAGCAGCCGCTTCCGAAGCCTTCTTCTTCGGCGGCATGTCGATGAAGATGATGACGATCTAGCTCGCGTGACCGCCGGATCTGGTTCACACAACCTCGACGCCCCCTACCTGGCGCGCCAAAGATGCCGGGGTACTGATCCACGGGCACCTATGGGACCGGCGGACCGAGTCCCTTTCGGTTCGGCAGGGGCGGATATCGCACGAAGAGCGGATCGAGGCGAAGCACGCGAGCGGTTTACCCAGGTTCGGGCAGCACGGATGCGTAAAACCCTACTCCTGCTTTGTGGTTTGTATTGAGTTCTTGCTCGGGAGCGCCGAGTGCTACAGTACACACCAGAAGCTAACAAGACCGAGCGTGAGTGTTCTCTGAACTAGCTAACCCCCTCTACGTTGCGCATGTGCCTCCTTTTATATGCTCAAGGGGTCACCGACAGGTGGCAACGTAGACAAGGGTAAAAGTGGAAAGGTCCTGCGGTAGGTACAGCTACCTGCTACAGTATATCATACCTAACCCTGACGGCAGGGGACAAGGGTATTAAATGCCCGTCTGTGTCGCCTAAACAGTGCAAAAGGGACCGTCAGGGACGCCACCGCTCGCCACGATGGCAAACTTGTCAGTGCCGCTTGCCACCGCGCACCGCTGGCTGCACAGCCTCCCGCCACGCACGCCTGGAAGGGTCCCAGAGCGACACGTTGGTGGATGTGCTGGAGCGCGGGCATAGAGTGATGGCTTGTCGCGGTAAGCGCCTTGCCGCGGTCGTTGTCTTGTCGCGTCCGCGAGCTTGTCGCTCACCGGGCCTTGCCGGGACGCACGGCGCGTCGCGGCAAGTTCCTTGAGATGCCTTCGGTGGCCTTCCCGGCAAGCTCCTCTTGCCAGGGTCTTGAGGTGCCTTGGTTGGCCTTACCGGCAAGCTCCTCTTGCCGGGGTCTTGTCTCCTTGGCTTGGATACTTTGTTCTTGAATGGCTTCAAAGGAACCACAGAGGACCTTGGCAGTCACCCAGCAAGCCTTGCCGCGGGATGCTGCGACTGCCCGTGCACAAGTTCGGGATACTAGGGTACCCCTACTCTAGTACACCGACACCCACAATTCATCGGATCTCGACAAACACACCGCAAAAAGAGTTACATCGAATAGATCTCCAAGAAGATCAAGGAGAACTTTTTATTGAGATCCAAAGAGAGAGAAGAAGCCATCTAGCTAATAACTATGGACCCGAAGGTCTGAAGTTAACTACTCACACATCATCGGAGGGGCCATGGAGTTGATGCAGAGGCCCTCCGTGATCGATGCCCCTCCGGTGGAGCTCCGGAAATGGCCCCAAGATGGGATCTCTTAGGTACAGAAGGTTGCGGCGGTGAAAATAGGGTTTCGTGGTGCTCCTGGATGTTTTCGGGGTATGTGAACATATATAGGAGGAAGAAGTAGGTCGGTTGAGCCACGAGGGGGTAGGGCGCGCCTAGGGGGTAGGTGCGCCCCTACCTCATGGACTCCTTGTATGTTTCTTGACATCCACTCCAAGTCCTCTGGATCACGTTTGTTCCAAAAATCACTCTCCCGAAGGTTTCATTCCGTTTGGACTCCGTTTGATATTCCTTTTCTGTGAAACACTGAAATAGGCAAAAACAGCAATTTGCACTGGGCCTTGGGTTAATAGGTTAGTCCCAACTAATAATATAAAAGTGTAAAATAAAGCCCATTAACATCCAAAACAGATAATATAATAGCATGGAACAATCAAAAAATTTAGATTCGTTGAAGACGTATCAATCATCAAGTTTCTTGGACCAATTCTTCCTAGATCTATTAACAGTCTTTTGCAAAATTAATTTAAGCTCTCTATTGCTCAGTTCTACTTGACCACTAGACTGTGGGTGATAAGGAGATGCAATTCTATGATTAACATCATACTTAGCAAGCATTTTACAGAAAGCACCATGAATAAAATGTGAACCACCATCAGTCATTAAATATCTAGGGACTCCAAATCTCGAAAAAATAACTTCTTTAAGCATCTTAATAGAGGTGTTATGATCAGCATTACTAGTTGGAATAGCTTCTACCCACTTAGTAACGTAATCAACAACAACTAAGATATGAGTATACCCATTAGAGGAAGGAAACGGTCCCATATAATCAAAGCCCCAAACATCAAATGGTTCAATAACAAGTGAATAATTCATAGGCATTTCTTGACGTCTACTAATATTACCAATTCTTTGACATTCATCACAAGACAGGACAAACTTACGGGCATCCTTGAAGAGAGTAGGCCAATAACAACCGGATTGCAATACCTTATGTGCAGTTCTGTCTCCAGCATGGTGTCCTCCATAAGCCTCGGAGTGACGCTTGTGTAGGATCTGTTCCTGTTCATGCCCAGGTACACAACGTCTAATGACACCATCTAATCCTTCTTTATAAAGGTGTGGGTCATCCCAAAAGTAATGTCTTAAATCATAGAAGAACTTTTTCTTTTGCTGGTATGTGAAACTAGGTGGTATAAACTTAGCAACAATATGATTAGCATAATTAGCATACCATGGAGCAGTACGAGAAGCATTTATGACAGCTAATTGTTCATCAGGAAAGCTATCATCAATAGGTAGTGGGTCATCAAGGACATTCTCTAACCTAGACAAGTTGTCTGCAATGGGGTTCTCAGCTCCCTTTCTATCAATAATATGTAAATCAAATTCTTGTAGCAAGAGGACCCATCTAATAAGTCTAGGTTTAGCATCTTTCTTTTCCATAAGATATTTAATAGCAGCACGATCAGTGTGAATAGTTACTTTAGAATCAACTATATAAGGTCTGAAGTTAGCACAAGCAAATACAACTGCTAAAAATTCCTTTTCAATAGTAGCATAATTTCTTCGGGCATTGTCTAGAGTTTTACTAGCATATTGGATAACATTTAATTTTTTATCAACCCTTTGTCCTAGAACAGCCCCTACAGCCTAATCATAACATCACACATAATTTCAAATGGTAAATTCCAATCTGGAGGTTGAACAATAGGTGCAGATATCAAAGCTTTCTTAAGTATTTCAAATGCTTATACACAATCATCATCAAAGACAAAAGGAACATCTTTTTGTAAGAGATTAGTCAGAGGCCTAGAAATTTTAGAGAAGTCCTTAATGAACCTCCTAAAAATCGGCATGACCAATGAAACTTCTTATACCTTTAATGTCCTTAGGACACAACATCTTTTCAATAGCATCAACTTTAGCTTTATCAACTTCAATACCTCTTTCAGAAATTTTATGCCCCAAGACAATACCTTCATTAACCATAAAGTGGCACTTCTCCCAATTCAAGACAAGATTAGTTTCTTCACATCTCTGCAAAACTCGATCAAGGTTGCTTAAGAAATCATCAAAAGAAGTTCCATATACGGAGAAATCATCCATGAAAACCTCAACAATCTTTTCACAGAAGTCAGAGAATATAGCAGTCATACATCTTCGAAAGGTAGCAGGTGCATTGCACAAAGGCATACGTCTATAAGCAAAGGTACCGAAAGGGCAAGTAAAAGTTGTCTTTTCTTGATCCTCTTTTGACACAGGTATTTGAGAGAAACCAGAATAACCATCTAGAAAGCAAAAATGTGTATGTTTGGATAATCTTTCTAGCATTTGATCAATAAAAGGTAAAGGGTAATGATCCTTTTTAGTAGCTTTATTTAATTTGCGGAAATCAATTACCATTTTATAATCTGTAACAATTCTTTGTGGGATCATTTCATCTTTATCATTAGGAACAACAGTAATACATCCCTTCTTAGGGACACAATGGACATGGCTTACCCACTGACTATCAGCAACGGGATAAATTATACCTACCTCCAGAAGCTTTAGTATTTCTTTTCTTACCACTACTTTCATCTTAGGATTTAACCATCGTTGGTGATCAACAACCGGTTTCACGTCTTTCCCCAATTTTATTTTGTGCTGGCATAGAGTGGGACTAATGCCCTTAAGATCACCAAGTGTGTATCCAATAGCAGCACGATGCTTCTTCAGAGTTTTCAATAATTTCTTTTCCTCATGCTCTGAAAGGTTAGCACTAATAATAACATGATATATCTCTTTCTCATCAAGATAAGCATATTTAAGAGAATCTGGTAAAGGTTTAAGCTCAAACACGGGATCACCCTTGGGTGAAGGAGGATCCCCTAGGATTTCAACAGGCAAGTTGTGTTTCAAAATAGGTCCCTGCTTAAAGAATACTTCATCTATTTCCCTTATTTCATTCATAAACATATCATTTTCATTGTCTAGCAAATATTGTTCTAAACGATCACTAGGAGGCACGGCAATAGAAGCAAGACCGATAATTTAATCTTTACTAGGCAATTCTTTATCATGGGGTTGTCTACGAAATTTAGCAAAATTAAATTCATGAGACATATCCCCTAAACCAACAGATACAATATCCTTATTGCAGTCTATCTTAGCATTAACAGTATTTAAGAAGGGTCTACCAAATATAATGGGACAAAAGTTATCTTGTGGGGAACCAAGAACAAGAAAATCAGCAGGATATTTAACTTTCCCACACAAGACTTCAACATCTCTAACAATCCCAACTGGTCAAATAGTGTCTCTATTGGCAAGCTTAATTGTAACATCAATTTCCTCTATCTCAGCAGGTGCAATATCATGCATAATTTCTTTATATAAGGAATGAGGTATTGCACTTGCACTAGCACCCATATCACATAAGCCATGATAGCAATGATCTCCTATTTTAACAGAAATAACAGGCATGCCTACAACAGGTCTATGTTTATTTTTAGTATCGGGTCTAGCAATTCTAGCAGATTCATCACAGAAGTAAATAACATGCCCATCAATATTATCGGCCAAGAGATCTTTAACCATAGAAACACTAGGTTCAACTTTAATTTGCTCAGAGGAAGTAGGTGTTCTAATATTACTCTTACGAACCACGGTTGAAGCTTTAGCATGATCCATTATTCTAACAGGGAAAGGTGGTATCTCAATATAAGCAGTAGGAACAATAGGATCATTATAAGTGATAGTCTTTTCTTCAACTTTAATAGGTGCAACTACTTTTACTTCAATAGGAGGCTTATATTTAAACCACTTCTCCTTAGGGAGATCGACATGAGTAGGAAAGGATTCACAGAAATAAGCTACTATCTCAGAGTGAAGTCCATGTTTAGTGCTAAATTTACGGAAAGCATCAGTATCCATAAAAGATTTAACACAATCAAACACAGATGTTATACCTGACTCCTTACCTTTGCCAAGATCCCAATCTTCAGAGTTACGTTTAATTCTTTCCAATAAATCCCATTTGAATTCAATAGTCCTCGTCATAAAAAAGCCAGTACAAGAAGTATCGAGCATGGAGCAATTATCGAGAGAAAGCTGAGCATAAATTTTTTGAATAATAATTTCTATTAAGAGCTCATGATTGTGGCATGATTATAACATTGACTTAAGCCTCCCCCAAGCTTGAGCGATGCTTTCTCCTACGCGAGGCCAAAAATTATATATATAATTACGATCACGATGAACAAGATGCATAGGATAAAACTTCTGATCAAATTCCAATTTCAATCGGTTGTAGTTCCATGATCCCATATCATCACATAGCCTAAACCATGTCAACGCCTTTCCCTTCAAAGATAAAGGGAAGACCTTCTTATTGATAACATCCTCGGGCATACCTGCAAGCTTAAATAATTCACAAACTTCATCCACATAGATTAGGTGCAAATCGGGATGTAATGTTCCATCACCTGTGAAAGGATTAGCTAGCAGTTTCTCTATCATACCTGAAGGAATTTCAAAGTAAACATTTTTAGTAGGTTCAATAGGTTGAGGAGCAACTCTTTTATCTACTGGTCAGGGTGAAGATACCCCAAACAAGCCCCTCAAAGGATTATGTTCCATAGTAACAAGTGACAGTAAATTTCAGCACACTATATAAATTTTTCCTTACCAAATTCCACCTACCAAAGGCGCTTCACTCCCCGGCAACGGCGCCAGAAAAGAGTCTTGATTACCCACAAGTGTAGGGGATCTATCGTAGTCCTTTTGATAAGTAAGAGTGTCGAACCCAATGAGGAGCAGAAGGAAATGATAAGCAGTTTTCAGTAAGGTATTCTCTGCAAGCACTGAAATTATCGGTAACAGATAGTTTTGTGATAAGGTAATTTGTCACGGGTAGCAAGTAATAAAAGTAAATAAGGTGAAGCAAGATGGCCCAATCCCTTTTTGTAGCAAGGGACAAGCCTGGACAAACTCTTATATAAAGGAAAGCGCTCCCGAGGACACATGGGAATTATCGTCAAGCTAGTTTTCATCACGTTCATATGATTCGCATTCGGTACTTTGGTAATTTGATATGTGGGTGGACCGGTGCTTGGGTATTTTCCTTCCTTGGACAAGCATCCCACTTATGATTAACCCCTATGCAAGCATCCGCAACTACAACAGAAGTATTAAGGTAAACCTAACCATAGCATGAAACATATGGATCCACATCAGCCCCTTATGAAGCAACGCATAAACTAGGGTTTAAGCTTCTGTTACTCTAGCAACCCATCATCTACTTATTACTTCCCAATGCCCTCCTCTAGGCCCAAACAATGGTGAAGTGTCATGTAGTCGACGTTCACATGACACCAGTAGAGGAAAGACAACATACATCTCATCAAAATATCGAATGAATACCAAATTCACATGACTACTTATAGCAAGACTTCTCCCATGTCCTCAGGAACAAACGTAACTACTCACAAATCATATTCATGTTCAAAATCAGAGGGGTATTAATATGCAAAATGGATCTGAACATATGATCTTCCACCAAGTAAACCAACTAGCATCAACTACAAGGAGTAATCAACACTACTAGCAACCCACAGGTACCAATCTGAGGCTTTGGGACAAAGATTGGATACAAGAGATGAACTAGGGTTTGAGATGATATGTTGATGGCGATTGACCCCCTCCTGATGAGAGGATCGTTGGTGGTGACGATGGTGATGATTTCCCCCTCCCGGAGAGAAGTTTCCCTGGCAGAACAGCTCCGCCGGAGCACTAGATTGGTTCCGCCAAGGTTCCACCTCGTGGCGGCGGAGTTTCGTCCCGTGAGCTAGATTATGATTTTTTCCCTCAACGAAAGACTCCATATAGCCAAAGATGGGCATCAAAGGGCTGTCAGGGGGCCACGAGGCAGGGGGCGTGCCCAGGGGGTAGGGCGCGCCTCCCATCCTCGTGGACGGTGGGTGGCCCCCCTCTGGTACATCTTTCGCCCAATATTTTTTTATATATTCTGAAACTTGCTCCAGTGAAGTTTCAGGACTTTTGGAGTTATGCAGAATAGGTCTCTAATATTTGCTCCTTTTCTAGCCCAGAATTCCAGCTGCCGGCATTCTCCCTCTTCGTGTAAACCTTGTAAAATAAGAGGGAATAGGCATAAGTATTGTGACATAATGTGTAATAACAGCCATAATGAAATAAATATCGATATAAAAGCATGATGCAAAATGGACGTATCAGTCATAAAAAACCAAGCATTACGTGCATGCTCCTAGGGGGATAGATTGGTAGGAAAAGACCATCGCTCATCCCCAACCACCACTCATAAGGAAGACAATCAAATAACACCTCATGTTTCAAATTTGTTACACAACGGTTACCATACGTGCATGCTACGGGACTTGCAATCTTCAACACAAGTATTTCTCAAATTCACATCTACTAAACTAGCACAACTTTAATATCACCATCCTCATATCTCAAAACAATTATCAAGTATCAAAATTCTCATAGTATTCAATGCACTTTTTATGATAGTTTTTATTATACCAATCTTGGATGCCTATCATATTTGGACTAATTTTATAACCAAAGCAAATTACCATGCTGTTCTAAAAGACTCTCAAAATAATATAAATGAAGCATGAGAGATCAATAATTTCTATAAAATAAAACCACCACCGTGCTCTAAGATATATAAGTGAAGCACTGGGGCAAAATTATCTAGCTCAAAAGATATAACTGAAGCATATAGAGTATTCTAATAAATTCCAATTCATGTGTGTCCTTCCCAAAAGGTGTGTACAGAAAGGATGATTGTGGTAAACTAAAAGGCAAAGAATCAAATCATACAAGACGCTCCAAGCAAAACACATATCATGTGGTGAATAAAAATATAGCCTCAAGTAAAGTTACCGATGGAAGAAGACGAAAGAGGGGATGCCTTCCAAGGCATCCCCAAGCTTAGGCTTTTGGTTGTACTTGAATTTTACCTTGGGGTGCCTTGGGCATCCCCAAGCTTAGGCTCTTGCCACTCCTTATTCCATAATCCATCAAATCTTTACCCAAAACTTGAAAACTTCACAACACAAAGCTCAACAGAAAATCTCCTGAGCTCCGTTAGTATAAGAAAACAAACCACCACTTAAGGTACTGTAATTAACTCATTATTTATTTATATTGGTGTTAAACCTACTGTATTCCAACTTTTCTATGGTTCATACCCTTCGATACTAGCCATAGATTCATCAAAATAAGCAAACAACACACGGAAAACAGAATCTGTCAAAAACAGAACACTCTGTAGTAATCTGTAGGTTTCGCATACTTCTGTAGCCCCAAAAATTCTGAAATAAATTAGTGGACGTGAGGAATTTGTCTATTAATCATCTTCAAAAAGAATCAACCTAATCTCACTCTCTCGTAAAAAATGGCAGCAAATCTCGTGAACGCTAAAGTTTCTGTTTTTTACAGAAAGATCGCAAAAACTTCCCCCAAGTCTTCCCAAAGGTTCTACTTGGCACAAACACTAATTAAAATCATAAAACCACATCTAAGCAGAGGCTAGATGAATTATTTATTACTAAACTGAACCAAAAATCAAGAAAAAAATAAAATTGGGTTGCCTCCCAACAAGTGCTATTGTTTAACGCCCCTAGCTAGGCATTGATAATTTCAATGATGCTCACATGAAAGACAAGAATTGAAGCACAAACAGAGCATCATTAAACACATGAAAAACACATATAAGTCTAACGTACTTCCTATGCCCAGACATCTTAAAGGCAAACATATTATCATAGCAAGCAAAAACTAGCATATGCAAGGAAGAGGAAAGAAACTATAGCAATCTCAACATAACGAGAGGTAACTTAGTAACATGAAAATTTCTACAATCATATTTTCCCCTCTCATAATAATTAAATGTGGGATCATAAGAAAATTCAACAAAATAGCTATAAAATAAAATATTTTCAACACGATCCACATGCATGCAAAGTTGACACTCTTCCAAAATAGTGTGATTAACATTAACTAAAGTCATGACCTCTCCAAACCCACTTTTATCGAAAATTTCATAAGATTGAACATTCTCCAAATATGTGGGATCTAAAGTTGATACTCTTCCAAACCCACTTTTAATAATATTGCAAACACTATTATCAATCTCATATTCATCATGGGGCTTAAATAAATTTTCAAGATCATAAGAAGAATCACCCCAATCATGATCATTGCAACAAGTAGTGGACATAGCAAAACTAGCATCCCCAAGCTTAGGGTTTTGCATATTATTAGCACAACTGACATTAATAGAATTTATAATAACATCATCACAATCATGCTTTTCATCGAAGGAACCATCAAGTATGGGTGCAATAGCAACGATCTCATGTTTAACATAAGGTACTATAGCAAATTCACATTCATAAATATTGGCATCATGTCCACAAGAATAGCAAGCATCATGTTCATCAAGGGATATTTCAATCAAATCATCGGAATCATAATTATCTATAGATTCATGCATATCATTATTTTCTTCCAAAGCAGCGGTCATTCTTTCAATAAATTCTTTGACATAGACATTATGAGCATACTTTTCATAGCAATATTTAAGTATGTCAAGGTTTTCAGATTCATAGAGAGTAATATCATACTTTTCAATCAAAGAAGCAACTTCATAAGCACCCTTAAAAGCGACAAATTCTTCAATTTGTTCGATATCGTAGTAACTATAAACAGCTTTTGCATAAGAAGATAAGATTTCATTATCATTAAACTCACATAGGTAGCGGAGGTGTTTTTTAGGGTTCTTAGAGCAACAAGTAAAATCATAAATTCCACAAAGATTCCAAGTATAACACAACAATCTGTTTATTTGATCCCATAAGAGTCTCCCTTTTTCAGACAAACAGTGACGCACAAAATGAGCATGCTCTTCTAAAGATTTTCCATCAACTAGGCTAATTGGGGTTTCAGCATGAGCACATAAGGATCGAAGATGATCCAAGTAGAACACTTTAAGTGGATCCATATCAATCGATTTTAGCAAGCAAAGATGCAAGCAAATAGAAGGCACATGGAAACACAAACAAATATACATACGGGAAGAAGGCGAACAGAAAAAGGGTGAATAAAATGGCAAGGGTGAAGTGCGGGAGAGGAAAACGAGAGGTAAATGGAAAATAATGTAATGCGAGGGATAAGAGTTTGTGATGGGTACTTGGTATGTCTTGACTTGCGCGTAGATCTCCCCGGCAACGGCGCCAGAAATCCTTCTTGCTACCTCTTGAGCACTGCGTTGGTTTTCCCTTGAAGAGGACAGGGTGACGCAGCAAAGTAGCATAAGTATTTCCCTCAGTTTTTGAGAACCAAGGTATCAATCCAGTAGGAGACTACACGCAAGTCCCTTGTACCTACACAAACAAATAAGAACCTCACAACCAACGCGATAAAGGGGTTGTCAATCCCTTCACGATCACTTACGAGACTGAGATCTGATAGAGATAATAAGATAAATATTTTTGGTATTTTTATGATATATATAGGAAAGTAAAGATTGCAAAATAAAATAGATTGGAAACTTGCATGATAAAATGTAGACCCGGGGGCCATAGGTTTCACTAGAGGTTTCTCTCAAGATAGCATAAGTATTACGATGGGTGAACAAATTACTGTCAAGCAATTGATAGAAAAGTGCATAATTATGAGAATATCTAGGCATGATCATGTATATAGGCATCACGTCCGCGACAAGTAGACCGAAACGATTCTTCATCTACTACTATTACTGCACACATCGACTGCTATCCAGCATGCATCTAGAGTATTAAGTTCATAAGAACAGAGTAACGCATTAGGCAAGATGACATGATGTAGAGGGATAAGCTCAAGCAATATGATATAAACCCCATCTTTTTATCCTCGATGGCAACAATACAATACGTGCCTTGCTGCCCCTGCTGTCACTGGGAAAGGACACCAAGATTCCACCCAAAGCTAAGCACTTCTCCATTGCAAAAAAGATCAATCTAGTAGGCCAAACCAAACTGATAATTCGAAGAGACTTGCAAAGATAACCAATCATACATAAAAGATTTCAGAGAAGAGTCAAATATTGTTCATAGATAAACTTGATCATAAACCCACAATTCATCGGACATCGGCAAACACACCACAAAAAGAGTTACATCGAATAGATCTCCAAGAAGATCGAGGAGAATTTTGTATTGAGATCCAAAGAGAGAGAAGAAGCCATCTAGCTAATAACTATGGACCCGAAGGTCTGTGGTAAACTACTCACACATCATCGGAGAGGCTATGGTGTTAATGTAGAAGCCCTTCGTGATCGATTCCCCCTTCGGCGGAGCTCCAGAAAAGGCCCCAAGATGGGATCTCTTGGGTACAGAAGGTTGTGGCGGTGGAAATAGGGTTTCGTGGTGCTCCTGGATGTTTTCGGGGTATATGAATATATATAGGAGGAAGAAGTAGGTCGGTGGAGCTGCGAGGGGCCCACGAGGGTGGGGGCGTGCCTCCCTGCCTCGTGGCCGCCTCGCTTCTTTCTTGACGTCTACTCCAAGTCCCTTGGATCACGTTTGTTCCAAAAATAACTCTCCTGAAGGTTTCATTCCGTTTGGATTCTGTTTGATATTCCTTTTCTACAAAACACTAAAATAGGCAAAAAAACAGCAATTTGCACTGGGCCTTGGGTTAGTAGGTTAGTCCCAAAAATAATATAAAAATGTATAATAAAGCCCATTAAACATCCAAAACAGATAATATAATAGCATGGAACAATAAAAAATTATACATACGTTGGAGACGTATCAGCACCTAAATTAGTATCATTAATATAGGCCACTGCCAAACCTGGTTTGGACCCAAAACAAGTTAGTTAAATATTTTTATAATTTAATAAGCAATTAAATTGTTATTGTAGCCACTATTTTTATTTAGATTTGGGCATTTAAACATTTTGAAAAAGGTAGTTTTCACCACCAAAATTAGTTAGGGATTATTTGCCACATGTTGAACATTTTAGTTTTCATGTTTGAGAAGTTTAGAATTTCACTTTTTATTTGAATTTGAACTTAGTTTGAAACAAGTTAGGTTTAGCAAATTTTTAAACCATGATGACCTGGCATCATTAACAAGGGTTTACTGTAGCTTGACTAACAGGGTGTCACAATTCTCCTCCACTACAAGAAATCTCGTCCCGAGATTTAAGAGGCGGAGTAATGGGGGAAGGTTCTGGTTACGAAATTCTAACGAGTCTTCTTGGTCTTGGTTGCTCTTTCCGAAGTAGCTGATCCTCTTCGTTGATGTCTTTATTTCTTTACCTCGGGTCATCATGATGAAGTAGGCACCATTTGTTCGGGAACTCCATCGTACTTATGAAAGGATAAGGGGGTATTATGGAAGAACAGACTGCTACAATGTTTGCTTATCTGGTAGATAACATCAGGAAAGGTGGCGGAAAGTAACTCCCGATTTGAAACTTAAGACATTATCGATAGTAAAGTAAGAAGGTGCAAAATAGAAGTTCCAAGCACATAGGCAATCGCTCGTCGCCTGAAACAAAGTGTGAAGTGGATTCAGAGCAATGGGAATAAGTAATGCGTCTGGTACCAGAATAGATCAGTAGGCAGGTGACCCGTGAATTACATATGAGTCAAGCGCGAGGAATAACTTTGGTAACATGGTGTACAGGAGAGTCAGGTTTCGATCATGTGGAACTGTGGGTTATGGGGCCACCATGTGGGTTAAAAAGTAGGAAGGGAGATGTCATCTTGCCTGATCATGATAGTAAGGAATGTCAGAGAATAGACTGTCAGTTATGTCGGCAGCAATATCGGTACCAAGGGCGAGGGACGAAGAGAACAATTTTCCTGCTTGTTGCACGAGGCAGATCAATAGGCAAAGTTCTCGTCCATCGGTGGTTACCGGAATGTCATCAACAAAAGTAACAGGGTCTTACTCACAGAGTGGTACAACGAGGTGCTTACCTAAGTAGGGAATTATCACTGCTCAGCTAAGTCAGATTACAAGAAAGGTTAAACAAAACAATGGAAAGAAAAATGTGTGTAAACACATATTTCAGGGGTATCTCCTTCCTAAGGATAAGCAGAGAATGATATCCATGACAGGATATAATGTAGAAAAACCTTTTAGGAAAGGAGAAAGAAGTTTCATGGCATTACCCATACAACGGTGGTTGGATAATTGATAAAGAATATTTAGCATTATGGTTCAAATGTTCTTATGGAAGACCGTAGTACCACAAACATGCTTCGAGATAGCATTGACATGGTCATCAAGTAAGGGTCAGATTTTTGACACACAAATGATCCATCAGGAACAACTTATAGAATAAGTCTTACGATTTCCTCATGGAAGAATCGCTAACCTTGCTAAAAAGGAAAATGTAACAATAGGTCCTACGGCCAGGTGAGCTAGGCATGACATCATCTTATCAGGTCATATAAAGACCAATGCTATGACTCTTGGAAAATGTCGCAATCATAATATCCGACCGAGATTCAGATCTGATTGGTGTCAGGATACCTCACACTTGGGATACCTGAGAAGAAAATGTGCAACACAAATTGACGAGATGGCAATGTAAGATTCTCAGGAAATGAACTATGGAAGCGAGTTCTGACACAAGAGTTCATCATTTAAACCAAGGAGAAGATGAGGGGGTAGCTGATGCAGTCAGTGACAATCCTCGAGATTTCCAAAAAGGTGGATTTCCACAGTTATGTGAACAAGGAGATAAAACATTGGTTGAAAGGTGCACCCAAAATATGGTCTTAGGTAGCATAGTCAATGTTAGAAAGGTGATTCAATAACCAATAGTCTAAGAATGAACGGTCGGCCATTAACTTCAAAGCAATAGGGTTGCTAGAAGTTTGAATTCACACATCATAGTTTAATTGTCGATATTCTGGCTTGAAACAACACGGGGGCAAAGAAATGAAGGGATACGGAGAGAAGTATCACCGTATCAAGAATTCTCAGGAGGTGGTGAAATTCCCATGACATTCTTGGTATATAAGATGCTAATACTCCAAGGTAGGACATAAGATAAGCTGGATAGCCAGGAACCCAAAGTACAGCCACAACACGAACAGGTTTGTGTTGGAAGAAGGCAAGGAAGTAGTCGATGACAACACAAATTACCGAGGGATGAGGATGGTAATCCCCATTAGGAATTCAATTGGTATCCTGGAGGAGCTTAGATTTTTTTTATGATCACGACACAATTGTCGAGAGATTTCATGAAGATGTAATCAATCGGCGATGACATCAAGTCCAAGGAATGATGAAGCGCAAGGTTATTGGAACCACGGGTACAACACAAACTCGAAATCAAGCTTGTTGTTCAAGGCGAAATGATATGACGAAAAAGATCGACGTAAGCTTAGCTCATCTTCGAAAGTTGTGCTTCGGGATTAAGGACCAGGTAGCAAAGTTAAAATCGGCACGATAATGATATAGCCGAGCAGGCTAGGAATGACGTGATCGAGTTCAAACTCGTAAGTAATGAAGGTTACCGAGAGTTGTTTAACCACGGTGCAGACTCGATTCAGTTACGATGTCTTTGAGTGTTTAATAACTCGGAGCTCGTGAAAAAATTTGAATCAGTGAGAATGTAGTACTTGATGAAGAACTCATAATAAGTTATGCATTTCTGTGATAATATCGAGATACCAGGGGGTAATACTCGACGACAGATCAAAGTAGAGGTTGGAATGGGGTATTGCTCTGTGGAAGACAAGTGCTTAAACTTGCACGAGAAATGGTATTTAAAGGAGAACATGGTTGGAACCACGATTGCAAAGGATCAATTCACCAATACCAGAAGATATTATATCAAGGAAATAGTTATTATTACCAGAGGCTTCCATGATAGGATCTACATCGTGTCCATGGGCATGAACACAAAGTTCAAGGTCGACTCCCAGTTCTTCAGTGCATAACATTCCATTCACTGCTCTATTAAAAATGATTTGAGTGCGAAGACCTGCCTGGTGAATTACCAGAGGAGTATGGCCCGTGAAAACTTCCGGGTTCATACATATTAAGAAAGGCATAGGTTCAACCCATCGGGGTATCTTAGGAACATATACCACAATCTTTTAGAAGTAATTAATACAAGCTCGAAAGTAGAGCAGGGTTTAGAAAGCAGAGGATACAATTTACCAAAGGCATTATGTATCCGAGGAAAGGCTCACAAGGTTATTGAATATGGAGGACGTTGTCAGATAAAATCCAACAAAGGATCTGTCAGACCATAATGGAGCTGATGTGAATATCGGCACACAAGCAAAGGAAGTAACAATGCAAGGCATTGGATTATAGAAACAACTGACCAATTCAGAGCTCAAATGCAAAGGAATTGTGATTTTCAAATCAAGGGCTCAGAAGAAAATGCTCTGATTAAGGATGGATAAGTTGAGTAGACTTAGGGATACAATTAACGGTAATTTGATTAGTCGAAAACCAGCTCCTGTTCAAAATGACATCTAAGCCGGAAGGATGAATTCTAGGATTCGACTGAGGAATGCGAGCATCCTCAACATATTGAATCAATGGACTTAAAATGATAAAGACAAGGGATGCCAATAAGATTATGAGACTTATGGGATTAACCATAATGCAAGAAAGCAAGAATTTCAAGAGCAATAGGCTGCCCAGGATTTTTGGAAGATAGAATGGTATTTCGAAGTCTTTTGCGAAACACATGAACAACTGGGAATGAGCAGATACTCGATAAGTGCGAGGAATTATCCGTATGGGTATTCATGCGGCAAAGATCTGTAAGGCAGTGGCTCAAGAGATTCTTAAAAGTCGAAGGATAATTCGATGCATCTTGTAATAACAAGAGCAGCTGGGTTGACGGTGGAAGGGAATTGCACACGCATGAGAACAAGTTCTCGGGATAACATCAGAGAGTATCTTCGAGGTCTACTTATGAATCAAGCCATCATCGGGAATGAAGGGGCTCTCCGGGAGGAAGTAGTTACGAGATCCTAGAGTCAGAGTTAGGAAATCATTTAACCCAAGTAGAAGACAGATCAGAGTCTCAGAGTATAGGTCTAGGAATAATAGATCCTAATACCCCCAATGGCGACATGGGCCCATAAGACACACAGTCATGTTAGTAAAAGTTTTGCAATGACTAGACTCGACTTCGGCCAAGGAGTTTGGAAGGGGATCCCTACAGGCAATAGGCTCTGATACCAACTTGTGACGCCCTCGATTTGACCGTACACTAATCATACACGCAAATGTGTATGATCAAGATCAAGGACTCACGGGAAGATATAACAACACAACTCTAGACCCAAATTAAAATAATACAAGCTTTATATATATCAAGCCAGGGGCCTCGAAGGCTCAAATACAAATGCTCGAAGACACAAGAGTCAGCGGAAGCAATAATATATGAGTACAGACATAAGTTAAACAAGTTTGCCTTAAGAAGGCTAGCACAAAAGTAGCAACGATCGAAAAGGCAAGGCTCCTGCCTGGGACCTCCTAACTACTCCTCGAAGCTGATCTCCATGTAGAATCACCCTCGGGATCCTATGGCTCCTGGAATCCATCAAATGATCGCAAAAATCGGGAAAGGGGAAAAAGAAGTAGCAAAGCAACCGTGAGTACTTGATACGTCTCCAACGTATCTATAATTTTTTATTGCTCCATGCTATATTATCTACTATTTTGGGCAATATTGGGCTTTATTATCCACTTTTATATTACTTTTGGGACTAACCTATTAACCGGAGGCCCAGCCCAGATTTGCTGTTTTATGCCTATTTCAGTGTTTTGAAGAAAAGGAATATCAGACGGAGTCGAAACGGAACGAAATCAACTGGAGAAGTTATTTTTGGAAGGGAACACACCTGATGGACTTGGACCCCACGTGAGAAGATACGGGAGCTGCCCACGAGGGTGGGGGCGCCCCCCCCAGGGCGCGCCCCCTGCCTCGTGGGGCCCCCGTGGCCCACCTGACGTGCTTCTTCTGCCTATATAACTCCATATACCCTAAAACTTCCAGGACGGAGAATAGATCGGGAGTTCCGCCGCCAGAAGCCTCCGTAGCCACCAAAAACCAATCTAGACCCGTTCCGGCACCCTGCCGGAGGGGGAAATCCTTCCCCAGTGGCCATCTTCATCATCCCAGTTTTCTTTTCTGCTTTATTTATTTTCTTCTATTTATTTCTGAGTAGTTTTTTTTCTGCTTTATTTATTTTCTTCTATTTATTACTGAGTAGTTTTTTTCTGCATTATTTATTTTCTTCTATGTATTTTTGAGTAATTTTTTATATAGTTTTTTATTTTCTGCTTTATTTATTTTCTTCTATTTATTTCTGAGTAGTTTTTTTTCTGTATTTAGTTTCTTTGTGACCCTCTCTACTCTTTCGCACATGCTATGCGGGTGAAATGATGATACCATGCCAAGTTTCAACATTTTCAGAGTTCATTTTGTAGTGATTTTCAATTTCACGGTCATTTAGCTCTCTAAATAAATAGGTAAATGACTGAAAAACGGCAAATGATGTCAGAACGTGTTGGAAATTGATGACGTCGCTTTGAATGTTGCATACTGAATGCAAAAGAAGTCGGGATTTCAAATAAGTTTAAAAAACATTGAAGTGTCCGTGTAACAGATGAGTTCTCGTCTGAAACCCTGATACTTCGAAATAGATTGTCCAGTTTGTACACGAAGTGTGTCCAGTTTTTGCCGTGACCCTCTCTACTCTTTCGCACATGCTATGCGGGTGAAATGATGATACCATGCCAAGTTTCAACATTTTCAGAGTTCATTTTGTAGTGATTTTCAATTTCACGGTCATTTAGCTCTCTAAATAAATCGGTAAATGACTGAAAAACAGCAAATGATGTCAGAACATGTTGGAAATTGATGACGTCGCTTTGAATGCTGCATACTGAACGCAAAAGAAGTCGGGATTTCAAATAAGTTTAGAAAACATTGAAGTGCCCGTGTAACAGATGAGTTCTCGTCCGAAACCCTGATACTCCGAAAGAGATTGTCCAGTTTGTACACGAAGTGCGTCCAGTTTTTGCCGTGACCCTCTCTACTCTTCCGCACATGCTATGCGGGTGAAATGATGATACCATGCAAAGTTTCAACACTTTCATAGTTCATTTTGTAGTGATTTTCAATTTCACGGTCATTTAGCTTTCTAAACAAATCGGTAAATGACTGGAAAACAGAAAATGATGTCAGAACGTTTTGGAAATTGATGACGTCATTTTGAATGCTGCATACTGAACGCAAAAGAAGTCGGGATTTCAAATAAGTTTAAAAGACATTGAAGTTCCCGTGTAACAGATGAGTTCTCGTCCGAAACCCTGATACTCCGAAAGAGATTGTCCAGTTTGTACTCGAAGTGCGTCCAGTTTTTTCCATGACCCTCTCTACTCTGTCGCACATGCTATGCGTGTGAAATGATGATACCATGCCAAGTTTCAACATTTTCAGAGTTCATTTTGTAGTGATTTTCAATTTCACGGTCATTTAGCTCTCTAAATAAATCGGTAAATGACTGAAAAACAGCAAATGATGTCAGAACGTGTTGGAAATTGATGACGTCACTTTGAATGCTGCATAATGAACGCAAAAGAAGTCGGGATTTCAAATAAGTTTAGAAAACATTGAAGTGCCCGTGTAACAGATGAGTTCTCGTCCGAAACCCTGATACTCCGAAAGAGATTGTCCAGTTTGTACACGAAGTGCGTCCAGTTTTTGCCGTGACCCTCTCTACTCTTCTGCACATGCTATGCGGGTGAAATGATGATATCATGCAAAGTTTCAACACTTTCATAGTTCATTTTGTAGTGATTTTCAATTTCACGGTCATTTAGCTTTCTAAACAAATCGGTAAATGACTGGAAAACAGAAAATGATGTCAAAACGTTTTGGAAATTGATGACGTCATTTTGAATGCTGCATACTGAACGCAAAAGAAGTCGGGATTTCAAATAAGTTTAAAAGACATTGAAGTTCCCGTGTAACAGATGAGTTCTCGTCCGAAACCCTGATACTCCGAAAGAGATTGTCCAGTTTGTACTCGAAGTGCGTCCAGTTTTTTCCATGACCCTCTCTACTCTGTCGCACATGCTATGCGTGTGAAATGATGATACCATGCCAAGTTTCAACATTTTCAAAGTTCAGTTTGTAGTGATTTTCAATTTCACGGTCATTTAGCTCTCTAAATAAATCGGTAAATGACTGAAAAACAGCAAATGATGTCAGAACGTGTTGGAAATTGATGACGTCGCTTTGAATGCTGCATACTGAACGCAAAAGAAGTCGGGATTTCAAATAAGTGTAAAATACATTGAAGTGCCCATATAACAGATGAGTTCTCGTCCGAAACCCTGATACTCCGAAAGAGATTGTCCAGTTTGTACATGAAGTGCGTCCAGTTTTTGCCGTGACCCTCTCTACTCTTTCGCACATGCTATGCGGGTGAAATGATGATACCATGCCAAGTTTCAACACTTTCATAGTTCATTTTGTAGTGATTTTCAATTTCACGGTCATTTAGCTCTCTAAACAAATAGGTAAATGACTGGAAAACAGTAAATGATGTCAGAACGTGTTGGAAATTGATGACGTCGCTTTGAATGCTGCATACTGAATGCAAAAGAAGTCGAGATTTCAAATAATTTTAAAAAAAATTGAAGTGCCCGTGTAACAGATGAGTTCTTGTCCGGAACCCTGATACTCCGAAAGAGATTGTCCAGTTTGTACACGAAGTGCGTCTAGTTTTTGCCGTGACCCTCTCTACTCTTCCGCACATGCTATGTGGGTGAAATGATGATACCATGCCAAGTTTCAACATTTTTAGAGTTCATTTTGTAGTGATTTTCAATTTCACGGTCATTTAGCTCTCTAAATAAATCGGTAAATGGCTGAAAAACAACAAATGATGTCAGAACGTGTTGGAAATTGATGACGCCACTTTGAATACTGCATACTGAATGCAAAAGAAGTCAGGATTTCAAATAAGTTTAAAAAACATTGAAGTGGCCGTGTAACAGATGAGTTCTCGTCCGAAACCCTAATACTCCGAAAGAGATTGTCCAGTTTGTACACGAAGTACGTCCAATTTTTGCCATGATCCTCTCTACTCGTTCGCACATGCTATGCGGGAGAAATGATGATACCATGCCAAGTTTCAACACTTTCATAGTTCATTTTGTAGTGATTTTCAATTTCACAGTCATTTAGCTCTCTAAACAAATCGGTAAATGACTAAAAAACAGCAAATGATGTCAGAACGTGTTGGAAATTAGTGGCGTCGCTTTGAATGCTGCATACTAAAAACAAGAAGTCGGGATTTCAAATAAGTTATTAAAAATAAAAAGAGGTGCAATGCTGGTTAATTAGCTTCAAGCCTTTCGGAATAGTGTAGACCGCACTGCACATAGCTCCGTGCAATCTATGCTATTCCGAAAGGCTTGAAGCTAAGCAACGTGCAGGTGAGCATTGCGCCTCTCCTTCATCGTCTCTGCACTCACGGCTTATAAACCGCTCCTACTGCCTCTCTCTTGGCGAGATGGGACTAAAAATCAGCTTACTAAGAAACTCTAGTACCGGTTCATGCCATAAACCGATACTAAAGGTGTTCGTGGGGCCCCAGCCTAACTACAGCCCGACACATTCTCATTAGTACCGGTTGGTTCGTGGCATGAACCGGTACTAAAGGTTGCCCACGAACCGGTACTAATGATGTCCGCCCGCCTAGCCGTTGAAACCGGCACTAATGGACACATTAGTGCCGGCTCAAATTCAAACTGGCACTAATATGCTTGACCCTTTTTCTACTAGTGCCCTACACCCTCATGAATAGTATAAATTCCAAAAAGCTTGGAAACAAAAAAAAATCTAAAACTTTAAGCCATAAAACATGATCAAACATTTGATGTTCTTGCAAAATTTCAAACACAAATAACATTCGAAAAGCCCTCGCGAAAAGCAAATCACAATGATTTTTTGTTTGGCTCGATGCTAACTACAGATTAATCGAGACTCTCCCTTGACCTGATATATAACTAGTCGGTCTGATCCTGCGTATCGTGTAACTGTAGGCTCTGGTGACCTAGTAGCTCAGGTTTATAGCTCGTTCGACGCATTGGCTTTGGTGGCGGCGATGGTGGTGGTGAATAAAGAAGCTTCATATCATGTTCCCTGATGAGGCATTCTGCTTTTTGATCGGTGATGTATTTGAAAATTAGTCTGTTCAAGCAAGGATGACGTAACGGCGATGGCATTTTTGTAGTGGACTTGTGTCCTCGCGCTTCTTCATTGCGACACTGATGCTGGAGCTTGCGAGGTAATCCAGAAGCAGATATAGATAGTTGTTTGTGTCAACGGCATCTGAAAGACGATGGATCATATGCTAGGTTCGTGGTTGGTGGCTAGGAGGTATGGTTTACTCCTACAATGTGTCAGCTAGCACAGATGCCAGATCTAGAGTTTGAAGGCATGTCCGGCATGCTATCCCGACCGGATGCTTCCAACGGTAATGGTTTCTTTATTGATAAGTTACTCCGAGACAACTACTATTGTCTCTAAATTAATTCTCTTCGAGTCCGGAGGAGCACAAAAATTCTGAAAAAATATTCGAAAATTTGACCCCACATACATACATGCATATAAATAATAAAATATTTTAAAAGATTGATAGAATAAAGTAAATCAAGCCGGAGAAGCACTAGCACGACGAATTCAAGTTGAATTCAACCCCGGGGAGCGATGGAGAAGAGCGGAGGCTCATCCGGTGCCGCCGAAGAGCGCCTTGAGCTTCCTGACCTGCAAGTCGTCGAGGAGGGTGACCTTGGTGAGCACCTCCGACGGGAGGTTGTTGGCGAAGAGCGCAAAGTCGAGGGTCTGCACGCCGGGGTTGGGGCTGCTGTACGTGGAGAGCGCGACGGCGGTGGTGTTGCCGAGGTTGTACTGGAAGTGCGGCTGGCCCTGTGGGAGCACCATGATGTCGCCCTTGTGTAGGGTGTTGGTGTAGACCCTGTTGTTGGAGGTGGCGCTGATGAAGCCGCACGACAGGGTGCCCTCCACCACGAAGATGAGCTCCGTGGCCGCCGGGTGCCAGTGCAGCGGCACCACGCCTCCCACCGCGAAGTCGACGCGCGCCGCGGAGATGCCCAGCCCGTTCACGCCGGGGAAGCTGGTGACGAAGGCCGAGGACAAGCTGATCTTGAAGGGGTTCACGGTCGGGCCTGTGGTGCCCAGGCCGCGGTAGTAGAAGTCGTCGGCGGTGACGGCGGCCTGGGGCTTGCACGGGTAGCCTGCCGGCGTGTCGCTGCTGGCCAGGTCGGCCACGCAGAACTCCTTGGCCAGCTGGGCCTGGGCGACACACCAAAAGAGCAGCAGCAAAGGCAGCAGGGAGAGGAGGAGCACAGCTTTTGCCATGGCCTCAAATGTGTTTGTATCATATTCATACCCCGATACACATATGTATATATAGGAAGGAGAAGGGGTGGTGCAAATGGATATCCAAATCCAAATTTGTGAGTTTGATCCAGTCAGTCAGCACACAATCATCAATTCAACTTGAAATTGATCAACCATATACATATACATATATATAAGCAACTTAGAGTCAAGTCAAGGATGAGGCAGGCCGTTTGCGTGTGGTTAACTGTCTGTCAGAACGCTGCTATCGAGGCGAGCAAGTGGATCAGAAAATCATTTTTTGGGCTCTGGAATTCCACGGGATAGAGATGAGATTCGTGCATTTGGTTGTGCTACCTATAATTTACTCTAAACGAGTTGTTCATGCAACCTAAATAATTCAAGCTTCCAACCTTAATATATAATTAAGTGGATCGCCCATGTGCTCAAATTCTAAAACCTTGGCGAATCACGCAACATCTTCTAGAAATTATTGAAAACATAGTCATACGTTAGGGGGATTATTAAAATAATTGAACAACACTAACTAAACTCAAAGGGCTTCATCAGACAAATATAAATAGTTTGGGGGCAAAAATTGGCACACACGCGCCGAGCCTATTGTTCGATGCGTTTTTTAAAATTATTTTTATTTATATAAGGACTCATATAATTTTTGATTTTGGATGAATTCTAAGTGCAGATTATATGGACACGTGTGCCCAGGTATAAGCATAGCTAATTGATGTTTTTCCTGGCCCAATATATGCATGCATGGCAATTAGCATGGTGTCTACGTACTACTGCATGCATGCATCAATTTTGCCATGCATGTAACGAAGCTTTTGTATGTTGCACATATATGTGTACGTATTCGGGTATATGGGCCGGCCGGCAAGCTCGCGTGCGTATGTATATGATAATATGAATACCCGCAGCTATACACACTGTATATACGTATTTGGGTATCGGCCGATCGACAAACGCGTGCATATACGTACATGGATGAAATATGGGCGTGTGTTTGGTGGGTTCAAATTTCACCTGAACACGTATGAGTCTGGCTATATTGGAATTAAAATGATCAGCATGTGAGCAGTCGGATCCGTACGTATATATGGCAAGCCATCGGATTTTTGGAAACGGAGGCAACCGACTGGGTGGATCATTGCACGCGTGGTTTAAAACAAGGTATGTATCAGTTAGTTTCCTTCTTTTGTGCAGCCGTGTAAAGCAAGAAGAGCAGCGTTTTGGAAAGAAAAATCAAGATGGAAAGAAGAGCTTAGGATGGAAAGTGTTGACCTTGCCGATCAAGCCGTGCGGTGCTCGGCTCGTGCCCTGCCGGCTGCCTATATATACAGGATACAACCCCACGCACCGAGGAAAAATCCATAGAACACATCCACGGAACGCAGAAACATCCAGCCATCACGGTTCCAGAACTCATGCAGCAAGAAGAAGTAGAAGGAGAGAAGAGAGATCGGCCTCGACATCTCGTCACAACAACGCCGGCGATCATCTGTACAACAAGCAGGCGCCTCGGCAGCAACGTGAACACCAAGTCGATCTTCTCGAACGCTAAAGTTATCATCTAATCACTCCTTCATCCTTTATAATTGCATGCATGCACAACACGTGGTGGCGCGGTGGAGCTCGCGATCATGCAGCACTTCGTTGGCGTTATCATCATCTTCATCAAGCTAACCAAGACGACGAGGCTACTCTCGGACTTCACCAAGGTGTGGAAGACGATGGCGTGTCGATAGGGCTGCCGGCGCGCAGACCGTTGGACTCCTTTGTGGTGGCCGCCCTTGGTGATGAGGCCGGCGATGTCTACTTCGTCAAGCTGGAGCACCGGAGGCGCGGAGCTCGCAGGGATTCCGCAGTGTGCCCCGGAGGATGTTGCCGCCATGTCATGGTGGATAGCGGCGAGGAGCTCGCCAAGACAACACCAACGCCAATATAACCAAGCCGGTGCTATGGAGAACGGAGGCATGGAGCTCGCAAGGATGCCATTGCCGTGCCGCGGTGGATGGCGGCGCGGAGCTCGCCAAGACAACGCACGTCGCCAACATCAACCCGGTAGTGCGAAGGATTGTGATGTGGAGCTCGCAAGGAGGAAACTACCAATGTCTACCTCGTCAAGATGGAGCCCACGACCCGGAGCCATGGAGATGACACACGCCCTCGGTGCTGCTCGCAACACGGAGCCCGCGATGCGAAGAAGATGGCGCTACGCAATGACGTGGCTTCACCAACCCTTACCACTACATGGTGCTATCTGCGACATGAAGCCCATGAAGACGAGGCGTGATGGCGAGGAGGCGACTTGACTTCACCACCACTAACTCCCGATGGCCCCGTGAGGTGGTGCCCTTGTCTCCATACGAGACGAGGCGCCAACCACACTGGCATTCCCGATTCGAGCGAGCTTTGGTTTTTCACCGACGCCGGTCTCCATAAGAATACTCCCGCGAGGCGAACCCCTTGCATACCCGACGAAGCCGCTACATCGTCAAGAAGTCCGAGCAGAGCAGGACCCATGTAACTTCAGCACCAACTACATCAACGTTGTCAAGACCAATGAGGCGCGACAGCGAGGGCGAACATGGCGAGCAGAAAGCCATGTTTTGAGCTGCACGTGTACCGACGAGGACACGGGCTTTGCCGCTGCCCACACCACACACACACACACCAGCATCATCATGCATGGAGAACGCGAAGCGAAGACGACGAAGATGACCACACGGCTTAATCGGAGGTATCTCACGGAGCAACTCGCGGGAGTAATTAACCGGGAGCTTTTTGAGGCCCCGGGAACCAGGAGACCGCACATCGCCATAGTCAGGCAGGCCACGCTAGTAGGCCACGGAGTGCAATCATTTTTTGATGGGATCTTGTAATTTTGTTCATCCAAAGAGATAAATGAAATACTTGTTTCCCGTATCACTTTTCTTTGTGTACTACGGTACACTGGCATGCCCACATTTTTTTGCTTTTTCCCCGGCGCATGAGAGAAATCCATACTCCTTCTCTTCCTTTCTACCGGAGTGCATATAAGATTTTTCTCGTGTCAAACAAATTGGCACGCCTGGTGGGACCTGGTTCTCCTCCCATCTTCGCTACGGTGTGGTCGTCTGAATCGTCTTCGCTCGTCTCCCAACCTGCACAACATGCTGCATGACAAGACGTCGGCAAGGGTTTCCGCTCATCAAGATCCCTTTCATGCAGGTGGACTCTCCCGTGACAGCAACTCGGAGCCGGTGATGATCCAGTTTGGATCAATGCCGCCCATGGTTGTCATCGAGCTTGGCGAGAAGGTCTACATCCATCAAGCCCAGGATCATGCACAATTTCAAACTGTGCAGTCGAAGAAGGCGCTAAGGCGGGAGGCTGCCAAGATGAAGAAGGAGCGTCGCCCTGTTGAAGGAATCGACAAGGGAGAATATGAAAGGAGATGTGGAGGAAGCTCAACGCCTCCGCACCAGAGCCGCCAACAGGCGGTCTAGTGCAGCGTCTCTCCACGCCCCTACCGCGACTACGCACACGGAGCCGCTGACACCAACACCGGGGCGTACCGAGGTTGAGCTTCTCGAGGGTTTAGAGGCTATGTCACAAGACTTGCGTAGGCTCATGGCCAATGCTCGTTTGTCGGATAGCCCTCATCCCCTACGCAACTACAGGAGGAAGTACCGCAAGGTAAAATTACTCCAACAACAGATAGCTTCCCGCATCGCTCGGAGCACGGTGCTGGAGGAGGATTGGTCCCTCGGTGCCATGGACCTAGCTGATAAGGTGTTCACTTACCGAAGCACCTTAACCCCTCCGTATGACTTGTTCCTCGATGATTGGGCATACGAGCCATGCAAGGTCAAGGAGCTGGTGAGACACGCCATCATGAAGGAGTTCTGAAAGTGGCGCTCATGCAAAGAGCCCGTTCTACCAGGCCCTACTGTCTCCCTCAACATTGGCGACACTCGAAGGGGTGCATGGGCGCCGTGTCTCCACAACTCGGCGGTCGACGGAAGGTCTCTCCCCAACAACAACAGGTTTTCCACCCTTCGGCATGAAGCACCCGCACCACGGGACGACGACCTACTGCGAGAATTTCGCCAACTCCAAGAGCAGATGAACAATATCCAGAGGAGGCTCCAAGATCCAACGGCGCCAAGTGCATCGTCGGCTCAAGCTGCGGGAAGGATGAGGCATCAAGCCTCAAGCCATGGTCCTCAACATGAGCGCCAGACTTTGGCGCCTCGGCGACAACCTTCACCAACTCAACACTTCCCACGAGGGAGATATCCCAACATGCCTCCACGTTGGAACCGATGGTCAAGACATCAAAACGATGAGAGGGACCCCCGGCCCACTGAACAATGGAAACCACGGGAACCTTTGCGATAGGCACTTCCACCACGACCTTCATCGCCTCCCAGGCGGGGACATCAAGACGATGAGAGGGGCCCTTGGCCCACTCAACAGTGGCAACTATGTGAACCTTTGCGACCGACACTTCCACCATGACCTTCGTCACCTCCTAGGCGGGGAGATCGGCCACAGCTGCAGGCGTTGACGGACAGGACTTCATCCTCCACGAGGCGCCCTGCACCAGCACTCCTACGCATGCCACAGGTACAAAGGGATGGTATCTTTCCAACGGAGAACCAGCGCAAGCGCGAGAGGCGTCGGAGAAACCGCCATGTTCTTTATAAAGAACTTGAGGACTTAGTCCTTCAACACACTCAGGTACGTTTACGACCCGATGGTGGGGTTGTGCAAGAAAAATGAAAGGATCAAGTTTCACATCTCCCCCGACTTGGAGCGGCATGAGCGGTATAGCTACCTGCTCAGCCGGTTGGCGCCGAAACGACGCAAGACGTCCACAAGAAGCACTGAGCAAGGGAGCAAGGTGGTTCCTTCTTCATCCCTTCCCCGGAAGAATGATGAACAGGTGAAGGCGACTGCACCAGCACCTCCACTAGAGAATCAGAAGATGCCAGCGCCGACGGCCACACCGATGGAAGGCGTTGAAGAAGCCAAGCTTACGTTCTCCTCCAACAACGAAGTAACTTCCGATGGTCCAGCCAACGCTGCCCTCCCACAAGAAGCAATGATACGTCCATTTTGCATCATGCTTTTATATCAATATTTATTGCATTATGGGCTGTTATTTCACATTATGTCACAATACTTATGGCTATTCTCTCTTATTTTACAAGGATTACATAAGGAGGAAGAATGCCGACAGCTGGAATTCTGGGCTGGAAAAGGAGCAAATATTAGAGACCTATTCTGCACAACTCCAAAAGTCCTGAAACTCCACGGAACACCTTATAATAAATAATGAAAAATCCTCGCCAAAGATGAAGACCAGGGGGGCCACACCCTTCTCACGGGGGTGGGGGCGCCCCCCCCCCAGGGCGCGCCCCCTGCCTCGTGGGCCCCCTGGTGGCTCTTCGATGACCATCTTCTCCTATATGAAGTCTTTCGTCGAGAAAAAATAGGAAGCAACCTTTTGGGACGAAACTCCGCTGCCACGCGGCGGAACCTTGGCGGATCCAATCTAGAGCTCCGGCAGAGCTGTTATGTTGGGGAAACTTCCCTCCCGGAGGGGGAAATCATCGCCATCGTCATCACCAACGCTCCTCTCATCGGGAGAGGGCAATCTCCATCAACATCTTAATCAGCACCATCTCATCTCAAAACCCTAGTTCATCTCTTGTATCTGATTCTTGTCTTCAAGTCCGGGATTGGTGCTAGTAGGTTGCTAGTAGTGTTAATTACTCCTTGTAGTTGATGCTAGTTGGTTTAATTGGTGGAAGATAATATGTTCAGATCCATTATGCATATTAATACCCCTCTGATTATGAACATGAATATGCTTTGTGAGTAGTTACATTTGTTCCTGAGGACAAGGGAGAAGTCTTGCTATTATTAGTCATGTGAATTTGGTATTCGTTCGATATTTTGATGAGATGTATGTTGTCTAGCCTCTAGTGGTGTTATGTGAATGTCGACTACATAACACCTCACCATTATTTGGGCCTAGAGGAAGGCATTGGGAAGTAATAAGTAGATGATGGGTTGCTAGAGTGACAGAAGCTTAAACCCTAGTTTATGCGTTGCTTCGTAAGGGGCTGATTTGGATCCATATGTTTCATGCTATGGTTAGGTTTACCTTAATACTTTTGTTGTAGTTGCGGATGCTTGCAATAGAGATTAATCATAAGTGGGATGCTTGTTCAAGTAAGAACAGCACCCAAGCACTGGTCCACCCACATATCAAATTAGCAAAGTACCGAACGCGAATCATATGAACGTGATGAAAACTAGCTTGACGATATTTCCATGTGTCCTCGGGAGCGCTTTTCCTTATATAAGGGTTTGTCCAGGCTTGTCCTTTGCTACAAAAAGGATTGGGCCACCTTGCTGCACTTTATTTACTTTTGTTACTTGTTGCTCGTTACAAATTATCTCATTACAAAACTATCTGTTACCACTTATTTCAGTACTTGCAGAGAATACCTTGTTGAAAACCGTTTATCATTTCCTTCTGCTCCTCGTTGGGTTCGACACTCTTACTTATCGAAAGGACTACGATAGATCCCCTATACTTGTGGGTCATCAAGACTCTTTTCTGGTGCCGTTGCCGGGGAGTGAAGCGCCTTTGATAGGTGGAATTTGGTAAGGAAAAAATTATATAGTGTGCTGAAATTTACTGTTACTTGTTACTATGGAAAGTAATCCTCTGAGGGGCTTGTTCGGGGTATCTTCACCACGACCAGTAGAGCAAAAAGTTGCTCCTCAACCTACTGAACCTATTGAAAATGAAATTCCTTATGAGTATCCTTCGAGTATAATAGAAAAACTCCTAGCTAATATTTTTACAGGAGATGGAACAAAGCATCCTGATGAACACCTAATATATGTGGATGAAGTTTGTGGATTATTTAAGCTTGCAGGTATTCCCGATGATGTTGCTAAGAAGAAGGTCTTCCCTTTATCTTTGAAGGGAGACTGCGGGGGTACTGATCCACGAACACCTATGGGACCGGCGGGCCGGGTCCCTTTCGATTCGGCAGGGGCGGAGGTCGCACGAAGAGCAGATCGAGGCGAAGCACACGAGTAGTTTACCCAGGTTCGGGCCACACGGATGCGTAAAACCCTACTCCTGCTTTGTGGTTTGTATTGAGTTCTTGCTCGAGAGCGCGGAGTGCTACAGTACACACCAGCAGCTAACAAGACCGAGCGTGAGCGTTCTCTGAACTAGCTAACCCCCTCTGCGTTGCGCATGGGCCTCCTTTTATATGCTCAAGGGGTCACCGACAGGTGGCAACGTAGACAAGGGTAAAAATGGAAAGGTGCTGCGGTAGGTACAGCTACCTGCTACAGTGTATCATACCTAACCCTGAAGGAAGGGAACAAGGGCATTAAATGCCCGTCTGTGTCGCCTAAACAGTGCAAAAGGGACCGTCAGGGACGCCACCGCTCGCCACGATGGCGATCTTGTCAGCGCCGCTCGCCACCGCGCACCGCTGGCTGCACCGCCTCCCACCACGCACGCCTGGAAGGGTCCCAGAGCGACATGTTGGTGGATGTGCTGGAGCGCGGGCACAGAGTGGTGACTTGCCGCGGCAAGCGCCTTGCCGCGGTCGTTGTCTTGTCGCGTCCGGGAGCTTGTCGCTCACCGGGCCTTGCCGGGACACGTGGCGCGTCGCGGCAAGCTCCTTGAGATGCCTTGGTTGGCCTTCCCGGCAAGCTCCTCTTGCTGGGGTCTTGAGGTGCCTTGGTTGGCCTTCCCGGCAAGCTCCTCTTGCCGGGGTCTTGAAATGCCTTGGCTCGGATACTTTGTCCTTGAATGGCTTCAAAGGAACCACGGAGGATCTTGGCGGTCACCCGGCAAGCCTTGCCGCGGGATGCTGCGACTGCCCGTGCACAAGTTCGGGATACTAGGGTACCCCTACTCTAGTACACCGACAGGAGCCCCCGGGCCTGGGCCATACACGGTGCCGAGCGTTGTTGGGCCAGGCCCAAAATAGGGCACGGGCACGCGCGGCCTAGGTTACGCCGTATCTTTCTCCGCATCCACCCAGGGCTCCGCCCCCCATCGCCGCCAGCACCACCAACGCCGTCAACCTCCTCCACCACTTCCGCCATGGCTCCAAAAGCCGACAAGGGGAAGGTTGTGAAGTCGACCGAGGCGCAGCGGCTTGCGGCGCTGCGAAAGGAGCGGGCAGTCTTCCCCCCCAAGCTCGCCGCGAGGGAGCTGAGGGAGAACTACTACCTCTTCTGGTCGACGGAGACGCGAGCGCATCCGCGCACGAAGGTACTTCCCGCCGCCGCTTGGAAGAAGGCTCCAAATGGATATCCCTTCTTCGCCTTGTTCTTCTACTGCGGGCTCTGCCCGCCTTTCTCTGAATTCTTCTGCGATATCATGAACACCTACGGGTTCCACCTCCTTGACTTCACCCCCAATGCCGTTCTGACCATGGCAGTTTTCGCACATCTCTGCGAAAACTTTGTCGGAGTCCATCCCAATGTAGCCCTCTTTCGCCATTTCTTCATACCCCGAGTAGAGAGAGGAGAGCCTTTATCCGGCGGAATCGCCTGGATCTCAAGGGCCGACAAGAAGGAAACTTATCTGGAGGGAGAATTCCGCGGCAAGTGGGAGGAGTGGAGAGCAGACTGGTGCTGGATTGACGAGGAGAACCCGCAGCCATTCACCACCCGGCGCCAAACCCCAGTGGCGCGCGGCAGCGATTGGAGTGACGTGGCCCCGAAAGACGACGGGCTGAAGATTGCTGTCACCCGGATCCTACGCCTCAGGCTTGCCGGGCTCACTGTGGGCGCTGTTGGTGCAGATTTTCTTCGCCGCCGCATCGCCCCCCCTGCAGGAACGGGGGAGACCCGCCTGGGAGTTCAAGAATGCGGCGGATATCATGAGGCTGCGGCCGGGCCTCAACTTCAACTTCACTGTTCTGGAGCTCAACGCGATGCTCCAGGAGCTGTTCAAGTATGACCCCCAACATCCCGAAGTGTTCAGGTTGCCGGGGGGCGTCGTTCCGCTGTGCAACAACTCCGCGCTCGACCGCATCCGTGCAATGATGCCGCTGTGCGACTCGCATGGAATTGTCCCAACTTGGCAAGAGCCTGCGGACGACGTCGTGCAGCAATTCTTCGATGGCTTGGTAGAAGTGGCGATCCGCCCTGACGAGAAGGACAGCCTCACCCGCGACACGACCGATGCAGAGATGACACGCATCGCCACTAGGCTGGAAGAGGCGGCGGCAGCCGCAGCCGCGGGCGAATTTGGATTCACCGTGGAGGAGGCAGATGCAGCAGAGGCGGGAAGCCGTGCCGAGCGAGAGGAGCGCGTCGGCGAGAAAGAACTTGCCGGGCATGGCGCCGGGTCGAGCGAGCCTGCCAAGGATACTAGCGGCTCGCTGGAGATCAACTCGTCTTCCACCTCGTCCTCAGATAGCTCGCCGCAAGCAGAGCCTCCATCTCCACCAAGAAGGCGTCTCCGCAAGGTCGGTGACCTAGCGGAACGGCAGGCGAGTGAACAGCCGCCGCGCCGCGCGACACGCTCCACCACGGCAAGCACTGTTGCCGCGGGAGCATCTCACGCTGCGACGGCAACTGGAGCGGGGCCCTCCCAGACCACCGCTTCTACTCCAGCCGGAGCGGGGTCGTCTCAGACGGCCGCCACTGCTCCCGCCAAGCGACCAAGGGAAGCTACTCCTCCGCCTCCTCGCGCCGGACGTGAGCTAGACTTCGACTTCTCCGCGTTCAGCACCGACGAGGAGGAAGAAGAAGAGTAAGATTTCCTTGTTGTACTTGTAGTTCTTCAATCCTTGCTGTTTTGTCTTGTATCTCATTTGCTTTACTCTGAACTTGTTCCTTTTTAGGACTCTGGCCCAGAGAGCAGCGAAGAGGGCCAAGGTCCCGGTGATCGTTATCGAGGACGAACCCACTGCGACAGCAGGGGGTGCGCCCGAGACAACCTTGCCGGACCCGGCAACTTTTCTCCAGAGAAGCCCCCAGCATAAGTATATGGTTCTCTTTCCGCAGTGAGGTGCGCATGGATACTCTGTCTTTGCTGATATCTGACTGCTGGTTTGTGTAGGAGCAGGGCAGCCCCACCAGGAGCCAAGGGAGAATCCCCCGACAAGGGAGAGCTCTCCGGCAAGGGAGAGCTTTCCGGTAAGGGAGAAGTCTCCGGCAAGGGAGGGTTCTCCGGCAAGGGACAGCACCAGCGGCCCCCCGACGGCGGAGACCACGACTGCAGGACCCGGTATAGGTAATCCTTTCGCTGCAAGACTTCCCTTGGGTTCTTCTTCTCTTGATCTTCTTTTTGTTGGATTTTTGCTTGACTCTTCTCCCCTTTCCGGCTGTCAGACCCATCTGCTACGGAGCCGATGGAGACCGAGGTTGCCGCTGAAGAAGCAGCCAGTGCTGGCGATCCCGCCGGCGCAGAGGCCGCCAAGGCTGCCGCCGCAGCAACTGGCGAGGGGTCTGGCGATCGCACTGACGGCCCTGAGGCCGCAGGAGCGCCAGGCGCTACACCGACCGCCGACCCGTCCGCCGCTGCCGCAGCGCCAGGCTCCGAAGAGCCCCAGCCAGGCGTCTACTTGAAGGCCGGCGAAGGCGTCTTCATCAACCTCCCCTGGGCGTCAGGCTCTAGGGCGCCGGTCGAGGGAGAGATCTTTGACGGGGAGGTGCTTGCCTCCGCTGGGCTGACGTTGGTTGACGCGCCGAGCAGCAGCGGCAACGAGCCTGAGGAGGAGCGGCTGCTGTGGAAGTTGTTGTCGCTCTACCGTGCGCGGCAAGCCAAGCTGGAATCCCGCGAGGCGCTTGTCGCGAAAGCGGGAGCAGACATCGAGAAGCGCGCGGAGGAGCTCTAGGGTCTTCACCAGGAAGCTCTCCGGTCCTTGGCAGAGGAGCGGGAGCAACTTGCCGAAGCGCAGAAGGCCTTCCTCCTCGAGAAGGCTGAAGTCAGAGAGCAACAACGGCTTGCCGCTGAGAAGCTGTCTGCGCAGGAGGGCGAGCTGGCGCAGCGGAAGGTCAATCTTGACGCCCACGAGGAGGAGCTTGCCGCGCGCGAGGAAAAATTTGGCGGAGCCCTCAAGCAAGCGGAGGATGCTGCCGCAGCCGCCGAGGCCGCCAGGAAGGAGCTGGAGACGAAGGTGGCGCAGCTGGAGGCCGATCTCGTCGAGAAGGGCAAAGAGCTCAGCGCCGCCAAGGTCTCCAACGTGGATCTTGAGTTGAAGCTGACCACTTTGACCAAGACGCTGGACGGCGCCAAGGAGCAGGAGGTGGCCTTGAAGGAGGAGATCAAGGCCGACAAGGCGCTGCTGGAAAGTGCTGCCGCCACCCAGAATGCTTTCAGGGAGACTATGGAGCACTGGACGGAGAGTCTTGTGAGTGTCGCCGCAGACATTGATAGGGAGCTGGCGCAGCTAGGGATGGAGGATCTCGGGTATCCCTCCGACGAGAACCTCCAACCCAGTGCCAAGCTTGTCTTGTTCTTCAAAGGCGTGGCGACGGCCGTCCAGCGACTCCGGGAGAAGATCCCAAAGCAGCTGGCCGACGAGTCGCGCAAGATCTGCGCGGGAGCTCTTCAGAAAGTGTTGGTGAAGGTAGCCTTCCGCAATCCGGGCCACAACTTCACCAACGTCCTCAAGACCCTGCCGCCGGATGCTGATCTGGATCGAGGGCGATCGCATAGACTAGGCCGCCCGTTTCTTCTTTTCTTGTCGCTGTTTGTCATGTTATGAAAACAATCTGTTAGAGCTGCGACAAGCTATCTTTGTAATATAACTTTATTCTGGGTAATGATTGCAATGTTATTCCCTTTACTTGATTCCTCCCTTTGTATATCTTTTTACCCTACGCTTTTAGGGAACTTGCCGGTGCAGGCACCTGAGCCGCGAGCGCTGAGTGCGGGACGTCAGTAGCCTGCTGGCGGTGCCGCTACCGACAAGAAACCTTGTCGCAACTAGTTGCAGCTCACTTAAGTTGTTGAGCGGACTCGAAACAAAGTAAGGGCGCAACTAGCTACGAGTTGGTTCCTCCGCGCACAGGTTTTCTATACAAAGTGCGGTCGTTCAAGGGGGATAACTTGAAAAATTTAAAAAAACTGATCGCTCAAACTTTGGCAACTTAGCTTTTCCGTTGTTTGCTTCCCGGCAAGGCGAAACTTTCTTGAACAATGCCTGGTCCATACCATTATCTTCTCCTTTCCCCCCCGGCAAACTTGTGGGCGAGGGAACCATCCTTTCCTTGAGAAAAAAGAAAGAAGAGAAAATAAAGATATGGAGCCTTATGGCTCGTTATTGCTTACCAGGGAGTAGGTGCTGCACAAAGTGTCAGATAGCACATGCAAAAATAGAAAGCATGAAATTGACAAGATGTGCGGAGCACATGAGCTTTACTTATGCACGGGGTCTGCGCCCGGCTTTGTACAAAGGATTACATGCAACAGCGGCAAGACTTGTACAAAAGGTGGTTGCCGGAACAGGTTCCGGCAACCGCGCCTTACGGGTAAAACTTACGAAGATGCTCAATATTCCAGGAGTTGCTCACCGGAATGGCGGTCTCAAGGCGGACAGCGCCAGGCCTAGTGACTCGTATCACCCGGTAAGGGCCTTCCCACTTCGGCGTTAACTTGTTGGAATTCTTGGCGGACTGAACACGCCGAAGAACAAGGTCGCCTTCCTCGAGACTTCTGGCATTAACTTTGCGGCTATGGTAGCGGCGCAAGGCTTGCTGGTAGCACGCAGCTCGCACAGCAGCCTGAAGACGGTCTTCCTCAAGGAGCAGCGCGTCATCTTGTCGCAGCTGCTCTTGCTCAAGCTCATCATAAGCGAGCACTCGAGGTGACCCGTATACGAGTTCCGTGGGGAGAACTGCCTCTGCTCCATAGACTAGAGCGAAAGGTGTCTGGCCAGTGGCTCGATTTGGCATCGTCCTGATCGACCAAAGAACCACCGGCAGCTCCTCGATCCAGTTTTTTCGCACTTGTGCAGCCTGTCGAAAGTCCTAGTCTTGAGCCCGCGCAGCACTTCAGCATTTTCCCTCTCCGATTGACCGTTGCTTCTCGGGTGAGCAACAGAAGCGAAGCATACCTTGGCGCCAAGATCTTGGACGCACTGCATGAAGGCGCGGCTCGTGAATTTTGTACCGTTGTCGGTGATTATCCTGTTAGGTATCCCGAAGCGGCAAACAATCGACCTGAAGAACTTGACTGCTGACTGTGCTATCACCTTCCTCACTGGTTCCACTTCCGGCCACTTTGTGAACTTGTCGATTGCAACGTACAAGTACTCAAAGCCCCCGACTGCTCGGGGAAAGGGGCCGAGGATGTCGAGCCCCCAGACCGAAAATGGCCAGGATAAAGGGATCGTCTGGAGAGCTTGAGCTGGTTGGTGTATCTGCTTGGAATGGAACTGGCACGCTTCACACTTGGTTACTTGTGCAGTTGCATCCTGGAGGGCTGTCGGCCAAAAGAAACCTTGCCGGAATGCTTTGCCGACAAGTGCTCTTGCGCCAATGTGGTGTCCACATATGCCTCCATGTATCTCTGCCAACAGCTTTTGTCCGTCTTCCCGGTGAATACACTTCAATTTCACACCGTTGAGTCTTCTTCTGTATAGTGTCTTGTCGACAAACTGGTACATACTTGACTGCCGGGCTACTCTTTCCGCTTCTTCTTGCTCTTCGGGAAGTTCTCCTGTCTGAAGGAAATGGACAATCTGCTGCGCCCATGCTGAAGCTTGTGGCTCGACAACAAGGACTAAAGGCAAATCTGCTGCTGCGGGAACATCCGCTTCTACGGCGAGAACCTGCGGCTCTGCCGGAGCTTGACGTTCCCCGGCAAGCTTGCCGGAGCAAAACTTGTCGGGAGCTTCTGCTTCAACGGAACAAACCCTAGGGCTTGCCGGAGCAGACTGCTCCTCAGCGCCTTTGTCGTTGATCTTGGGGACCTTCTTGGCGGCGGCTTCGGGAAGCTCTGCCGGAAAATAGTCACCAGAAATCAACTTCCTCTTCTTGCTCTGTCCTGTTGATGGCGTTACGGACGGTTGAGTCAGCTTGAGCACAAAGATCCCTGGTTTCACAGGTAACTTATGTGCGGCGCACTTTGACAGGCCATCGGCAACGGCGTTCTGAGCTCTTGGAACATGCTCCATCTGTAGGCCGTCAAAGTACTCTTCTAGCTTTCTCACTTCGTCGACGTAGACTTCCATCAACGGACTCTGATAGCTCTTATTCACTTGGCGAACGACAAGCTGCGAGTCACCCCTGACAATGAGCTTCTTAATCCCAAGGTCTGCCGCGATCCTGAGACCGGCAAGCAAGCCTTCATACTCTGCAGTATTGTTTGTTGCTTGCTCCTTGGGAAAGTGCATCTGGACTACGTACTTGAGGTGCTCTCCGGTGGGTGCAACAAGCAGCACACCAGCGCCGGCGCCTTGCAGCGAAAAGGCACCATCAAAGTACATCAGCCACTCTTTGCTTGCTTCCTTGACAGGGATGCTCGTTTCTGGAATTTCTTCATCTGGTGTTGGCGTCCATTCTGCTATGAATTCTGCCAATGCTCTGCTTTGGATAGTTGAAGTACTCTCAAACTTGAGGCCAAAGCTTGACAGTTCCAGTGCCCAGTCAACAATCCTGCCTGTCGCTTCTGGATTCTGTAGTATCCTCTTCAGCGGAAAGCGAGTGACAACTGTGATCTCATGTGCTTGGAAGTAATGGCGCAGCTTTCTCGAGGCCATGAGAAGGCCGAAAAGCAATTTCTGCATGCCAGAGTACCTTGACCTAGCCCCCTGCAGAAGGGAACTGAGAAACTATACTGGGCGCTGCACCATTCTCTTCTGTATCTCCTCGCGCGTCTGCGCAGATCCATCCTTGTCGGGACCAGAGCTTGTCGGGAAAGCCCCCTTCTTGTCGCTGGATGTGCTCGCCGTGGTTGCTGGCTCGTCATCTGCCTCCCTCTCTGCTACTAACGCAGCACTAACCACTTGATTGGTTGCCGCTATATACAGCAGCAACTTCTCTTGTGGCTTAGGTGCGACAAGTATTGGAGGGGAGGACAGGTATCTCTTCAAGTCTTGCAGCGCAGCCTCCGCTTCCGGAGTCCATTTCACCGGACCTGCCTTTTTCAATAATTTGAAAAATGGCAGGGCGCGCTCAGCAGACCTAGAGATAAACCTGCTAAGAGCAGCCACGCAACCGGCAAGTCTTTGTACATCCTTGACGCGCTTTGGTGCTTCAATCTGCTCAATGGCCTTGATCTTGTCGGGATTGGCTTCAATTCCCCGCTGAGACACAAAGAACCCGAGAAGCTTGCCGGAGGGGACTCCAAACACACACTTCTCGGGGTTGAGCTTGAGGCTGATCTTGCGCAAATTTGCAAAGGTCTCGTCTAAATCTTGGATTAGAGTTGCCTTGTCCTTGCTCTTGACCACTATGTCATCCATGTAGGCTTCCACATTTCTGTGTATTTGTGGCTCAAGAGTGACATGGACTACTCTTGCAAATGTTGAACCAGCATTTTTTAATCCGAAAGGCATCCGTATGAAACAGTACGTGCCACATGGAGTAATGAATGCGGTCTTCTCCTCATCCTCTTCTGCCATGAAGATCTGATGGTATCCTGAGTATGCGTCAAGAAATGAAAGCAAATCACATCCAGCTGTGGTGTCAACAATCTGGTCAATGCGTGGCAAAGGAAATGGGTCTTTGGGACAAGCTTTGTTAACATCGGTAAAATCGATACGAAGTCTCCATTTCCCGTTTGCCTTGCGCACGACTACAGGATTGGCCAACCACGTAGGATGGAGCACTCCTCTGACAAGGCCTGCTGCTTCCAACTTCTTGATCTCTTCGGTGATGAATTCTTGGCGCTCCACTGCTTGCTTCCTGACTTTCTGCTTGACGGGCCGCGCACGAGGACAAACGGCGAGGTGATGCTCAATTACTTTCCTGGGAACACCGGGGATGTCAGACGGTTGCCACGCAAACACGTCGACATTCGCCCGCAGGAAAGCAATGAGCGCACTTTCCTATTTAGGGTCGCGAGTGGCACTGATGGTGAAGGTACCACCAGTGCCGTCCTCCTTGGCGGACACCTTCTTCGTCTCTGGCGGAGCTGCCATTGTCTTATTACACTTGCCGGTGGAGCTCGATGGTGCGTCCTCGACGGCGGCGCAGCACTCCGAAGAGGTGCGCTTGCCGGAGTGGGCATCAGAACTCTTGCCGGACTTGGTCTTCTTCTTCCCTCCGGGAGCTTCAACGGCAAGTGACTTGTGATCTACTGCGGCTGCCGCTTCCCGGTAGATCTTGTCGGCGCAGATAAGAGCATCCTTCTTGTCACCGGGGACAGAGATGACGCTTATCAGGCCTGGCATCTTCAGCATGTTGTATGCGTAGTGAGAGGCTGCCATGAACTTGGCGAGTGCTAGACGGCCAAATATCCCATTGTAAGGCAATGGAATATTGGCAACGTCAAAAGTGACCCTCTCAGTCCTGAAGTTCAGCTCGCTGCCAAATGTTACTGGCAACATGACCTTCCCCTTCGGCTTGCTTCTTCCCGGGTTGATTCCTTGGAATGTGCCGGTCTCTTCAAGCTCGCTGTCAGGGATCTGGAGTTTCTGGAGTACAGCGGAGGAGATCAGGTTCAAGCCGGCCCCGCCATCAACTAGCATCTTAGTGACCTTGAGGTTGCGGATAGTTGGTGAAACCAACATCGACAAGCACCCGACCGCAGTTGTGCCATCAGGGTGGTCCTCAATATCAAAGATGATAGGCGTGCTGGACCATTTCAGAAGCTTGCGTGACTCGACAGGTGGTTCCGCTGCATTGACTTCCCACACCCACTGCTTGAGTTGGCAGTGCGAAGTATGAAGAGAAGCACCACCGTCAACGCACAAGACCTCTGTGGCTTTCTGGAACTCCTGCTCACTGGTCTCAACATCATCCATGTCTTCGTCGTCGTCGTCGTCCTCATCCTTGTCGCGGCCGCGGGGAGGTCTGTCTCCTTGCCGCTGCTTGGCCTTGCTGTCCCCGGCCGGCGCGCTTCTTGCCGAATTCTCCAGTGCCTCCTTGGGCCCTCTCCTTGTCGTGTCGCTCGTATTCAGCCTTTTGTTGCTGGACAAGCTGCTCAACCTTCTTGCAGCTCTGGAGGTCATGGCCCTTGGTGCGGTGGATCTTGCAGTACTGCTTGTCGGTGCCGTCCTGCTTGTCAGCGACCGCCACAGCCTCGCAGTTGGTGCATGCGGCAATCTCCTTCCCGGAGATACCAACTTTGGCTTTCTTGGCGCCACCTTCGTTGCCGGACTGCTCAACGACTAGCACATCTTTGCATTTCTTCTTCCTGTTCCGCCGCCGGTTTTTCTTTGCCGGGGCAGCATCCTCGCTGTCAGATCCTCCTGCTCCTGCATTCTCTCCGGGGAGTTTCCTCCCTTCCTCAGCACCTGCACACTTGTCGGCCAGGGCATACAGCTCACTGACATCTCTGATCTTGCACATCGCCATATCCTCCCGCATCCTGCGGTTACGCACGTTCTGATGGAACGCGCTGATGACTGCGGCAGGGTGGACGTCTGGGATGTTGTGCTGTACACGACTAAATCTCTGAACGTACTTGCGCAGGGGCTCTCCTTCCTTCTGGGCGAGCAGATGAAGGTCACTCTCTTGCCCATGAGGTTTGTGGCCGCCTGTAAAGGCGCCGACAAACTGATGGCATAGGTCTGCCCAGGAGGATATGGAGTTGTCCGGCAAGTGCATGAGCCAGGACCTGACGTTGGGCTTGAGCACTAGCGGGAAGTAGTTGGCAAGGATCTTGTCGTCCCGCCCCCCGGCAGCCTGCACCGCGATGGTGTAGATGCTGAGGAACTCTGACGGATGCGACTTGCCGTAGTACTTCTCTGGTACGTCTGGCTTGAAATTCTTCATGCTGGGCCACTTGACTTGCCGCAGCTCGCGAGTGAACGCAGGGCAACCTACCGCGTACGGCAAGTCACCTGGTTCCCCTGGCGCATGCATGTCGACAGAGGGCCTAGCGCGCTGGTCTGATTGACGTCGCGCTTCTCTTCAGCGCTCGATGCGAGTACGAGTGTCTTCCTGCTGTCGTTCGTGAAGAACTTGGCGCTGATCGCGATGAGCTCGTGGAGCTGATGACGCGGTGGAGTCGCTGTCGAGGTGGATCCGGTGAGTCGGCAATCTTGGCCTTTGGGGCGGAGAGTGCACAGTGGTTGCACCCCCACCGGTCTTGTCGCCACCGGCTCGTGCCTGGCTGACTTGCCGCGGCTGCGACGTGCTCGGCTGCCGCTGAGTGTCGCCGTTGGCGAAGCCGATGAGACTCTGGATGGTGGCCCTCCAGTCATCAATCTTGTCTGCCGTTGGAGGGTAGTCCAGGAGCAGTTGAGCTCGCGCCAAAGCTTCTGCTGCAGTGGCGGGTGGCGGTGGCGAACGGTGCGAAGAGCGGGATATGCTCGGACTTCTAACTATGTTAGAAGGACCAGTATCCCGTCCAGGCGACCGTGCTTCGCTCGTGCCAGCATGCTGGCGTGCATGCTGGTCTTGAGCACTCCGAGATCCACCAGCTCGATCTTGGTCCAGCAAACGCATGGTACCGTGAGTACCATGACGCTGCCGGTCCCGCGCCTCCTGAGATGGGTGCCGTGCATGTACGGACGCCGAGGTCTTGGAGTGCGCCCGGTCGTTGTGGGAGCCGGCTACGCCGCCGATGGGTAGCGCAGCCTTGTCCTTGGACCTGGCAGCATCGTGAGCTCCCTCGTCGACGCCCGTTCTTCCGCCGACGTCCGCCCCATCAGCCGTTTGCTCCGGTGGTAGCGGGGCGGACGGAGCAGCCGCCTCCGAAGCCTTCTTCTTCGGCGGCATGTCGATGAAGATGATGAAGATCTAGCTCGCGTGAACGCCGGATCTGGTTCACACAACCTCGATGCCCCCTACCTGGCGCGCCAAAGATGCCGGGGTACTGATCCACGAACACCTATGGGACCGGCGGGCCGGGTGCCTTTCGATTCGGCAGGGTCGGAGGTCGCACGAAGAGCAGATCAAGGCGAAGCAAACGAGCAGTTTACCCAGGTTCGGGCCGCACGGATGCGTAAAACCCTACTCCTGCTTTGTGGTTTGTATTGAGTTCTTGCTCGGGAGCGCGGAGTGCTACAGTACACACCAGCAGCTAACAAGACCGAGCGTGAGCGTTCTCTGAACTAGCTAACCCCCTCTGCGTTGCGCATGGGCCTCCTTTTATATGCTCAAGGGGTCACCGACAGGTGGCAACGTAGACAAGGGTAAAAATGGAAAGGTGCTGCGGTAGGTACAGCTACCTGCTACAGTGTATCATACCTAACCCTGACGGCAGGGGACAAGGGCATTAAATGCCCGTCTGTCTCGCCTAAACAGTGCAAAAGGGACCGTCAGGGACGCCACCGCTCGCCACGATGGCGATCTTGTCAGCGCCGCTCGCCACCGCGCACCGCTGGCTGCACCGCCTCCCGCCACGCACGCCTGGAAGGGTCCCAGAGCGACATGTTGGTGGATGTGCTGGAGCGCGGGCACAGAGTGGTGGCTTGCCGCGGCAAGCGCCTTGCCGCGGTCGTTGTCTTGTCGCGTCCGGGAGCTTGTCGCTCACCGGGCCTTGCCGGGACGCGTGGCGCGTCGCGGCAAGCTCCTTGAGATGCCTTGGTTGGCCTTCCCGGCAAGCTCCTCTTGCCGGGGTCTTGAGGTGCCTTGGTTGGCCTTCCCGGCAAGCTCCTCTTGCCGGGGTTTTGAAATGCCTTGGCTCGGATACTTTGTCCTTGAATGGCTTCAAAGGAACCACGGAGGATCTTGGCGGTCACCCGGCAAGCCTTGCCGCGGGATGCTGCGACTGCCCGTGCACAAGTTTGGGATACTAGGGTACCCCTACTCTAGTACACCGACAAGAGCCCCCGGGCCTGGGCCATACACGGTGCCGAGCGTTGTTGGGCCAGGCCCAAAACAGGGCATGGGCACGCGCGGCCTAGGTTACGCCGTATCTTTCTCCGCATCCACCGTGCCCTCCCCGAACGGCACGCGTTGAATGCGGCGTCGTGGGAGAGATCGTGGGGGGTTTCTTTATTCGGAAATGCGGAACGTCCGCCCCCTCCCTCTTTATAAGCAGAGGAAATAGGGGTAGTTCGCCCATTTGCCAGTTGCTGCTTCAATCTCGGAAATCTCCGCCGCTCCCTTGTCTTCCCAAAGTCGAAAGAGAGCAGGGCTCCGCCCCCCATCGCCACCAGCACCACCAACGCCGTCGACCTCCTCCACCACTTCCGCCATGGCTCCAAAAGCCGACAAGGGGAAGGTTGTGAAGTCGACCGAGGCGCAGCGGCTTGCGGCGCTGCGAAAGGAGTGGGCAGTCTTCCCCCCCAAGCTCGCCGCGAGGGAGCTGAGGGAGAACTACTACCTCTTCTGGTCGACGGAGACGCGAGCGCATCCGCGCATGAAGGTACTTCCCGCCGCCGCTTGGAAGAAGGCTCCAAATGGATATCCCTTCTTCGCCTTGTTCTTCTACTGCGGGCTCTGCCCGCCTTTCTCTGAATTCTTCTGCGATATCATGAAAACCTACGGGTTCCACCTCCTTGACTTCACCCCCAATGCCCTTCTGACCATGGCAATTTTCGCACATCTCTGCGAAAACTTTGTCGGAGTCCATCCCAATGTAGCCCTCTTTCGCCATTTCTTCATACCCCGAGTAGAGAGAGGAGAGCCTTTATCCGACGGAATCACCTGGATCTCAAGGGCCGGCAAGAAGGAAACTTATCTGGAGGGAGAATTCCGCGGCAAGTGGGAGGAGTGGAGAGCAGACTGGTGCTGGATTGACGAGGAGAACCCGCAGCCATTCACCACCCGGCGCCAAACCCCAGTGGCGCGCGGCAGCTATTGGAGTGACGTGGCCCCGGAAGACGACAGGCTGAAGATTGCTGTCACCCGGATCCTACGCCTCAGGCTTGCCGGGCTCACTGTGGGTGCTGTTGGCGCAGATTTTCTTCGCTGCCGCATCGCCCCCCTGCAGGAACGGGGGAGACCCGCCTGGGAGTTCAAGAATGCGGCGGATATCATGAGGCTGCGGCCGGGCCTCAACTTGAACTTCACTGTTCTGGAGCTCAACGCGATGCTCCAGGAGCTGTTCAAGTATGACCCCCATCATCCCGAAGTGTTCAGGTTGCCAGGGGGCGTCGTTCCGCTGTGCAACAACTCCGCGCTCGACCGCATCCGTGCAATGATGCCGCTGTGCGACTCGCATGGAATTGTCCCAACTTGGCAAGAGCCTGCGGACGACGTCGTGCAGCAATTCTTCGATGGCTTAGTAGAAGTGGCGATCTGCCCCGACGAGAAGGACAGCCTCACCCGCGACAGCACCGATGCGGAGATGACACGCATCGCCACTAGGCTGGAAGAGGCGGCGGCAGCCGCAGCCGCTGGCGAATTTGGATTCACCGTGGAGGAGGCAGATGCAGCAGAGGCGGGAAGCCGTGCCGAGCGAGAGGAGCGCGTCGGCGAGAAAGAACTTGCCGGGCATGGCGCCGGGTCGAGCGAGCCTGCCAAGGATACTAGCGGCTCGCTGGAGATCAACTCGTCTTCCACCTCGTCCTCAGATAGCTTGCCGCAAGCAGAGCCTCCATCTCCACCAAGAAGGCGTCTCCGCAAGGTTGGTGACATAGCGGAACGGCAGGCGAGTGAACAGCCGCCGCGCCGCGCGACACGCTCCACCGCGGCAAGCACTGTTGCCGCGGGAGCATCTCACGCTGCGACGGCAACTGGAGCGGGGCCCTCCTGGACCACCGCTTCTACTCCAGCCGGAGCGGGGTCATCTCAGACCGCCGCCACTGCTCCCGCCAAGCGGCCAAGGGAAGCTACTCCTCCGCCTCCTCGCGCCGGACGTGAGCCAGACTTCGACTTCTCCGCGTTCAGCTCCGTCGAGGAGGAAGAAGAAGAGTAAGATTTCCTTGTTGTACTTGTAGTTCTTCAATCCTTGTTGTTTTGTCTTGTATCTCATTTGCTTTACTCTGAACTTGTTCCTTTTTAGGACTCTGGCCCAGAGAGCAGCGAAGAGGGCCAAGGTCCCGGTGATCGTTATCGAGGACGAATCCACTGCGACAGCAGGGGGTGCGCCCGAGACAACCTTGCCGGACCCGGCAACTTTTCTCCAGAGCAGCCCCTAGCGTAAGTATATGGTTCGCTTTCCGCGGTGAGGTGCGCATGGATACTCTGTCTTTGCTGATATCTGACTGCTGGTTTGTGTAGGAGCAGGGCAGCCCCACCAGGAGCCAAGGGAGAATCCCCCGACAAGGGAGAGCTCTCCGGCAAGGGAGAGCTTTCTGGTAAGGGAGAAGTCTCCGGCAAGGGAGGGTTCTCCGGCAAGGGACAGCACCAGCGGCCCCCCGACGGCGGAGACCACGACTGCAGGACCCGGTACAGGTAATCCTTTCGCTGCAAGACTTCCCTTGGGTTCTTCTTCTCTTGATCTTCTTTTTGTTGGATTTTTTCTTGACTCTTCTCCCCTTTCCGGCTGTCAGACCCATCTGCTATGGAGCCGATGGAGACCGAGGTTTCCGCTGAAGAAGCAGCCGGTGCTGGCGATCCCGCCGGCGTAGAGGCCACCAAGGCTGCCGCCGCAGCAACTGGCGAGGGGTCTGGCGATCGCACTGACGGCCCTGAGGCCGCAGGAGCGCCAGGCGCTACACTGACCACCGACCCGTCCGCCGCTGCCGCAGCGCCAGGCTCCGAAGAGCCCCAGCCAGGCATCTACTTGAAGGCCGGCGAAGGCGTCTTCATCAACCTCCCCTGGGCGTCAAGCTCCAGGGCGCCGGTCGAGGGAGAGATCTTTGACGGGGAGGTGCTTGCCTCCACTGGGCTGATGCTGGTTGACGCGCCGAGCAGCAGCGGCAACGAGCCTGAGGAGGAGCGGCTGCTGCGGAAGTTGTTGTCGCTCTACCGTGCGCGGCAAGCCAAGCTGGAATCCCGCGAGGCGCTTGTCACGAAAGCGGGAGCAGACATCGAGAAGCGCGCGGAGGAGCTCTGAGGTCTTCACCAGGAAGCTCTCCGGTCCTTGGCAGAGGAGCGGGAGCAACTTGCCGAAGCGCAGAAGGCCTTCCTCCTCGAGAAGGCTGAAGTCAGAGAGCAACAGCGGCTTGCCGCTGAGAAGCTGTCTGCGCAGGAGGGCGAGCTGGCGCAGCGGAAGGTCAATCTTGACGCCCACGAGGAGGAGCTTGCCGCGCGCGAGGAAAAATTTGGCGGAGCCCTCAAGCAAGCGGAGGATGCTGCCGCAGCCGCCGAGGCCGCCAGGAAGGAGCTGGAGACGAAGGTGGCGCAGCTGGAGGCCGATCTCGTCGAGAAGGGCAAAGAGCTCAGCGCCGCCAAGGTCTCCAACGTGGATCTTGAGTTGAAGCTGACCACTTTGACCAAGACGCTGGACGGCGCCAAGGAGCAGGAGGTGGCCTTGAAGGAGGAGATCAAGGCCGACAAGGCGCTGCTGGAAAGTGCTGCCGCCACCCAGAATGCTTTCAGGGAGACTGTGGAGCACTGGACGGAGAGTCTTGTGAGTGTCGCCGCAGACATTGACAGGGAGCTGGCGCAGCTGGGGATGGAGGATCTCGGGTATCCCTCCGACGAGAACCTCCAACCCAGCGCCAAGCTTGTCTTGTTCTTCAAAGGCGTGGCGACGGCCCTCCAGCGACTCCGGGAGAAGATCCCAAAGCAGCTAGCCGACGAGTCGCGCAAGATCTGCACGGGAGCTCATCAAAATGTGTTGGTGAAGGTAGCCTTCCGCAATCCGGGCCTCAACTTCACCAATGTCCTCAAGACCCTACCGCCGGATGCTGATCTGGAGGCGCTCAAGACCCTTGTCGCACCCATTGTGGACAAGGTGAGCGGGATCAAGAGGATCGAGGGCGATCGCGTAGACTAGGCTGCCCGTTTCTTCTTTTCTTGTCGCTGTTTGTCATGTTATGAAAACAATTTGTTAGAGCTGCGACAAGCTATCTTTGTAATATAACTTTATTCTGGGTAATGATTGCAATGTTATTCCCTTTACTTGATTCCTCCCTTTGTATGTCTTTTTACCCTACGCTTTTAGGGAACTTGCCAGTGCAGGCACCTGAGCCGCGAGCGCTGAGTGCGGGACGTCAGCAGCCTGCTGGCGGTGCCGCTACCGACAAGAAACCTTGTCGCAACTAGTTGCAGCTCACTTAAGTTGTTGAGCGGACTCGAAACAAAGTAAGGGCGCAACTAGCTACGAGTTGGTTCCTCCGCGCACAGGTTTTCTATACAAAGTGCGGTCGTTCAAGGGGGATAACTTGAAAAATTTAAAAAATCTGATCGCTCAAACTTTGGCAACTTAGCTTTTCCGTTGTTTGCTTCCCGGCAAGGCGAAACTTTCTTGAACGATGCCTGGTCCATACCATTATCTTCTCCTTTCCCCCCGGCAAACTTGTGGGCGAGGGAACCTTCCTTTCCTTGAGAAAAAGGAAAGAAGAGAAAATAAAGATATGGAGCCTTATGGCTCGTTATTGCTTACTGGGGAGTAGGTGCTGCACAAAGTGTCAGATAGCACATGCAAAAATAGAAAGCATGAAATTGACAAGATGTGCGGAGCACATGAGCTTTACTTATGCACGGGGTCTGCGCCCGGCTTTGTACAAAGGATTACATGCAACAGCGGCAAGACTTGTACAAAAGGTGGTTGTCGGAACAGGTTCCGGCAACCGCGCCTTACGGGTAAAACTTACGAAGATGCTCAGTATTCCAGGAGTTGCTCACCGGAATGGCGGTCTCAAGGCGGACAGCACCAGGCCTAGTGACTCGTTTCACCCGGTAAGGGCCTTCCCACTTCGGCGTCAACTTGTTGGAATTCTTGGCGGACTGAACACGCCGAAGAACAAGGTCGCCTTCCTCGAGACTTCTGGCATTAACTTTGCGGCTATGGTAGCGGCGCAAAGCTTGCTGGTAGCGCGCAGCTCGCACAGCAGCCTGAAGACGGTCTTCCTCAAGGAGCAGCGCGTCATCTTGTCGCAGCTGCTCTTGCTCAAGCTCATCATAAGCGAGCACTCGAGGTGACCCGTATACGAGTTCCATTGGGAGAACTGCCTCTGCTCCATAGACTAGAGCGAAAGGTGTCTGGCCAGTGGCTCGATTTGGCGTCGTCCTGATCGACCAAAGAACCACCGGCAGCTCCTCGATCTAGTTTTTTCCGCACTTGTGCAGCCTGTCGAAAGTCCTGGTCTTGAGCCCGCGCAGCACTTCAGCATTTGCCCTCTCCGCTTGACCGTTGCTTCTCGGGTGAGCAACAGAAGCGAAGCATACCTTGGCGCCAAGATCTTGGACGCACTGCATGAAGGCGCGGCTCGTGAATTGTGTACCGTTGTCGGTGATTATCCTGTTAGGTATCCCGAAGCGGCAAACAATCGACCTGAAGAACTTGACTACTGACTGTGCTGTCACCTTCCTCACTGGTTCCACTTCCGGCCACTTTGTGAACTTGTCGATTGCAACGTACAAGTACTCAAAGCCCCCGACTGCTCGGGGAAAGGGGCCGAGGATGTCGAGCCCCCAGACCAAAAATGGCCAGGATAAAGGGATCGTCTAGAGAGCTTGAGCTGGTTGGTGTATCTGCTTGGAATGGAACTGGCATGCTTCACACTTGGTTACTTGTGCAGTTGCATCCTGGAGGGCTGTCGGCCAAAAGAAACCTTGCCGGAATGCTTTGCCGACAAGTGCTCTTGCGCCAATGTGGTGTCCACATATGCCTCCATGTATCTCTGCCAACAGCTTTTGTCTGTCTTCCCGGTGAATACACTTCAATTTCACACCGTTGAGTCTTCTTCTGTACAGTGTCTTCTCGACAAACTGGTACATACTTGACTGCCGGGCTACTCTTTCCGCTTCTTCTTGCTCTTCGGGAAGTTCTCCTGTCTGAAGGAAACGGACAATCTGCTGCGCCCATGCTGGAGCTTGTGGCTTGACAACAAGGACTAAAGGCAAATCTCCTGTTGCGGGAACATCCGCTTCTACGGCGAGAACCTGCGGCTCTGCCGGAGCTTGACGTTCCCCGGCAAGCTTGCCGGAGCAAAACTTGTCGGGAGCTTCTGCTTCAACGGAACAAACCCTAGGGCTTGCCGGAGCAGACTGCTCCTCAGCGCCTTTGGCGTTGATCTTGGGGACCTTCTTGGCGGCGGCTTCGGGAAGCTCTGCCGGAAAATAGTCACCAGAAATTAACTTCCTCTTCTTGCTCTGTCCAGTTGATGGCGTTACGGACGGTTGAGTCAGCTTGAGCACAAAGATCCCTGGTTCCACAGGTAACTTAAGTGCGGCGCACTTTGACAGGCCATCGGCAACGGCGTTCTGAGCTCTTGGAACATGCTCCATCTGTAGGCCGTCAAAGTACTCTTCTAGCTTTCTCACTTCGTCGACGTAGACTTCCATCAACGGACTCTGATAGCTCTTATTCACTTGGCGAACGACAAGCTGCGAGTCACCCCTGACAATGAGCTTCTTAATCCCAAGGTCTGCCGCGATCCTGAGACCGGAAAGCAAGCCTTCATACTCTGCAGTATTGTTTGTTGCTTGCTCCTTGGGAAAGTGCATCTGGACTACGTACTTGAGGTGCTCTCCGGTGGGTGCGACAAGCAGCACACCAGCGCCGGCGCCTTGCAGCGAAAAGGCACCATCAAAGTACATCAGCCACTCTTTGCTTGCTTCCTTGACGGGGATGCTCGTTTCTGGAATTTCTTCATCTGGTGTCGGCGTCCATTCTGCTATGAATTCTGCCAATGCTCTGCTTTGGATAGTTGAAGTACTCTCAAACTTGAGGCCAAAGCTTGACAGTTCCAGTGCCCACTCAACAATCCTGCCTGTCGCTTCTGGATTCTGAAGTATCCTCTTCAGCGGAAAGCGAGTGAAAACTGTGATCTCATGTGCTTGGAAGTAATGGCGCAGCTTTCTCGAGGCCATGAGAAGGCCGAAAAGCAATTTCTGCACGCCAGAGTACCTTGACCTAGCCCCCTGCAGAAGGGAACTGACAAAGTAAACTGGGCGCTGCACCATTCTCTTCTGTATCTCCTCGCGCGTCTGCGCAGATCCATCCTTGTCGGGACCAGAGCTTGTCGGGGAAGCCCCCTGCTTGTCGCTGGATGTGCTCGCCGTGGTTGCTGGCTCGTCATCTGCCTCCCTCTCTGCTAGTAACGCAGCACTAACCACTTGATTGGTTGCCGCTATATACAGCAGCAACTTCTCTTGTGGCTTAGGTGCGACAAGTATTGGAGGGGAGGACAGGTATCACTTCAAGTCTTGCAGCGCAGCCTCCGCTTCCGGAGTCCATTTCACTGGACCTTCCTTTTTCAATAATTTGAAAAACGGCAGGGCGCGCTCAGCAGACCTAGAGATAAACCTGCTAAGAGCAGCCACGCAACCGGCAAGTCTTTGTACATCCTTGACTCGCTTTGGTGCTTCAATCTGCTCAATGGCCTTGATCTTGTCGGGATTGGCTTCAATTCCCCGCTGAGACACAAAGAACCCGAGAAGCTTGCCGGAGGGGACTCCAAACACACACTTCTCGGGGTTGAGCTTGAGGCTGGTCTTGCGCAGATTTGCAAAGGTCTCGTCTAAATCTTGGATCAGAGTTGCCTTGTCCTTGCTCTTGACCACTATGTCATCCATGTAGGCTTCCACATTTCTGTGTATTTGTGGCTCAAGAGCGACATGGACTACTCTTGCAAATGTTGAACCAGCATTTTTTAATCCGAAAGGCATCCGTATGAAACAGTACGTGCCACATGGAGTAATGAATGCGGTCTTCTCCTCATCCTCTTCTGCCATGAAGATCTGATGGTATCCTGAGTATGCGTCAAGAAATGAAAGCAAATCACATCCAGCTGTGGAGTCAACAATCTGGTCAATGCGCGGCAAAGGAAATGGGTCTTTGGGACAAGCTTTGTTAACATCGGTAAAATCGATACAAAGTCTCCATTTCCCGTTTGCCTTGCGCACGACTACAGGATTGGCCAACCACGTAGGATGGAGCACTCCTCTGACAAGGCCTGCTGCTTCCAACTTCTTGATCTCTTCTGTGATGAATTCTTGGCGCTCCACTGCTTGCTTCCTGACTTTCTGCTTGACGGGCCGCGCATGAGGACAAACAGCAAGGTGATGCTCAATTACTTTCCTGGGAACACCGGGGATGTCAGACGGTTGCCACGCAAACACGTCGACATTCGCCCGCAGGAAAGCAATGAGCGCGCTTTCCTATTTAGCGTCGAGAGTGGCACTGATGGTGAAGGTACCACCAGTGCCGTCCTCCTTGGCGGACACCTTCTTCGTCTCTGGCGGAGCTGCCATTGTCTTCTTACACTTGCCGGTGGAGCTCGATGGTGCGTCCTCGACGGCGGCTGCAGCACTCCGAAGAGGTGCGCTTGCCGGAGTGGGCATCAGAACTCTTGCCGGACTTGGTCTTCTTCTTCCCTCCGGGAGCTTCAACGGCAAGTGACTTGTGATCTACTGCGGCTGCCGCTTCCCGGTAGATCTTGTCGGCGCAGATAAGAGCATCCTTCTTGTCACCGGGGACAGAGATGACGCTTATTGGGCCTGGCATCTTCAGCATGTTGTATGCGTAGTGAGAGGCTGCCACGAACTTGGCGAGTGCTGGACGGCCAAGTATCCCATTGTAAGGCAATGGAATATCGGCAACATCAAAAGTGACCCTCTCAGTCCTGAAGTCCAGCTCGCTGCCAAATGTTACTGGCAACGTGACCTTCCCCTTCGGCTTTCTTCTTCCCGGGTTGATTCCTTGGAATGTGCTGGTCTCTTCAAGCTCGCTGTCAGGGATCTGGAGTTTCTGGAGTACAGCGGAGGAGATCAGGTTCAAGCCGGCCCCGCCGTCAACTAGCATCTTAGTGACCTTGAGGTTGCGGATAGTTGGTGAAACCAACATCGGCAAGCACCCGACCGCAGTTGTGCGATCAGGGTGGTCCTCAATATCAAAGATGATAGGCGTGCTGGACCATTTCAGAAGCTTGCGTGACTCGACAGGTGGTTCCGCTGCATTGACTTCCCGCACCCACTACTTGAGTTGGCGGTGCGAAGTATGCAGAGAAGCACCGCCGTCAACGCACAAGACCTCTGTGGCTTTCTGGAACTCCTGCTCACTGGTCTCAACATCATCCATGTCTTCGTCGTCGTCGTCTTCATCCTTGTCGCGGCCGCGGGGAGGTCTGTCTCCTTGCCGCTGCTTGGCCTTGCCGCGGCGTCCGCCCCGGCCGGCGCGCTTCTTGCCGGATTCTCCAGTGCCTCCTTGGGCCCTCTCCTTGTCGCGTCGCTCGTATTCAGCCTTTTGTTGCTGGACAAGCTGCTCGACCTTCTTGCAGCTCTGGAGTTCATGCGCTTGGTGCGGTGGATCTTGCAGTACTGCTTGTCGGTGCCGTCCTGCTTGTCGGCGACCGCCACAGCCTGGCAGTTGGTGCATGCGGCAATCTCCTTGCCGGAGGTACCAACTTTGGCTTTCTTGGCGTCACCTTCGTTGTCGGACTGCTCAACGACTAGCACATCTTTGCCTTTCTTCTTCCTGTTCCGCCGCCGGTTTTTCTTTGCCGGGGCAGCATCCTCGCTGTCAGATCCTCCTGCTCCTGCATTCTCTCCGGGGAGTTTCCTCCCTTCCTCAGCACGTGCACACTTGTCGGCCAGGGCATACAGCTCACTGACGTCTCTGATCTTGCACATCGCCATCTCCTCCCGCATCCTGCGGTTACGCACGTTCTGATGGAACGCGCTGATGACCGCGGCAGGGTGGACATCTGGGATGTTGTGCTGTACACGGCTGAATCTCTGAATGTACTTGCGCAGGGGCTCTCCTTCCTTCTGGGCGAGCAGATGAAGGTCACTCTCTTGCCCATGAGGTTTGTGGCCGCCTGTAAAGGCGCCGACAAACTGATGGCATAGGTCTGCCCAGGAGGATATGGAGTTGTCTGGCAAGTGCATGAGCCAGGACCTGACGTTGGGCTTGAGCACCAGCGGGAAGTAGTTGGCAAGGATCTTATCGTCCCGCCCCCCGGCAGCCTGCACCGCGATGGTGTAGATGCTGAGGAACTCCGACGGATGCGACTTGCCGTCGTACTTCTCTGGTACGTCTGGCTTGAAATTCTTCATGCTGGGCCATTGGACTTGCCGCAGCTCGCGAGTGAACGCAGGGCAACCTACCGCGTACGGCAAGTCGCCTGGTTCCCCTGGCGCATGCATCTCGACAGAGGGCCCAGCGCGCTGGTCTGATTGACGTCGCGCTTCTCTTCAGCACTCGATGCGAGTACGAGCGTCTTCTTGCTGTCGTTTGTGAAGAACTTAGCGCTGATCGCGACGAGCTCGTGGATCTGATGACGCGGTGGAGTCGCTGTCGAGGTGGATCCGGCGAGTCGGCGATCTTGGCCTTCGGGGCGGAGAGTGCACAGTGGTTGCACCCCCACTGGTCTTGTCGCCACCGGCTCGTGCCTGGCTGACTTGCCGCGGCTGCGACGTGCTCGGCTGCCGCTGAGTGTCGCCGTTGGCGAAGCCGATGAGACTCTGGATGGTGGCCCTCCAGTCATCGATCTTGTCTGCCGTTGGAGGGTAGTCCAGGAGCAGTTGAGCTCGCGCCAAAGCTTCTGCTGCAGTGGCGGGTGGCGGTGGCGAACGGTGCGAAGAGCGGGATATGCTCGGACTTCTAACTATGTTAGAAGGACCAGTATCCCGTCCAGGCGACCGTGCTTCGCTCGTGCCAGCATGCTGGCATGCATGCTGGTCTTGAGCACTCCGAGATCCACCAGCTCGATCTTGGTCCAGCAAACGCATGGTACCGTGAGTACCATGACGCTGCCGATCCCGCGTCTCCTGAGATGGGCGTGGTGCATGTACAGACGCCGAGGTCTTGGAGTGCGCCCGGTCGTTGTGGGAGCCGGCTACGCCGCCGATGGGTAGCGCAGCCTTGTCCTTGGACCTGGCAGCACCGTGAGCTCCGTCGTCGACGCCCGTTCTTCCGCCGACGTCCGCCCCATCAGCCGTTTGCTCCGGTGGTAGCGGGGCGGACGGAGCAGCCGCCTCCGAAGCCTTCTTCTTCGGCGGCATGTCGATGAAGATGATGAAGATCTAGCTCGCGTGAACGCCGGATCTGGTTCACACAACCTCGATGCCCCCTACCTGGCGCGCCAAAGATGCCGGGGTACTGATCCACGAACACCTATGGGACCGGCGGGCCGGGTCCCTTTCGATTCGGCAGGGGCGGAGGTCACACGAAGAGCAGATCGAGGCGAAGCACACGAGCAGTTTACCCAGGTTCGGGACGCACGGATGCGTAAAACCCTACTCCTGCTTTGTGGTTTGTATTGAGTTCTTTCTCGGGAGCGCGGAGTGCTACAGTACACACCAGCAGCTAACAAGACCGAGCGTGAGCGTTCTCTGAACTAGCTAACCCCCTCTGCGTTGCGCATGGGCCTCCTTTTATATGCTCAAGGGGTCACCGACAGGTGGCAACATAGACAAGGGTAAAAATGGAAAGGTGCTGCGGTAGGTACAACTACCTGCTACAGTGTATCATACCTAACCCTGACGGCAGGGGACAAGGGCATTAATTGCCCGTCTGTGTCGCCTAAACAGTGCAAAAGGGACCGTCAGGGACGCCACCGCTCGCCACGATGGCGATCTTGTCAGCGCCGCTCGCCACCGCGCACCGCTGGCTGCACGGCCTCCCGCCACGCACGCCTGGAAGGGTCCTAGAGTGACATGTTGGTGGATGTGCTGGAGCGCGGGCACGGAGTGGTGGCTTGCCGCGGCAAGCGCCTTGCCGCGGTCGTTGTCTTGTCGCGTCCGGGAGCCTGTCGCTCACCGGGCCTTGCCGGGACGCGTGGCGCGTCGCGGCAAGCTCCTTGAGATGCCTTGGTTGGCCTTCCCGGCAAGCTCCTCTTGCCGGGGTCTTGAGGTGCCTTGGTTGGCCTTCCCGGCAAGCTCCTCTTGCCGGGGTTTTGAAATGCCTTGGCTCGGATACTTTGTCCTTGAATGGCTTCAAAGGAACCACGGAGGATCTTGGCGGTCACCCGGCAAGCCTTGCCGCGGGATGCTGCGACTGCCCGTGCACAAGTTCGGGATACTAGGGTACCCCTACTCTAGTACACCGACAGAGACGCATTGACATGGTATAGGCTATGTGATGATATGGGATCATGGAACTATAGAAGATTGAAATTGGAATTTCATCAAAAGTATTACCCTATGCATCTTGTTCATCGTGATCGCAATTATATATATAATTTTTGGCCTCGCAAAGGAGAAAGCATCGCTCAAGCTTGGGGCAGGCTTAAATCAATGTTATATTCATGCCCCAATGTTGAGCTTCCAAGAGAAACTATTCTTCAAAAAAATTATGCTCAGCTTTCTGATAACAATCGCACCATGCTTGATGCTTGTTGTGCTGGCTCTGTTATGATGAAGACTATTGAATTCAAATGGGATTTATTGGATATAATTAAATGCAACTCTGAAGATTGGGACCTCGACAATGGTAAGGAGTCAGGTATCACACCTAAGTTTGATTGTGTTAAATATTTTATGGATACCGATATTTTCGGTAAGTTTAGCACTAAATATGGACTTGATTCTGAGATAGTAGCTTCTTTCTGTGAATCTTTTGCTACTTATGTTGATCTCCCTAAGGAGAAGTGGTTTAAATATCATCCTCCCATAGAAGTAAAAGTAGCTGCACCTATTAAAGTTGAAGAAAAGACTGTCACTTATAAATATCCTATTGTTCCTACTTGTTATGTTGAGAAACCACCTTTTCCTGTTGGGATAAAGGATCATGCTAAAGCTTCAACAGTGGTTCGTAAAAGCAATATTAAAACATATACACCTCCTGAGCAAGTTAAAGTTGAACCTAATATTGCTATTGTTAAAGAGCTCTTGTCTGATAATATTGATGGGCATGTTATTCAGTTCTGCGATGAAACTGCTAGAATTGCTAAACCTTGTGCTAAAGATAAACATTGACCTGTGGTAGGTGTGCCTGTTATTTCTGTTAAAATAGGAGATCGTTGTTATCATGGCTTATGTGATATGGGTGCTAGTGCTAGTGTTATACCTTATGACTTGTATAAAGAAATCAAGCATGAAATTGCACCTGCTGAGTTAGAAGATATTGATGTCACAATTAAACTTGCTAATAGAGATACTATTTCAGCAATGTGAACTGTTAGAGATGTTGAAGTCTTGTGCGGGAAACCTAAATATCCTGCTGATTTTCTTGTTCTTAGTTCCCCACAAGATAGCTTTTGTCCCATTATTTTTGGTAGACCCTTCTTGAATACAGTTAATGCTAGGATAGACTGCGAAAAGAATGTTGTTACTATTGGCTTGGATGATATGACTCATGAGTTTAATTTCTCTAAATTTAGTAAACAACACTGTGAAGAAGAATTGCCTAGTGAGGATGAAATTATTGGTCTTGCTTCTATTGTCGTACCTCCTAATGATCCTTTAGAACAATATTTGCTAGACTATGAGAATGATATATTTTTGAATGAAAGAAGGGAAATAGATGAAGTATTCTTTAAACAAGAACCTATGCTAAAACACAATTTGCCTGTTCAAATCCTAGGGGATCCTCCTCCACCTAAGGGTGATCCCGTGTTTGAGCTTAAACCATTGCCTGATAATCTTAAATATGCTTATCTTGATGAAAAGAAGATATATCCTGTTATTATTAGTGCTAACCTTTCAGAGCATGAAGAAGAAAGATTATTGAAAACTCTGAAGAAGCACTGTGCTGCTATTGGATATACTCTTGATGATCTTAAGGGCATTAGTCCCACTCTATGTCAACATAAAATAAATTTGGAAGCAGATGCCAAACCAGTTCATGATCCTCAACGACGTCTGAATCCTAAAATGAAAGAAGTGGTAAGAAAAGAAATACTAAAGCTTATGGAGGCAGGTATAATTTATCCAGTTGCTGATAGTCAGTGGGTAAGTCATGTTCATTGTGTCCCTAAGAAGGGAAGTATTACTGTTGTTCCTAATGATAAAGATGAATTGATTCCACAAAGAATTATTACAGGTTATAGGATGGTAATTGATTTCCACAAATTAAATAAGGCTACTAAGAAAGATCATTACCCCTTACCTTTTATCGGTCAAATGCTAGAAAGATTATGCAAAGATACACATTACTGCTTTCTAGATGGTTATTCTGGTTTCTCTCAAATACCTGTGTCGGCTAAAGATCAATCAAAGACTAATTTTACATGCCCTTTTGGCACTTTTGCTTATAGATGTATGCCTTTTGGTTTATGTAATGCACCTGCTACCTTTCAAAGATGCATGATGGCTATATTCTCTGACTTTTGTGAAAAGATTTGTGAGGTTTTCACGGACGACTTTTCCGTCTATGGATCTTCTTTTGATGATTGCTTGAGCAATCTTGATCGAGTTTTGCAGAGATGTGAAGAAACTAATCTTGTCTTGAATTGGGAAAAGTGCCACTTTATGGTTAATGAGGGTATTGTCTTGGGGCATAAAGTTTCTGAAAGAGGTATTGAAGTTGATAAAGCCAAGGTTGATGCTATTGAAAAGATGCCATGTCCCAAGGACATCAAAGGTATAAGAAGTTTCCTTGGTCACGCCGGATTTTATAGGAGGTTCATCAAGGACTTGTCGAAAATTTCTCGGCCTCTGACTAATTTATTACAAAAAGATATACCATTTGTCTTTGATGATGATTGTGTAGAAGCATTTGAAATACTTAAGAAAGCATTAGTCTCTGCACCTATTGTTCAGCCACCTGATTGGAATTTACCCTTTGAAATTATGTGTGATGCTAGCGATTATGCTGTAGGTGCTGTTCTAGGGCAAAGAGTTGATAAGAAATTAAATGTTATCCATTATGCTAGTAAGACTCTAGACAATGCTCAAAGAAATTATGCTACTACTGAAAAAGAACTTTTAGCAGTTGTATTTGCTTGTGATAAGTTCAGACCTTATATTGTTGATTCTAAAGTAAATATCCACACTGATCATGCTGCTATTAAATATCTTATGGAGAAGAAAGATGCTAAACCTAGACTTATTAGATGGGTTATCTTGCTACAAGAATTTGATTTGCATATTGTTGATAGAAAAGGAGCTGAGAACCCCGTTGCAGACAACTTATCTAGGTTAGAGAATGTTCTTGATGACCCACTACCTATTGATGATAGCTTTCCTGATGAACAATTAAATGTCATAAGTACTTCTCGTAGTACCCCTTGGTATGCTGATTATGCTAATTACATAGTTGCTAAATTTATACCACCTAGATTCACATACCAACAAAACAAAAAATTCATCTATGATTTGAGACATTACTTTTGGGATGACCCACATCTTTATAAAGAAGGAGTAGATGGTGTTATTAGATGTTGTGTACCTGAGCATGAACAGGAACAGATCCTACGCAAGTGCCACTCCGAAACTTATGGAGGACACCACGCGGAAGATAGAACTGCACATAAGGTATTGCAATCCGGTTTCTATTGGCCTACTCTCTTCAAGGATGCCCGTAAGTTTGTCCTATCTTGTGATGAATGTCAAAGAATTGGTAATATTAGTAGACGTCAAGAAATGCCTGTGAACTATTCACTTGTTATTGAACCGTTTAATTTTGGGGCTTTGATTATATGGGACCTTTTCCTACCTCTAATGGATATACACATATTTTAGTTGCTGTTGATTACGTTACTAAGTGGGTAGAAGCTATTCCAACTAGTAGTGTTGATCATAGCACTTCTATTAAAATGCTTAAAGAAGTTCTTTTTCCGAGGTTCGGAGTCCCTAGATATTTAATGACTGATGGTAGTTCACATTTTATTCATGGTGCTTTCCGTAAAATGCTTGCTAAATATGACATCAATCATAGAATTGCATCTCCGTATCACCCACAGTCTAGTGGTTAAGTAGAATTGAGTAATAGAGAACTCAAATTAATTTTGCAAAAGACTGTCAATAGGTCTAGAAAGAATTGGTCCAAGAAACTTGATGATGCATTATGGGCCTATAGAACTGCATATAAAAATCCTATGGGTATGTCTCCGTATAAAATGGTATATGGAAAAGCATGTCATTTACCTCTCGAACTAGGACATAAGGCATATTGGGCTATTAAAGAGCTCAACTATGATTTCAAACTTGCCGGTGAAAAGAGGTTATTTGATATTAGCTCACTTGATGAAATGGAGAACCCAAGCTTATGAAAACGCCAAGTTGTTTAAAGAAAAGGTTAAAAGATGGCATGACAAAAGGATACAAAAGCGTGAGTTTAATGTAGGTGATTATGTATTGCTATACAACTCTCATTTAAGATTTTTTGCAGGGAAACTTCTCTCTAAATGGGAAGGCCCCTATGTTATCGAGGAGGTCTATCGTTCCGGTGCCATAAAAATCAACAACTTCGAAGGCACAAATCCGAAGGTGGTAAACGGTCAAAGAATCAAACATTATATCTCAGGTAATCCCATAAATGTTGAAACCAATATTATTGAAACCGTCACCCCGGAGGAATACATAAGGGACACTTTCCAGAACGTTTCAGACTCCGAAAAGGAATAGGTATGTGGTACAGTAAGTAAACCGACTCCAAAACAATCTTTAAGGCAATATTTCTCCGTTTTGGAATATTTAGAAAAATAGAAAATTAAGTAGCAGTCCGGGAAGGACACGAGGGTGGAGGGCGCGCCCCCTACCTCGTGAGCTCCTCGTGTGCCTTACGAACTTCGTTTTCTTGCACGATACGTATTTTGGTCGGTAAAAATTCATTATATAATCTCCCGGGGGTTTTGACTCCCGTATCAGGCAAAAATCTCCTGTCTTTGTTTCGAGTTGTTTTCTGTCAGGGTTTTCAAGGCCAGGCACTATGTCGTCTCCCTCCTCCTCCAATCATGAGGGCAATGATGCTTGGATAATGAAGATAGAGCTGAAGAGAGAAGAACCTATGGAGATCAATAAGGATGAAGGGATCAAGAAGGTCGTGGAGGACCAAGTTCCAGCAATAGAAGACACCCTTCAACTAGATCATAATCTTGTTACCCCTACAGAAATCGAAGCTTTCAAGATGATTAAGTTGGCTCGTATACAAAATAAGTATCTCACACGTGAAAATATTTTGTTAAAGGAGCATATCATCGCACTCAAGGGCATTATCCGCAAGTTAGAAGACCTTCTACGCTCGATGTGCGACTATCCATCATCAACAACACCTCCACCTTCCTCGCCAACCAAGGAGATATAATAACATGGGTATGGGCACTCCCCTTGGCAACAACCAAGCTTGGGGGAGTGCCCCGGTATTGTATCACCATCACTTTTATCCTTACCATTTTTCTTAGTTCGATCTTATTAGTAGTATTTTGATCTAGTAGAATAAAGTTTGTGGCATGATCTAGTTGTGAGTTTTGCTTTATTATCCTTCTGTGTAATCGAGTCCGTGAGCTATATAATAAAGATTAGTGTTGAGTCAAGGGCTTGATTGTTTTGCCATGATCCTAAGTGAATAAAAGAAAAGAGAAAGAAATAAAAATAAATAAAGAGATCATATGGATCTCATGGAGAGTAATGAGATCACATAGAAAAAGTATGATGAATAAAAGTTGTTGAGAGTTGACAAGCATAGTTTTGGTCATCGTTGCAATTAATAGGAAGTAATAAAGAAAGAGAGGTCTTCACATATAGATATACTATCTTGGACATATTTTATGATTGTGAGCACTCATTAAAATATGACATGCTAAAGAGTTGACATTGGACAAGGAAGACAACGTAATGGGTTATGTTTTCTTACATCTGAGATAAATTATATTGTCTTGGATCTTCCAACATGTTGAGCTTGCCTTCCCCCCTCATGCTAGCCAAATTCATTGCACCAAGTAGAGATACTACTTTTGCTTCCAAATACCCTTAAACCAGTTTTGCCATGAGAGTCCACCATATGTACCTATGGATTGAATAAGATCCTTCAAGTAAGTTGTCATCGGTGCAAAGCAATAAAAATTGCTCTCTAAATATGTATGATTGATTGGTGTGGGAGAAATAATCTTTATATGATCTTGTGATGTGGATGTAATAAAAGCGACAGACTGCATAATAAAGGTTCATATCACAAGGGGCAATATAAAGTGATGTTCTTTCGCATTAAGATTTTGTGCATCCAACCATAAAAGCGCATGGCAACCTCTACTTCCCTCTGCGAAGGGCCTATCTTTTATCATTATCTTCTACCTTATGCAAGAGTCATGGTGATTTTCACCCTTCCTTTTTACACTTTATCCTTTGGCAAGCATAGTATGTTGGAAAGATCCTGGTATATATGGCTAATTGGATGTGAGTTTTCATGAACTATTACTGTTGACATTACCCTTGAGGTAAAACGTTGGGAGGCAAGACTATAAGCCCCTATCTTTCTCTGTGTCCGATTAAAACTCCACACCCATAAGTATTGCGTGAGTGTCAGCAATTGTGAAAGATTATATGATAGTTGAGTATGTGGACTTGCTGAAAAGCTCTTATACATTGACTCTTTCCTATGTTATGATAAATTGCAATTGCTTCAATGACCGAGATTGTAGTTTGTTAGTTTTCAATGAAGTTTATGATTCATACTTGATATTGTGATTGAATTATTACTCCAGCATTAGAGATTATATGACAAAAATTATATAAGTTGTTGTTATGAGAATGATCATGGTGCCCTCATGTCCGTATTTTATTTTTATCGACACCTTCATCTCTAAACATGTGGACATATTTTTCGATTTCGGCTTTTCGCTTGAGGACAAGGGAGGTCTAAGCTGGGGGAGTTGATACGTACATTTTGCATCATGCTTTTATATCAATATTTATTGCATTATGGGCTGTTATTTCACATTATGTCACAATACTTATGGCTATTCTCTCTTATTTTACAAGGTTTACATAAGGAGGGAGAATGCCGGCAGCTGGAATTCTGGGCTGGAAAAGGAGCAAATATTAGAGACCTATTCTGCACAACTCCAAAAGTCCTGAAACTCCACGGAACACCTTATAATAAATAATGAAAAATCCTCGCCAAAGATGAAGACCAGGGGGCCCACACCCTTCTCACGAGGGTGGGGGCGCCCCCCCCTAGGGCGCGCCCCCTGCCTCGTGGGCCCCCTGGTGGCTCTCCGATGACCATTTTCTCCTATATGAAGTCTTTCGTCGAGAAAAAAATAGGAAGCAACCTTTCGGGATGAAACTCTGCCGCCACGAGGCGAAACCTTGGCGGATCCAATCTAGAGCTCGGCAGAGCTGTTCTACCGGGGAAACTTCCCTCCCGGAGGGGGAAATCATCGCCATCGTAATCACCAACGCTCCTCTCATCGAGAGAGGGCAATCTCCATCAACATCTTCATCAGCACCATCTCATCTCAAAACCCTAGTTCATCTCTTGTATCCGATTCTTGTCTTCAAGTCCGGGATTGGTGCTAGTAGGTTGCTAGTATTGTTAATTACTCCTTATAGTTGATGCTAGTTGGTTTAATTGGTGGAAGATCATATGTTCAGATCCTTTATGCATATTAATACCCCTCTGATTATGAACATGAATATGCTTTGTGAGTAGTTACGTTTGTTCCTGAGGACAAGGGAGAAGTCTTGCTATTAGTAGTCATGTGAATTTGGTATTCGTTCGATATTTTGATGAGATGTATGTTGTCTAGCCTCTAGTGGTGTTATGTGAACGTCGACACATAACACTTCACCATTATTTGGGCCTAGAGGAAGGCATTGGGAAGTAATAAGTAGATGATGGGTTGCTAGAGTGACAGAAGCTTAAACCCTAGTTTATGTGTTGCTTCGTAAGGGGCTGACTTGGATCCATATGTTTCATGCTATGGTTAGGTTTACCTTAATACTTTTGTTGTAGTTGCGGATGCTTGCAATAGAGGTTAATCATAAGTGGGATGCTTGTTCAAGTAAGAACAGCACCCAAGCACCGGTCCACCCACATATCAAATTATCAAAGTACTGAACGCGAATCATATGAACATGATGAAAACTAGCTTGACGATATTCCCATGTGTCCTCGGGAGCGCTTTTCCTTATATAAGAGTTTGTCCAGGCTTGTCCTTTGCTACAAAAAGGATTGGGCCACCTTGCTGCACTTTATTTATTTTTGTTACTTGTTGCTCGTTACAAATTATCTCATTACAAAACTATCTATTACCACTTATTTCAGTACTTGCAGAGAATACCTTGCTGAAAACCGTTTATCATTTCCTTCTGCTCCTCGTTGGGTTCGACACTCTTACTTATCGAAAGGACTACGATACATCCCCTATACTTGTGGGTCATCAAGCAACACTTCCCACGGAGTTTCCTCTTGTTCCCTCTGAAAGGATGGACAAAGATGGAGAAGCACAAGCTCAGCAGGAGGCTGAAAAAGCGAAGGAATCAACTGAGAAGAACCTTGCCTTGTGCGGTACTCTTGGAGTGCAGCCAAGTGAAGGGTCAAGTAATTGATGGCGACCTCCCGCCATCACCGAGGAGTTCGACTATCCTTCTGAAGAAGATATTGTGCCGAACCCAAAGGCAGACTTCCAGAGGACCTTCCTACCGCGCCTTGGCCTTGTTCGTGCATGGCTCAGGGGTGCAGAGGGGGATGCCAAGATGAGCTCATCGATGTCGCAAGAAGCTGCAAGATCCAGGGCCACGTGTCTTCCTGTGACAACACGGAAAGGCTCATTAGGTGCAGGGAGCACTTCACAAAATGAAGATATATACAAGCGTCACTACACCGACATTACATCAAGGCTTCCTCAAGACCTTGAAGGACGACGACAAGTTGCAAACCGTCCAGGGGCCAATACAATATTAAAATCCATTGCCCATCAAGGCGTGACGGATGGGTTTCCCAGAGATGGAGAACGCCAAGATAACCTTGTGATGATGAAGGCTTCTCTGACTCATCTTCCTCGCCATCGTTGGAGAGTTGCCCGCACTCCCCTCATTACCATGAACTAGCTTCATCGGTTTTGTCAGATTACGAGGGAGGTGATGAAGACCTCCACACCGCGCCCGTTCGCATGGTGAATCATGGTGATAGCCTTGTGGATCAAGATCCTGCTGCCAAGCCACCCGTTGATGGAACCCAGGGCCCAAGTGTTGTAAACAAAGTAGCACCACAAGAAGTGTCTCTAGAAGAGGAGGTCAGAAGCCAGCGCCAGACAATTGACCAGTTGGCATCAAAGCTTGACCAGTTCATGGAGCTCATGATGAACAACCAAGGCGTTCCTCCACAAGGCGTGCTACAGCGAGTGGTGGATCCGCAAGAGGAGGAACTCCAGGTGGGCCCTCCTGCTAGGGTGCCCTTAAATGATGTGCCTCAACTCGACCCCAACACACAAGCCCGGCCTTGGGTTGGCCCTGCTGGTTCTACCAACATAGTACCACGCGCGGTTATGCTGAAGGACTACCACGACATGGTCGGGGATATGGTGGACAAGAAGTTGAAGCAAATGGCGATAGATCAAGCCCCTCGCACCTCCGGGAGTGAGCTAGAGAAGCCTTACGAGGCGTGGCATGACATGATGGCGTATCCCGCAGGGTGGTACCCACCAAAGTTCCGTCAATTTGATGGAACCGGCGATGCAAGGGAGCACTTGGCGTACTTCGAGGCGGCATGCGGCGACACAGCAAACAGCCCGTCACTTCTCCTTTGCCAATTTTTAGGGTCATTAACCAGGCCCGCCTTCCATTGGTATAGCCGTTTACCAGTTGGGTCCATTGGGAGTTGGGCGGCCATGAAAGAGGTTTTCAAGAAGCACTTCGTCGCCATGAAGAAGGACTTTTCGGTTGTCGAGCTAGCACAAGTCCGACAACGACGAGATGATTCCATTGATGAGTACATCATCCACTTCCGCAATAGTTATGTGCGTCTCGCCAGGGAGATGCACCTCGAGGATGCCATTGATATGTGCGTCCATGGGATGCAGCAGCATTGGTCACTTGAAGTCTCTCGGCGTGAGCCTAGAAATTTTAGTGCCCTCAGCACGGCGGTAGCGGCCATGAAACTTGAGTTTGAGAAATCACCGCAGATAATGGAGCTTTATAAGAATGCCAGTGTATTTGATCCCGCCAAGCGCTTCGCCTCGACGTCCAAGCAAATCAACAACGGTAGTAGGGCGAAGGCACCAGCTGAAACGAACACCACAAGGTCTTCTCGTCTGCACCGCAAGGCCATGTGCCCATCTTGGGTGCAAGAGGCGAACAAGCCGGAGGGAGGCAACGCCCGTCGATGCATGAGCTCCTCAAGAAGCAGTATGTCTTTTGTCGGGAGCTCATCAAGGACATGTTCGACCAGTTGATGGAACATCGAGCCTTGAGCTTACCGGAGCCTCGGAGGCCTAATCAGGTGAGGATGACAGATAATCCTTTATTTTGCCCATATCACAGGTATGTGGGACATGTCATTGAAGATTGTGTCGCGTTCAAAGAATGGCTCCAAAGAGCCATTAATGAGAGGAGGATCAACCTCGACCCAGAAGCTATCAACCCAGATTACCATGCAGTAAACATGGTGAGCATGAAGTTATACACTACTAGGAAAAGGCCTACTAATGGTGCACCTGTTTTGGCTACTAATGGCGCACTACAGGTGCGCCATTAGTACCACGCCACTAGTATCTGGTATACTAATGGCGCACCTCATGGAAGTGCGCCATTAGTAACAATTTTTTTAAAAAAAATCGTTTTTTCTTAATCTCATGTCACTATTTCACATATGAGATATCCAACACATATATATATAGCAAGCATCCATATAACAATCATATCCAACACACAAGTTTCATCATATATACATACATAGCCAACACATAGTTCCATCATTACATATTACAAAAGTTTCACATTGTTCATCCAACACCGTTATCCATCAATTCACAAAAGCTTCACATTGATACAAAATAAAAACACAAATGGAAAAGAAGCACTCCATCCATGCAAGCTTCCATGAATTAAATCAAATCTGCAAAATGATAAACAAGAAGTTAGAAGAAGAAGAGAAGAAGAAGAAGAAGACTAGAAGAATACTAGAAGAAGAAGAACACTAGAAGAATACTAGAAGAAGAATAAGAAGAAGAATAAGAAGAATAAGAAGAAGACTATAAGCTTATTATGTAAACTTGATCATTTTGTGCTAACATAAGTAATTTTGAAGCTAACCTATAGGAAACTAAGCATATAAGCTCTCTAAGTTAGCATATTAGAGCCAACTTAGGTAAAATGAAGCTAACCTATGTCATTTTGGAAAAGAAGAAGAATAAGAAGAATAAGAAGTAGACTATAAGCTTATTATGTAAACTTGATCATTTTGTGCTAACATAAGTTATTTTGGAGCTAACCTATAGGAAACTAAGCATATAAGCTCTAAGTTAGCATATTAGAGCCAACTTAGGTAAAATGAAGCTAACATATGTCATTTTGGAACAGAAGAAGAATAAGAAGAAGACTATAAGCTTATTATGTAAACTTGATTATTTTGTACTAACATAAGTAATTTTGGAGCTAGCCTATAGGAAACTAAGCATATTAGAGATAACATAGGTAACTAAGTATATATATATATATATCATTTTGGAGATCTGACATAACTGACATAGTTCAGTTCTCATTGTTCTTCTCCTTCTCCTTCCTCAGCCTGATGCGCCAAGAGCGGCGAGGCGGTGGAGGCAGCTGTGGGATGTAGTCTTCTACCACAATTGGCGTGGTCATGTCGCCCAGCTGTGGGATCGCCGGCGCCACCACCGATGCGTGGTCATTGTCAGGCACCACCACCATCGCAAGGCCACCTTCAGGCAGGACGGGCACGACCATCACTAGGTCATGGTCAGCCACCACCATCTCTTGCCCATGGTCAGCCGCCACCATCTCTTGCCCATGGTTAGCCACCACCATCTCTTGCCATTGGTCAGCCACCACCAGTGCTAGGTCATCCTCAGCATGATGCCCATCATCATCCTGCAGGTCCTCATCCCCACTCTGATCCTCTTCTCCCGCACTCCAGTCCGAATCATCCTTCTTGTTGTCTTTGCTGCTGCCAGAATGGCTGCTGCTTTCGCTAAAGCCAGAATCGTTGTTGCTTTTGCTACAGCCATAATCGCTGCTGCTTTGGCTGTAGCCAGTGTCGCTGCTGCTGCTCCCATTGCCTGTCCAAATGCAACAATGACCATTAACAATCGATGTGAGACAAAGCCAAATGTAGAGGAATAAGAAGAGGCAGAACGCACTGGCATCTTCGTCGTCAGCGTAGCGCATGCGACACATAGTCACGTTGAAAACCTTCACGATGAGCATTGTGGCGTCATCATCGTACCTGAAGAGAAGAAAGTACCCGGTCCGCAGGTCATAGGCACTGTAGAACTTCTCCCAGCCACGGCACAGGTACATGTGGCCCTCCTCGATCACCAACTCCACGTCCCACAGCCTGCGAACCCCGCTGCCAGCCTGTCGGAGCTTAACATTATCTGGCGGATCTTCACCCAGCATGTTCATAAAAGTGTCAGGCAGCCTCTGCAATTTGGGACAAGGAGTGATGTAGCAAAAAACAGAGTTATCATAATGAGATGGGTGAAGGGGAGATCTCTCGTTTTATATACCTGCCTCATGGCTGATACCGAAGTCCCAAGTATGATACTGAAGAACTCGAAAGCATCCAACTCGTACTCTGGTGAGGCAGAGCGGCGGTGGCTGCTTCCCCCCATCTCTGATAAGCAGCAGAAGAGACCAATTAGTACCCTTACAACATTATCATACAATATTATAGCAGCATAAATTTTGAGCAGAAGATAATCAACTACACCAATGCACTTGTGGACATATGATGGCTCTAGTTGAATTTATTAGTACCACTAGTCATCAAAAAATGCAAAGTAGGCAACTATCTAGCAGTATAAAAACATTCATCTAAAGAAAAGAAAAAACTACAAAATGTGGCGGAACCCTAAATAAGAAAGTATGAAAACGTGTCTTCTTCTTCTTCTCCTCCTCCTCCTCCTCTCCTATTTCTTCTTCTTCTCCTTTCTCCTCTTCTTCTTCTTCTTCTTCTTCTTCTTATTCTTCTTCTTTCTTCTCCTCTTTTCTTCTACTTCTTCTTCTTCTTCTTCTTCTTCTTCTTCTTCTTCTTCTTCTTTCTTCTCCTCCTCCTCCTCCTCCTCTTCTTCTTCTTCTTCTTCCTTTTCCTTTCCATATTCTTATTCTCCACCTCTCTTGTTTTCTTGTTCTCCTTTTTCTTTCTTCTCCTTCCTCCTCCTCCTCTTCTCTTTCTTCTTTTCAATGAACAGAATTGCTGCCGGCAACGACGAGCATTCATCCTTTTCTTTTCAGACTGCACAAGCAGTCATTTTCAGCAGGAAAACCCCAAACGTGGGAAGTATTTTTGGGCTCAAGCTTCCACTCTGAAACCGGACCAATTTCCTTTTTCTTTTCGAAACGGAATACTCATTCCATTACTAAACCCGCGCAGCGCAATCATTTTGCCACAGCCGATGGGTTCACAGGGCCACAAAACTTAATTGTGTGTTGTTTCATAAGCATAGAGATTTATTATTAAAGTAGCTAGCTAGGTAGCACCTTATCTGTCTCTAGATTGTTATTAGAAAGAAAAATGATGCTCCAGGCAGGCCACATCATTAAATTAAACTAGCTACCACCATAATTAAGTAGCAAACAGAGGCTGAACTGAATAATGAGCTAGAATTGACGCAAACAATTCTGCAAGCAGAATTACTAGTAATTGCTGAATCTGAAGATGAAAACCAGAGCATATATGCAAATTAGTTACTACCACTTGTAGGTCTTGGTTGGGCAAGAAAAGAAAGTAGGGAAGTTAATCAATTTGCCAGCCACAACTGATGATTTGAGTTCACAGGGCCAATCTAATATCTGTCCAACTAGAAATACTACACAAGTATTTGCTGCAACCCTAGGCAAAAAGCTTATTTATGGATGATATATACTGCCGGTTTGGTTTTCCCCTATCAATCAAGAACAAGAAAGCGAATCAGAAAAGAAAAAACTGCATGTCGAATCGGGGAGCCAACGCAAGGAAGGAAGAGGGAGGGAGGGAGGGAGGGGTCTCTCAGGAGTGGAGAAGAAGCGAAAAACGATGGTACCTTCCTTGGGCACGACAGTAGCCGCTGCCGCTCGACCTTGCCCGGATATGGAGGAGGATGAGAGCAGAGCAGCGGAGGAGCGGAGGTAGGGGGTCCGGGCGACCATGGCAGAATGCGACGGCCCGGCAGCCGAATCACCGGGCGAGGCGCGGCGCGGCGCTGGGAGACCGGGGGTGAGGAGGTAGGGATTGGGGCGGTGGCTTACCTTGACCAGCACCGAAACAAAGTCAGCGTCGTTCGGGCGACGGGGTGCCGGGGCGGGGCGTCGTTCAGGCGACGGGGCGCCGGGGCGGTGGCGGGTGGTGGGGCCAGGGGGCGGTGGGGGGTGGCGGCGGCGGGTGATTGGGATGGTGGGGCAAGGGGCGAGGGGAGGTGGGGCAAGGGGCGGCGAGGGGAGGGGGGCGACGGGGCGAGGGGAGGTGGGGCTCGGCATTACTAACAATTTTTTTTCAAAACTACTAATGGCGCACGGTGAGTGTGGTGCGCCATTACTATGTCAACTAGTAATGGCGCACTATACCACGGTGCGCCATTAGTAACGAATTTTTTTTATTTTTTTCAAAACTACTAATGGCACACCACACACCAGGTGCGCCATTAGTAATATATTACTAATGGCGCACCAACACATGGTGCGCCATTAGTATATAGTAATGGCGCACCACATGTCTGGTGCGCCATTAGTGGCCATATCATCTATAGCCCTTTTCCTAGTAGTTACCATCTCCGCCAAGTGAAGACACGAAGCTCGAACAAACATGGGTGCCACTGGCCCAAGTTGAAGACCAGCTATCCAACCTCGTCCTCTCCAAGACGCCGATATCTCCCTTTCGGCCACAGGTGACCCCAACCATTCCCGGGGAGGAGCCTTGGAGGACGGTGCACCGAAGACCGTACACAAGGAGGCTTCCACCCCGACATCCTCGCTCGGCTTTGCCAGAACAAGCTCCCCCAAGAATTCTAAGGCGGTTCGATCCAAGTCAACGTCGGCCTCCACCAAGATTTGTCCCTATGTCAGAGGGAGACGAGCCTTTTCCTCGACGGGGGCGTGTGCTACCAACCTTGGCGCAGTTCTTGCCACCCGGCTGGGGGCAAGCACCAGCAAAGGAGGGGGAGAAAGTTCAAGAAGGAGCCAGCTCATCCCAATCACCAAGCATAGAGAGTTGCAACGTCATCCATGACTACAGCGACACCCCTTCCGAAGACGTGTTTACCCCTGAAGAGCAAGACGCCCTCCACGCCGAAGAGGTGACAAAGTAAGTGCCATTGGAAGAGGTGAACATGAACCTGCGTGGGGGCAAAGTCCTACCTGAACCACTAAAGATCAAGCCAACAAGGGTGCAGAAGCCAACCACCCCAAAGGAGGCGCCTGTGTAGGAGGAGGAATCTGAACACCAAGGCCAAGAGAAGATGAAGGCACGTGACGTCGACTACAACATCATCGCCCACCTCAAGCGGATCCCTGCACTTTTGAGTGTGCATGATGCACTCATGATGGTGCCTGACCTTCGCGAAGCCCTTATCAAGGCGCTCCAAGCTCCGGAACTCTACGAGGTGTCCATGGAAAAACACCGTCTTTGCTCCAGCCCCTTGTTCGTGAACGAGATCATGTTCGACGAGGATGATAAGCTCATAGATGATGGTGACCACAACCGGCCATTGTATGTGGAAGGTAATATTGGTGTTGCACATCTTCGCAGGATCCTCATAGACCCAGGGTCTGCCGTGAACATTCTCCCTCTTTGGAGTTTGACGCGGGCAGGTTTTATGGTGGACGACTTGGAGGCTACTGACGTGATGATCTGCGGCTTCGATAACCAAGGGAAGCCTACACTAGGTGCCATTACATTGAAGATCCAGATGTCAACTTTTAGCTTCAAGGTGCGGTTCTTCGTCATCGAGGCGAATACCTCCTACTCCGCCCTTCTAGGAAGACCATGAATCCACAAGTACCGCGTCATTCCATCCACCCTCCATCAATGCCTGAAGTTCCTCGACGCCAGCGGTACAGAAAAGTGCATCATCGGCAACATATCTCCTTATACTATGCATGGGTCTCACCATGCAGATGCGAAGTACTATTTCCCCATTGTAGACAGCGACTAGCAGTTGGGGCGCACAACACCTCCGGTGGATCTCTTGACCAAACCAGGTTTTGGGCCAGTAGCCGAGATGAAGCTCCCCATAATGTCGAGCTCACCTACCGATGCAAAGGGCTCCTCCCCTCGGACCTACAGGGGCCAAGTCCGTAGGAGGCCATCTTCATATGTGCGGTACGACTATAGCCCCTCTTCCCAATTGCAGGTAGGGAGCTCTACTTCGACATCATGTGGAATAGGATCTTCTATGCCTGGTCCAGTGGCCCCATTATTGTTGAAGGCAAGGTTCCCGACGTCAACACCAATCACGCTAAGGTCGGCCACAACAACTTCTCAAGAGGCTACCACTTCTTCATCAACTTTGGCGCGCCGGGAGCCCATTTCTTTAACACTTGGAAGCTCTGCAGGTGCCTAGGAAGGCTCCAGGATGCTAACAGGCGGCAATTATGCGCCACCACCCATCACGCTACGGGCACGCAACCCCCGGAGGAAAGAGCCTGCGCCCGTACCAATTGCCGATAGAAGAAGAATAAAAGAAGTGGAGGAAGTCGCAAGGGGAGCTCAAGGCGTACAGCCCACGTCGCTCTATATCTCAGTGACTTCCCCATTGGAGGTTTGGGCAATCCCCAGTTGTCGGTGTACTAGAGTAGGGGTACCCTAGTATCCCGAACTTGTGCACGGGCAGTCACAGCGTCCCGCGGCAAGGCTTGCCGGGTGACCGCCAAGGCCCTCCGTGGTTCCTTTGGAGCCATTCAAGAACAAAGTATCGAAAACCATCCCAACACCCCGGCAAGAGGAGCTTGCCGGGAAGGCTAACAAAAGCATCCCAAGACCCCGGCAAGAGGAGCTTGCCGGGAAGGCCACCCAAGGCATTTCAAGGAACTTGCCCCGGCGCACCACGCGTCCCGTCAAGGCCCGGTGAGCGACAAGCTCCCGGGCGCGACAAGGCAACGACAGCGGCAAGGCGCTTGCCGCGGCAAGCAATCTCTCTGGGCCCGCGCTCCAGCACATCCACCAACGTGTCGCTCTGGGGCCCTTCCAGGCGTACGTGGCGGGAGGCTGTGCAGCCAGCGGCGTGCGGTGGCAAGCGGCGCTGACAAGTTCGCCATCGTGGCGAACGGTGGCATCCCTGGCGGTCCCTTTCCTGCACTGTTTAGGCGACATAGACGGGCATTTACTGCCCTTGTCCCCTGTCGTCAGGGTTAGGTATGATACACTGTAGCAGGTAGTTGTTCCTACCACAGCACCTTTCCATTTTTACCCTTTGCCTCCGTTGCCACCTGTTGGTGACCCCTTGAGCATATAAAAGGAGGCCCATATGCAACGTAGAGGGGGGTTCAGAAAACACTCACGCTCGGTCTCGTTAGCTGCTGAAGTGTACTGTAGCACTCCGCGCTCCCGAGAAAGAAATCAATACAAACCACAAAGCAGGAGTAGGGTTTTACGCATCCGTGCGGCCCGAACCTGGGTAAATAGCTCGCGTGCTTCACCTCGATCCGCTCTTTGCACGATCTCCGCCCCCGCCGAACCGAAAGGGACCCGGTCCGCCGGTCCCATAGGTGCCCGCGGATCAGTACCCCGGCATCTTTGGCGCGCCAGGTAGGGGGCGTCGAGGTTGTGTGAACCAGATCCGGCGTTCTCGCGAGCTAGATCTTCATCATCTTCATCATCAACATGCCGCCGAAGAAGAAGGCTTTGGAGGCGGCTGCTCCGTCCGCGCCGAACCCACCATCGCCGGAGCAAACGGCTGATGGGGCAGGCGCCGGCGGAAGAACGCGCGTCGACGAGGGAGCTCATGGTGCTGCCAGGTCCAAGGACAGGACTGCGCTGCCCATCGGCGGCGTAGCCGGCTCCCACAACGACTGGGCGCACTCCAAGACCTCGGCGTCCGTACATGCACCACGCCCGTCTCAGGAGGCGCGGGACCGGCAGCGTCATGGTACTCACGGTACCATGCGTTTGCTAGACCTAGATCAAGCTGGTGGATCTCGGAGCGCTCAGGACCACCATGCACGCCAACATGCTGGCACGAGCGAGGCACGGTCGCCTGGACAGGATATTGCTCCTTCTAACGTGGTTAGAAGTCCGAGCATATCCCGCTCCTCGCACCGTTCGCCACCGCCACCCGCCACTGCATCAGAAGCTTTGGCGCGAGCTCAACTGCTTCTAGACTACCCTCCAACGGCGGACAAGATTGACGACTGGAGGGCCACCATCCAGAGTCTCATCGGCTTCGCCAACGGCGACACTCCACGGCAGCCGAGCACGTCGCAGCCGCGGCAAGTCAGCCAGGCACAAGCCGGTGGCGACAAGACCGGTGGGGGTGCAACTACTGTGCACTCTCCGCCCCGAAGGCCAAGATCGCCGACTCACCAGATCCACCTCGACAGCGACTCCACCGCGTCATCAGATCCGCGAGCTCGTCGCGATCAGCGCCAAGTTCTTCAAGAACGACAACAAGAAGATGCTCGTACTCGCATCGAGCGCCAAAGAGAAGCGCGACGTCAGTCAGACCAGCGCGCTGGGCCCTCTGTCGACATGCATGCGCCAGGGGAACCAAGCGACTTGCCGTACGCGGTAGGTTGCCCTGCGTTCACTCGTGAGCTGCGGCAAGTCCAGTGGCCCAGCACGAAGAATTTCAAACCAGACGTACCAGAGAAGTACGACGGCAAGACGCATCCGTCGGAGTTCCTCAGCATCTACACCATCGCGGTGCAGGCTGCCGGGGGGCGGGACGACAAGATCCTTGCCAACTACTTCCCGCTGGTGCTCAAGCCCAACGTCAGGTCCTGGCTCATGCACTTGCCGGACAACTCGATATCCTCCTGGGCTGACCTATGCCATCAGTTTGTCGGCGCCTTTACAGGCGGCCACAAACCTCATGGCCAAGAGAGCAACCTTCATCTGCTCGCCCAGAAGGAAGGAGAGCCCCTGCGCAAGTACATTCAGAGGTTCAGCCGTGTACAGTATAACATCCCAGATGTCCACCCCGCCGCGGTCATCAGCGCGTTCCTTCAGAACGTGCGTAACCGCAGGATGCGGGAGGAGATGGCGATGTGCAGGATCAGAGACGTCAGTGAGCTGTATGCCCTGGCCGACAAGTGTGCACGTGCTGAGGAAGGGAGGAAACTCCCCGGAGAGAAGACCAGAGCAGAAGGATCTGACAGCGAGGATGCTGCCCCGACAAAGAGAAACCGGCAGCGGAACAGGAAGAAGAAAGGCAAAGAGGTGCTAGTCGTTGAGCAGTCCGGCAACGAAGGTGGCGCCAAGAAGGCCAAAGTTGGTAGCTCCGGCAAGGAGGTTGCCGCGTGCACCAACTGCCAGGCTGTGGCACTCGCCGACAAGAAGGACGGCACCGACAAGCAGTACTGCAAGATTCACCGCACCAAGGGCCATGACCTCCAGAGCTGCAAAAAGGTCGAGCAGCTTGTCCAGCAGCAAAAGGCTGAGTACGAGCGACGCGACAAGGAGAGGGCCCAAGGAGGTGCTGGAGAATCCAGCAAGAAGCGCGTCGGCCGGGGAGGACGCCGCGGCAAGGCCAAGCAGCGGCAAGGGGACAGACCTCCCCGCGGCCGCGACAACGATGAAGACGACGACGACGACAAAGACATGGATGATGTTGAGACCAGTGAGCAGGAGTTCCAGAAAGCCACAGAGGTCTTGTGCGTTGACGGCGGTGCTTCTCTGCAAACTTCACACCGCTAGCTCAAGCAGTGGGTGCGGGAAGTCAATGCAGCAGAACCACCCATCGAATCACGCAAGCTTCTGAAGTGGTCCAGCACGCCTATCATCTTTGATATTGAGGACCACCCTGATCGCACAACTTCGGTCGGGTGCTTGCCGATGTTGGTTTCACCAACTATCCGCAACCTCAAGGTCACTAAGATGTTAGTTGACGGCGGGGCCGGCTTGAACCTGATCTCCTCCGCTGTACTCCAGAAACTCCAGATCCCCGACAGCGAGCTCGAAGAAACCGGCACATTCCAAGGAATCAACCCGGGAAGGAGCAAGCCGAAGGGGAAGGTCACGTTGCCAGTAACATTTGGCAGCGAGCTGAACTTCAGGACTGAGAGGGTCACATTTGACGTTGTCGATATTCCATTGCCTTACAATGGGATACTTGGCCGTCCAGCACTCGCCAAGTTCATGGCAGCCTCTCATTACGCATATAACATGCTCAAGATGCCAGGCCCGATAAGCGTCATCTCTGTCCCCGGCGACAAGAGGGATGCACTTATCTGTGCCGACAAGATCTACCGGGAAGCAGCAGCCACAGCAGAACGTGAGTCACTTGCCGCTGAAGCTCCCGGGGGGGAGAAGACCAAGTCTGGCAAGAGTTCTGATGCCCACTCCGGCAAGCGCACCTCTTCGGAGTGCTGCGCTGCCGTCGAGGACGCACCATCGAGCTCCACCGGCAAGTGTAAGAAGACGATGGCAGCTCCACCAGAGACGAAGAAGGTGTCCGCCAAGGAGGACGGCACTGGTGGTACCTTCACCATCAGTGCCATTCTCGACCCTAAATAGGAAAGCGTGCTCGTTGCTTTCCTGCGGGCGAATGTCGACGTGTTTGCGTGGCAACCGTCTGACATCCTCGGTGTTCCCAGGAAAGTAATTGAGCACCACCTTGCCGTTTGTCCTCATGCGCGGCCCGTCAAGCAGAAGGTCAGGAAGCAAGCAGTGGAGCGCCAAGAATTCATCGCAGAAGAGATCAAGAAGCTGGAAGCAGCAGGCCTTGTCAGAGGAGTGCTCCATCCTACGTGGTTGGCCAATCCTGTAGTCGTGCGCAAGGCAAACGGGAAATGGAGACTTTGTATCGATTTTACCGATGTTAACAAAGCTTGTCCCAAAGACCCATTTCCTTTGCCGCGCATTGACCAGATTGTTGACTCCACGGCCGGATGTGATTTGCTTTCATTTCTTGACGCATACTCAGGATATCACCAGATCTTCATGGCAGAAGAGGATGAGGAGAAGACCGCATTTATTACTCCATGTGGCACGTACTGTTTCATACGGATGCCTTTCGGATTAAAAAATGCTGGTTCAACATTTGCAAGAGTGGTCCATGTCGCTCTTGAGCCACAAATACACAGAAATGTGGAGGCCTACATGGATGACATAGTGGTCAAGAGCAAGGACAGGGCAACTCTGATTCAAGATTTAGACGAGACCTTTGCAAATCTGCACAAGATCAGCCTCAAGCTCAACCCAGAGAAGTGTGTGTTTGGAGTCCCTTCCGGCAAGCTTCTCGGGTTCTTCGTGTCTCAGCGGGGAATTGAAGCCAATCCCGACAAGATCAAGGCCATTGAGCAGATTGAAGCACCCAAGCGCGTCAAGGATGTACAAAGACTTGTCGGTTGCGTGGCTGCTCTCAGCAGGTTTATCTCCAGGTCTGCTGAGCGCGCCCTGCCGTTTTTCAAATTATTGAAAAAGGCAAGTCCAATGAGATGGACTCTGGAAGCGGAGGCTGCGCTGCAAGACTTGAAGAGATACCTGTCCTCCCCTCCAATACTTGTCGCACCTAAGCCACAAGAGAAGTTGCTGCTGTATATAGCGGCAACCAATCAAGTGGTTAGTGCTGCGTTAGTAGCAGAGAGGGAGGCAGATGACGAGCCCGCAACCACGACAAGCACATCCAGCGACAAGCAGGGGGCTTCCCCGACAAGCTCTGGTCCTGACAAAGATGGATCTGCGCAGATGCCAGAGGAGATACAGAACAAAATGGTGTAGCGCCCAGTTTACTTTGTCAGTTCCCTTCTGCAGGGGGCTAGGTCAAGGTACTCTGGCGTGCAGAAATTGCTTTTCGGCCTTCTCATGGCCTCGAGAAAGCTGCGCCATTACTTCCAAGCACATGAGATCACAGTTGTCACTCGCTTTCCGCTGAAGAGGATACTTCAGAATCCAGAAGCGACAGGCAGGATTGTTGAGTGGGCACTGGAACTGTCAAGCTTTGGCCTCAAGTTTGAGAGTACTTCAACTATTCAGAGCAGAGCATTGGCAGAATTTATAGCAGAATGGACGCCAACACCAGATGAAGAAATTCCAGAGACGAGCATCCCCGACAAGGAACTAAGCAAAGAGTGGCTGATGTACTTTGATGGTGCCTTTTCGCTGCAAGGCGCCGGCGCTGGCATGCTGCTTGTCGCACCCGCCGGAGAGCACCTCAAGTACGTAGTCCAGATGCATTTTCCCAAGGAGCAAGCAACAAACAATACTGCAGAGTATGAAGGCTTGCTAGCCGGTCTCAGGATCGCAGCAGACCTCGGGATCAAGAAGCTCATTGTAAGGGGTGACTCACAACTTGTCGTCCGCCAAATAAACAAGAATTATCAGAGTCCGTTGATGGAAGCTTACGTCGACGAAGTGAGAAAGCTAGAAGAGCACTTTGACGGCCTACAAATGGAGCATGTTCCAAGAGCTCAGAACGCCATTGCAGATGGCCTGTCCAAGTGCGCCGCACTTAAGTTACCTGTGGAACCAGGGATCTTTGTGCTCAAGCTGACTCAGCCGTTCGTAACACCATCAACTGGACAGAGCAAGAAGAGGAAGTTGATTTCTGGTGACTATTTGCCGGCAGAGCTTCCCGAAGCCGCCGCCAAGAATGCTGAGGAGCAGTCTGCCCCGGCAAACCCCAAGGTTTGTTCCGTTGGAGCAGAAGCTCCCGACAAGTTTTGCTCCGGCAAGCTTGCCGGGGAACGTCATGCTCCGGCCGAGGCTCAGGTTCTCGCCGTAGAAGCGGACGTTCCCACAGCCGCAGATTTGCCTTTGGTCCTTGTTGTCGAGCCACAAGCTCCAGCATGGGCGCAGCAGATTGTCCATTTCCTTCAGACGGGAGAACTTCCCGAAGAGCAAGAAGAAGCGGAAAGAGTAGCCCGGCAGTCAATTATGTACCAGTTTGTCGACAAGACACTGTACAGAAGAAGACTCAATGGTGTGAAATTGAAGTGTATTCACCGGGAAGACGGACAAAAGCTGTTGGCAGAGATACATGGAGGCATATGTGGCCACCACATTGGCGCAAGAGCACTTGTCGGCAAAGCATTCCGGCAAGGTTTCTTTTGGCCAACAGCCCTCCAGGATGCAACTGCACAAGTAACCAAGTGTGAAGCGTGCCAGTTCCATTCCAAGCAGATACACCAACCAGCTCAAGCTCTCCAGACGATCCCTTTATCCTGGCCATTTTCGGTCTGGGGGCTCCATATCCTCGGCCCATTCCCCCGAGCAGTCGGGGGCTTTGAGTACTTGTACGTTGCAATCGACAAGTTCACAAAGTGGCCGGAAGTGGAACCAGTGAGAAAGGTGACAGCACAGTCAGCAGTCAAGTTCTTCAGGTTAATTGTTTGCCTTCGGGATCCCTAACAGGGTAATCACCGACAACGGTACACAATTTACGAGCCGCACCTTCATGCAGTACGTCCAAGATCTTGGCGCCAAGGTCTGCTTCGCTTCTGTTGCTCACCCGAGAAGCAACGGTCAAGCGGAGAGGGCAAACGCTAAAGTGCTGCGCGGGCTCAAGACCAGGACTTTCGACAGGCTGCACAAGTGCGGAAGAAACTGGATCGAGGAGCTGCCGGTGGTTCTTTGGTCGATCAGGACGACGCCAAATCGAGCCACTGGCCAGACACCTTTCGCTCTAGTCTATGGAGCAGAGGCAGTTATCCCCACGGAACTCGTATACGGGTCACCTCGAGTGCTCGCTTATGATGAGCTCGAGCAAGAGCAGCTACGACAAGATGACGCGCTGCTCCTTGAGGAAGACCGTCTTCAGGCTGCTGTGCGAGCTGCTCGCTACCAGCAAGCTTTGTGCCGCTACCATAGCCGCAAAGTTAATGCCAGAAGTCTCGAGGAAGGCGACCTTGTTCTTCGGCGTGTTCAGTCCGCCAAGAATTCCAACAAGTTGACGCCGAAGTGGGAAGGCCCTTACCGGGTGAAACGAGTCACTAGGCCTGGCGCTGTCCGCCTTGAGACCGAAAATGGCATTCCGGTGAGCAACTCCTGGAACATAGAGCATCTTCGTAAGTTTTACCCGTAAGGCGCGGTTGCCGGAATCTGTTCTGGCAACCACCTTTTGTACAAGTCTTACCGCTGTTGCATGTAATCCTTTGTACAAAGCCGGGCGCAGACCCCGTGCATAAGTAAAGCTCATGTGCTCCGCACATTTTGTCGATTTCATGCTTTCTATGTTTTGGCATATATGATCTGACACTTTGTGCAGCACTTACTCCACGGTAAGCAATAACGAGCCGTAAAGCTCCATATCTGTATTGTCTCTTCTTTCTTTTGAAAGGAAGGTTCCCCTCGCCCACAAGTTTGCCGGGGGGGAAAGGAGAAGATGATGGTATGGACCAGGCGTCGTTCAAGAAAGTTTCGCCTTGCCGGGAAGCAAACAATAGAAAAGCTAAGTTGCCAAAGTTTGAGCAATCAAATTTTTTAAATTTTAAGTTATCTCCCTTGAACGACCGCACTTTGTATGGAAAACCTGTGCGCGGAGGAATCAACTCGTAGCTAGTTGCGCCCTTATTTTGTTTCGAGTCCGCTCAACAACTTAAGTGAGCTGCAACTAGTTGCGACAAGGTTTCTTGCCGGTAGCGGCACCGCCAGCAGGCTGCTGACGTTCCGCACTCAGCGCTCGCGGCTCAGGTGCCTGCACCGGCAAGTTCCCTAAAAGAGTAGGGCAAAAACATACAAAGGGAGGAATCGAGTAAAGGGAATAACGTTGCGATCATTGCCCAGAATAGAGTTATATTACAAAAATAGCTTGTCGCGGCTCTAACAGACTGTTTTCATGACATGATAAACAGCGACAAGGAAAGAAGAAATGGGCGGCCTAATCTACACGATCGCCTTCAACCCTCTTGATCCCGCTCACCTTGCCCACAATGGGTGCGACAAGGGCCTTGAGCTCCTCCAGATCAGCTTCTGGCGGCAAGGTCCTGAGGACGTTGGTGAGGCGGAGGCCCGGATTGCGGAAGGCCACCTTCATCAACACTTTCTGACGAGCTCCCGCACAGATCTTGCGCGACTCGTCGGCCAGCTGCTTCGGGATCTTCTCCCGGAGCCGCTGGAGGGCCGTCGCCACGCCCTTGAAGAACAAGACGAGCTTGGCGCTGGGTTGGAGGTTCTCGTCGGAAGGATACCCGAGATCCTCCATCCCCAGCTGCGCCAGCTCCTTGTCGATGTCTGTGGCGGCGTTCACAAGACTCTCCATCCAGTGCGTCACGGTCTCCCTGAAAGCGTTCTGGGCGGTGGCAGCACTCTCCAACAGCGCCTTGTCGGCCTTGATTTCCTCCTTCAAGGCCGCCTCCCGCTTCTTGGCGCTGTCTAGAGTCTTGGTCAAAGTGGTTAGCTTCAACTCAAGATCCACGTTGGAGACCTTGGCGGCGCTGAGCTCTCTGCCCTTCTCGGCGAGATCGGCTTCTAGCTGCGCCACCTTCGTTTTCAACTCCTCCTTGGCGGCCTCGGCGTCGGCGGCGGCGGCCTCTGCTTGTTTGAGGGCTCCGCCGAGTTTTTCCTCGCGCGCGGCAAGCTCCTCCTCGTGGGCGTCAAGATTGACCTTCCGCTGCGCCAGCTCGCCCTCCTCCGCGGCTAGCTTCACAGCGGCAAGTCGCTGCTGCTCTTCGACTTCGGCTTTCTCGAGGAGGAAGACCTTCTGCACTTCAACGAGCTGCTCCCGCTCCTCCGCCAGGGATCGGAGGGCTTCCCGGTGGAAACCCCCGAGCTCTTCCGTGCGTTTTTCAATGTCTGCTCCCGCCTTCGCGACAAGCGCCTCGCGGGACTCCATCTTAGCTTGCCGCGCGCGGTAAAGCGACAGCAACTTCCGCAGCAGCCGCTCCTCTTCAGACTCGTTGCTGCTGCTGCTTGGCGCGTCAACCACCGTCAACCCAGCGGAGGCGAGCACCACCCCGTCGAAGATCTCCCCCTCGACCGGCGCCCTGGAGCTTGACGCCCAGGGGAGGTTGATGAAGACGTCATCGCCGGCCTTCAGATAGACGCCCGGCTGGGGCTCCTCGGTGCTTGGCGCTGCGGCTTTGGCGAACGGGTTAGCGGTCGGCGTAGCGCCTAGCGCTCCTGCGGCCTCTGGGCCGTCAGTACGATCGCCAGACCCCTCGCCAGTTGCTGCGGCGGCAGCCTTGGCGGCCTCGGCGCCGGCGGGATCACCAGCGCCGGCTACGTCTTCGGCGGTGACCTCGGTCTCCATCTGCTCCGCAGCAGATGGGTCTGACAGCCGACAAGGGGAGAAGAGTCAAGCAAAATCCAGCAAAAACCCAAGAAGATCAAAAGAAGAAGAACCCAAGGGAAGTTTTGAAGCAAGAGGAGTACCTGCACCAGGTTCTGCAGTCGTGGTCTCCGCCGTCGGGGGGCCGCTGGTGCTATCCCTCGCCGGAGAACCCTCCCTTGCCGGAGACTTCTCCCTTACCGGGAAGCCCTCCCTTGCCGGAGAATTCTCCCTTGTCGGGGGATTCTCCCTTGGCTCCTGGTGGGGCTGCTCGGCTCCTACACGATTCAGCAAGTAGATATCAGCAAAGACAAGTACCCATGCGCGCCTCGCAGCGGAAAGTAAATCATACACTTACGCTGGGGGCTGCCCTGGAGGAAAGTCGCCGGGTCCGGCAAGGTCATCTCGGGCGCGCCACCTGCTGTCGTAGTGGGCTCGTCCTCGATGATGATCACCGGAACCTTAGCTCTCTTTGCCGCTCTCTAGGCCAGAGTCCTAAAGAAGAACAAGTTCAGAAAGAAAAGCAAATGAGATACAAGAAAAACAGCAAGAATTGAAGAACTACAAGTACAGCAAGAGAAGCTTACTCTTCTTCTTCTTCCTCGTCGGAGCTGAACGCGGAGGTGGAGGGGTAGCTTCCCTTGGCCGCTTGGCGGGGGCAGTGGCGGTGGTCTGAGACGACCCCGCTCCGGCTGTCGGCACAGCGTGAGTAGCGGCAGGAACTGAAGCGGTGGTCCGGCTAGACTCCGCTCCAGTTGCCGTCGCAGCATGAGGCGCTCCCGCGGCAATGGTGTTTGCCGCGGTGGAGCGTGTCACGCGGCGCGGCGACTGTTGACCCGCTTGCCGCTCCGCCACGTCACCGGCCTTGCGGAGACGCCTTCTTGGTGGAGATGGAGGCTCTGCTTGCGGCAAGCTGTTCGAAGATGAGGAGGAAGAGGACTTGATTTCCAACGAGCCACTCGTGTCCTTGGCGGGCTCGCTCGGCTCGGCGTCACGCCCGACAAGCTCCTTCTTGCCGGCGGGCTCCCCTCGCTCGGCACGGCTTGCCGCTTCTGCTGCATCTGCCTCCTCCACAGTGAATCCAAATTCACCCGCGGCCGCGGCTGCCGCCGCCTCTTCCAGCCTAGTGGCGATGAGCGCCATCTCTGCATCGGTGGTGTCGCGGGTGAGGCCATCCTTCTCGTCGGAGCGGATCGGCACTTCCACCAAGTCATCGAAGAACTGCTGCACAACGTCGTCTGCAGGCTCCTGCCAAGTTGGCACAATTCCATGCGAGTCGCACTCCGGCATCATTGCGCGGATGCGGTTGAGCGAGGAATTGTTGCACAACGGAACGATGCCCCCCGGCAACCTGGAAACCTCGGGATGTTGGGGGTCATACTTGAAGAGCTCCTGCAGCATCGCGTTGAGTTCCAGAACTGTGAAGTTGTAGTTGAGACCCGGGCGCAGCCTCATGATATCTGCCGCATTCTTGAACTCCCAAGTGGGCCTCCCCCGTTCCTGCAGGGGGGCGATGCGGCGGCGAAGAAAGTCTGCGCCAACAGCGCCAACAGTAAGCCCGGCAAGCCTGAGGCGCAGGATCCTGGTGACGGCGATCTTCAGCCTGTCATCTTCCGGGGCCACGTCACTCCAATCGCTGCCGCGCGCTACTGGGATTCGGCGCCGGGTGGTGAATGGCTGCGGGTTCTCCTCGTCAATCCAGCACCAATCTGCTCTCCACTCCTCCCACTTGCCGGTGAACTCTCCCTCCAGATAGGTTTCCTTCTTGCCGGCCCTTGAGACCCAGGTGATTCCGCCGGATAGAGGCTCTCCTCTCTCTACTCGGGGTATGAAGAAGTGGCGAAAGAGGGCTACGTTGGGAAGGACTCCAACAAAGTTTTCGCAGAGATGTGCGAAAACTGCCATGGTCAGGACGGCATTGGGGGTGAAGTCAAGGAGGTGGAATCCGAAGGTATTCATGATGTCGCAGAAAAATTCAGAAAAACGTGGGCAGAGCCCGCAGTAGAAGAACAGAGCAAAAAAGGGGTATTCATTCGGAGCCTTCTTCCAAGCGGCGGCGGGGAGTACCTTCGTGCGCGGGTGCGCTCGCATCTCCGCCGACCAGAAAAGGTAGTAGTTCTCCCTCAGCTCCTTCGCGCCAAGCTTGGGGGGGGAAGACGGCCCGCTCCTTCCGCAGCGCCGCGAGCCGTTGCGCCTAGGTCGACTTCACGACCTTCCCCTTGTCGGCTTTCGGAGCCATGGTGGAAGTGGTGGAGGAGGTCGACGGCGTTGGTGGTGCTGGTGGCGATGGGGGGCGGAGCGCAGCTCTCTTTCTCAGCTTTGGGAAGGCGAGGGAGCGGCGGGGATTTCTGAGATTGGAAGCAGCAACGGGCGAATGGGCGAACTGCCCCTGTTTCCCCTGCTTATAAAGAGGGAGGGGGCGGACGTTCCGCATTTCCGAATAAAGAAACCCCCACGATCTCTCACACGATGCCGCATTCGACGCGTGCCGTTCGGGGAGGGCGCGGTGGATACGGAGTGAGATACGGCGTAACCTAGGCCGCGCGTGCCCGTGCCCTGTTTTGGGCCTGGCCCAACAGCGCTCGGCACCATGTATGGCCCAGGCCCGGGGGCTCCTGTCGGTGTACTAGAGTAGGGGTACCCTAGTATCCCGAACTTGTGCACGGGTAGTCGCAGTGTCCCGCGGCAAGGCTTGCTGGGTGACCGCCAAGGCCCTCCGTGGTTCCTTTGGAGCCATTCAAGAACAAAGTATCCAAAACCATCCCAAGACCCCGGCAAGAGGAGCTTGCCGGGAAGGCTAACAAAAGCATCCCAAGACCCCGGCAAGAGGAGCTTCCCGGGAAGGCCACCAAAGGCATTTCAAGGAACTTGCCGCGGCGCACCACGCGTCCCGGCAAGGCTCGGTGAGCGACAAGCTCCCGGGCGCGACAAGGCAACGACAGCGGCAAGGCGCTTGCCGCGGCAAGCCACCTCTCTAGGCCCGCGCTCCAGCACATCCACCAACGTGTTGCTCTGGGGCCCTTCCAGGCGTACCTGGCGGGAGGCTGTGCAGCCAACGGCGTGCGGTGGCAAGCGGCGCTGACAAGTTCGCCATCGTGGCGAATGAAGGAAATATGCCCTAGAGGCAATAATAAAGTTATTATTTATTTCCTTATAATCATGATAAATGTTTGTTATTCATGCTAGAATTGTATTAACCGGAAACATAATACATGTGTGAATACATAGACAAACAAAGTGTCACTAGTATGCCTCTACTTGACTAGCTCGTTAATCAAAGATGGTTATGTTTCCTAACAATGAACAATGAGTTGTTATTTGATTAACGAGGTCACATCATTAGTTGAATGATCTGATTGACATGACCCATTCCATTAGCTTAGCACACGATCGTTTAGTATGTTGCTATTGCTTTCTTCATGACTTATACATGTTCCTATGACTATGAGATTATGCAACTCCCGTTTGCCGGAGGAACACTTTGGGTGCTACCAAACGTCACAACGTAACTGGGTGATTATAAAGGAGAATTAGAGGTGTCTCCGAAGGTAGATGTTGGGTTGGCGTATATCGAGATTAGGATTTGTCACTCCGATTGTCGGAGAGGTATCTCAGGGCCCTCTCGGTAATACACATCACATAAGCCTTGCAAGCATTACAACTAATATGTTAGTTGTGAGATGATGTATTACGGAACGAGTAAAGAGACTTGCCAATAACGAGATTGAACTAGGTATTGGATACCGACGATCGAATCTCGGGCAAGTAACATACCGATGACAAAGGGAACAACGTATGTTGTTATGCGGTCTGACCGATAAAGATCTTCGTAGAATATGTAGGAGCCAATATGGGCATCCAGGTCCTGCTATTGGTTATTGACCGGAGACGTTTCTCGGTCATGTCTACATTGTTCTCGAACCCGTAGGGTCCACACGCTTAAGGTTACGATGACAGTTACATTATGAGTTTATGCATTTTGATGTACCGAAGGTTGTTCGGAGTCCCGGATGTGATCATGGACAAGACGAGGAGTCTCGAAATGGTTGAGACGTAAAGATTGATATATTGGAAGCCTATGTTTGGATATCGGATGTGTTCCGGGTGAAATCGGGATTTTACCGGAATACCGGGAGGGTTACTGGAACCCCCCGGGAGCTATATGGGCCATAGTGGGCCTTGGTGGAAAAGAGAAGAGGCTGCCCTAGATGGGCTGTGCGCCTCCCCCTTCCCCTAGTCCTATTAGGACTAGGAGAGGTGGCCGGCCCCCTCCTCCTCTTTTCCCCCTCCGCGAATCCTATTCCGACTAGGATTGGGGGGGGGGGGAATCCTACTCCTAGAGGGAGTAGGACTCTCCTGCGCCCTCCTCCTTGGCCGGCCAGCCTCCCCCCCCTCTACTCCTTTATATACGGAGGCAGGGGGCACCTCTAGACACACAAGTTGATCCACGTGATCTATTCCTTAGCCGTGTGCGGTGCCCCCTGCCACCATATACCTCGATAATACTGTAGCGGAGTTTAGACGAAGCCCTGCTGCTGTAGTACATCAAGATCGTCACCACGCCGTCGTGCTGACGGAACTCTTCCCCGACACTTTGCTGGATCGGAGTCCGGGGATCGTCATCGAGCTGAACGTGTGCTCGAACTCGGAGGTGCCGAAGTTTCGGTGCTTGATCGGTTGGATCGTGAAGACGTACGACTACTTCCTCTACGTCGTGTCATCGCTTCCGCAGTCGGTCTGCGTTGGGTACGTAGACAACACTCTCCCCCTCGTTGCTATGCATCACATGATCTTGCGTGTGCGTAGGAAATTTTTTGAAATTACTACGAAACTCAACAGTGGCATCCGAGCCTAGGTTATTTATGTTGATGTTATATGCACGAGTAGAACACAAGTGAGTTGTGGACGATACAAGTCATACTGCCTACCAGCATGTCATACTTTGGTTCAGCGGTATTGTTGGACGAGACGACCCGGACCAACCTTACGCGTACGCTTACGCGAGACTGGTTCCCTCGACGTGCTTTGCACATAGATGGCTTGCGGGCGACTGTCTCTCCAACTTTAGTTGAACCGAGTGTGGCTACGCCCGGTCCTTGAGAAGGTTAAAACGGAGTCTATTTGACAAACTATCATTGTGGTTTTGATGCGTGGGTGAGATTGGTTCTTACTTAAGCCCATAGCAGCCACGTAAAACATGCAACAACAAATTAGAGGACGTCTAACTTGTTTTTGCAGGGCATGTTGTGATGTGATATGGTCAAGGCATGATGCTGAATTTTATTGTATGAGATGATCATGTTTTGTAACCGAGTTATCGGCAACTGGCAGGAGCCATATGGTTGTCGCTTTATTGTATGCAATGCAATCGCGATGTAATGCTTTACCTTATTACTAAACGGTAGTGATAGTCGTGGAAGCATAAGATTGGCGAGACGACAACGATGCTACGATGGAGATCAAGGTGTCGCGCCGGTGACGATGGTGATCAAGACGGTGCTTAGGAGATGGAGATCACAGGCACAAGATGATGATGGCCATATCATATCACTTATATTGATTGCATGTGATGTTTATCTTTTATGCATCTTATCTTGCTTTGATTGACGGTAGCATTATAAGATGATCTCTCACTAAATTATCAAGAAGTGTTCTCCCTGAGTATGCACCGTTGCGAAAGTTCTTCGTGCTGAGACACCACGTGATGATCGGGTGTGATAGGCTCTACGTTCAAATACAACGGGTGCAAAACAGTTGCGCACGCAGAATACTCAGGTTATACTTGACGAGCCAAGCATATACAGATATGGCCTCGGAACACGGAGACCGAAAGGTCGAGCGTGAATCATATAGTAGATATGATCAACATAATGATGTTCACCGATGAAACTACTCCATCTCACGTGATGATCGGACATGGTTTAGTTGATTTGGATCACGTGATCACTTAGAGGATTAGAGGGATGTCTATCTAAGTGGGAGTTCTTAAGTAATATGATTAATTGAACTTAAATTTATCATGAACTTAGTACCTGATAGTATCTTGCTTGTTTATGTTGATTGTAGATAGATGACTCGTGCTATTGTTCCGTTGAATTTTAATGCGTTCCTTGAGAAAGCAAAGTTGAAAGATGATGGTAGCAATTACACGGACTGGGTCCGTAACTTGAGGATTATCCTCATTGCTGCACAGAAGAATTACGTCCTGGAAGCACCGCTGGGTGCCAGGCCTGCTGCTGGAGCAACGCCAGATGTTATGAACGTCTAGCAGAGCAAAGCTGATGACTACTCAATAGTTCAGTGTGCCATGCTTTACGGCTTAGAATCGGGACTTCAACGACGTTTTGAACGTCATGGAGCATATGAGATGTTCCAGGAGTTGAAGTTAATATTTCAAGCAAATGCCCGGATTGAGAGATATGAAGTCTCCAATAAATTCTATAGCTGCAAGATGGAGGAGAACAGTTCTGTCAGTGAGCATATACTCAAAATGTCTGGGTATAATAATCACTTGATTCAATTGGGAGTTAATCTTCCAGATGATTGCGTCATTGACAGAATTCTCCAATCACTGCCACCAAGCTACAAGAGCTTCGTGATGAACTATAATATGCAAGGGATGAACAAGACTATTCCCGAGCTCTTCGCGATGCTGAAAGCTGCGGAGGTAGAAATCAAGAAAGAGCATCAAGTGTTGATGGTCAACAAGACCACTAGTTTCAAGAAAAAGGGGAAAGGAAAGAAGAAGGGGAACTTCAAGAAGAAATAGCAAGCGAGTCGCTGCTCAAGAGAAGAAACCCAAGTCTGGACCTAAGCCTGAAACTGAGTGCTTCTACTGCAAGCAGACTGGTCACTGGAAGCGGAACTGCCCCAAGTATTTGGCGGATAAGAAGGATGGCAAAGTGAACAAAGGTATATGTGATATACATGTTATTGATGTGTACCTTACTAATGCTCGCAGTAGCACCTGGGTATTTGATACTGGTTCTGTTGCTAATATTTGCAACTCGAAACAGGGGCTACGGATTAAGCGAAGATTGGCTAAGGACGAGGTGACGATGCGCGTGGGAAACGGTTCCAAAGTTGATGTGATCGCGGTCGGCACGCTACCTCTACATCTACCTTCGGGATTAATATTAGACCTAAATAATTGTTATTTGGTGCCAGCGTTGAGCATGAACATTATATCTGGATCTTGTTTAATGCGAGACGGTTATTCATTTAAATCAGAGAATAATGGTTGTTCTATTTATATGAGTAATATCTTTTATGGTCATGCACCCTTGAAGAGTGGTCTATTCTTATTGAATCTCGATAGTAGTAATACACATATTCATAATGTTGAAGCCAAAAGATGCAGAGTTGATAATGAAAGTGCAACTTATTTGTGGCACTGTCGTTTAGGTCATATCGGTATAAAGCGCATGAAGAAACTCCATACTGATGGACTTTTGGAACCACTTGATTATGAATCACTTGGTACTTGCGAACCGTGCCTCATGGGCAAGATGACTAAAACACCGTTCTCCGGTACTATGGAGAGAGTAACAGATTTGTTGGAAATCATACATACCGATGTATGTGGTCCGATGAATATTGAGGCTCGTGGCGGATATCGTTATTTTCTCACCTTCACAGATGATTTAAGCAGATATGGGTATATTTACTTAATGAAACATAAATCTGAAACATTTGAAAGGTTCAAAGAATTTCAGAGTGAAGTTGAAAATCATCGTAACAAGAAAATAAAGTTTCTACGATCTGATCATGGAGGAGAATATTTGAGTTACGAGTTTGGTGTACATTTGAAAAACTGTGGAATAGTTTCGCAACTCACGCCACCCGGAACACCACAACGTAATGGTGTGTCCGAACGTCGTAATCGTACTTTACTAGATATGGTGCGATCTATGATGTCTCTTACTGATTTACCGCTATCATTTTGGGGTTATGCTCTAGAGACGGCCGCATTCACGTTAAATAGGGCACCATCAAAATCCGTTGAGACAACGCCTTATGAACTGTGGTTTGGCAAGAAACCAAAGTTGTCGTTTCTTAAAGTTTGGGGCTGCGATGCTTATGTGAAAAAGCTTCAACCTGATAAGCTCGAACCCAAATCGGAGAAATGTGTCTTCATAGGATATCCAAAGGAAACTATTGGATACACCTTCTATCATAGATCCGAAGGCAAGACTTTTGTTGCTAAATTCGGAAACTTTCTTGAGAAGGAGTTTCTCTCGAAAGAAGTGAGTGGCAGGAAAGTAGAACTTGACGAGGCAACTGTACCTGCTCCCTTGTTGGAAAGTAGTACATCACAGAAAATTGTTTCTGCAACACCTACACCAATAAGTGAGGAAGTTAATGATAATGATCATGAAACTTCAGAACAAGATACTACTGAACCTCGTAGATCAACCAGAGTAAGATCCGCACCAGAGTGGTACGGTAATCCAGTTCTGGAAGACATGCTACTAGATCATGATGAACCTACGAACTATGAAGAAGCGATGGTGAGCCCAGATTCCGCAAAGTGGCTTGAAGCCATGAAATCTGAGATGGGATCCATGTATGAGAACAAAGTATGGACTTTGGTTGACTTGCCCGATGATCGGCAAGCAATTGAGAATAAATGGATCTTCAAGAAGAAGACTGATGCTGATGGGAATGTTACTGTCTACAAAGCTCGACTTGTCGCGAAAGGTTTTCGACAAGTTCAAGGGATTGACTACGATGAGACCTTCTCACCCGTAGCGATGCTTAAGTCCGTCCGAATCATGTTAGCGATTGCCACATTTTATGATTATGAAATTTGGCAGATGGATGTCAAAACTGCATTCCTGAATGGATTTCTGGAAGAAGAGTTGTATATGATGCAACCGGAAGGTTTTGTCGATCCAAAGGAAGCTAACAAAGTGTGCAAGCTCCAGCGATCCATTTATGGACTGGTGCAAGCCTCTCGGAGTTGGAATAAACGTTTTGATAGTGTGATCAAAGCATTTGGTTTTATACAGACTTTCGGAGAAGCCTGTATTTACAAGAAAGTGAGTGGGAGCTCTGTAGCATTTCTGATATTATATGTGGATGACATATTGCTAATTGGAAATGATATAGAATTTCTGGATAGCATAAAGGGATACTTGAATAAAAGTTTTTCAATGAAAGACCTCGGTGAAGCTGCTTACATATTAGGCATTAAGATCTATAGAGATAGATCAAGATGCTTAATTGGACTTTCACAAAGCACATACCTTGACAAAATTTTGAAGAAGTTCAAAATGGATCAAGCAAAGAAAGGGTTCTTGCCTGTGTTACAAGGTGTGAAATTGAGTAAGACTCAATGCCCGACCACTGCAGAAGGTAGAGAGAATATGAAAGATGTTCCCTATGCATCAGACATAGGATCTATCATGTATGCAATGCTGTGTACCAGACCTGATGTGTGCCTTGCTATAAGTTTAGCAGGGAGGTACCAAAGAAATCCAGGAATGGATCACTGGACAGCGGTCAAGAACATCCTGAAATACCTAAAAAGGACTAAGGATATGTTTCTCGTATATGGAGGTGACAAAGAGCTCACCGTAAAAGGTTACGTTGATGCAAGCTTTGACACTGATCCGGACGATTCTAAATTGCAAACCGGATACGTGTTTACATTAAACGGTGGAGCTGTCAGTTGGTGCAGTTCTAAACAAAGCGTCGTAGCGGGATCTACATGTGAAGCGGAGTACATAGCTGCTTCGGAAGCAGCGAACGAAGGAGTCTGGATGAAGGAGTTCATATCCGATCTAGGTGTCATACCTAATGCATTGGGTCCAATGAAAATCTTTTGTGACAATACTGGTGCAATTGCCTTGGCAAAGGAATCCAGATTTCACAAAAGGACCAAACACATCAAGAGACGCTTCAACTCCATCCGGGATCTAGTCCAGGTGGGAGACATAGAGATTTGCAAGATACATACGGATCTGAATGTTGCAGACCCGTTGACTAAGCCTCTTCCACGAGCAAAACATGATCAGCACCAAAGCTCCATGGGTGTTAGAATCATTACAGTGTAATCTAGAGTATTGACTCTAGTGCAAGTGGGAGACTGAAGGAAATATGCCCTAGAGGCAATAATAAAGTTATTATTTATTTCCTTATAATCATGATAAATGTTTGTTATTCATGCTAGAATTGTATTAACCGGAAACATAATACATGTGTGAATACATAGACAAACAAAGTGTCACTAGTATGCCTCTACTTGACTAGCTCGTTAATCAAAGATGGTTATGTTTCCTAACCATGAACAATGAGTTGTTATTTGATTAACGAGGTCACATCATTAGTTGAATGATCTGATTGACATGACCCATTCCATTAGCTTAGCACACGATCGTTTAGTATGTTGCTATTGCTTTCTTCATGACTTATACATGTCCCTATGACTATGAGATTATGCAACTCCCGTTTTCCGGAGGAACACTTTGGGTGCTACCAAACGTCACAACGTAACTGGGTGATTATAAAGGAGCATTGCAGGTGTCTCCGAAGGTAGATGTTGGGTTGGCGTATATCGAGATTAGGATTTGTCACTCCGATTGTCGGAGAGGTATCTCAGGGCCCTCTCGGTAATACACATCACATAAGCCTTGCAAGCATTACAACTAATATGTTAGTTGTGAGATGATGTATTACGGAACGAGTAAAGAGACTTGCCGATAACGAGATTGAACTAGGTATTGGATACCGACGATCGAATCTCGGGCAAGTAACATACCGATGACAAAGGGAACAACGTATGTTGTTATGCGGTCTGACCGATAAAGATCTTCGTAGAATATGTAGGAGCCAATATGGGCATCCAGGTCCCGCTATTGGTTATTGACCGGAGACGTGTCTCGGTCATGTCTACATTGTTCTCGAACCCGTAGGGTCCGCACGCTTAAGGTTACGATGACAGTTACATTATGAGTTTATGCATTTTGATGTACCGAAGGTTGTTCGGAGTCCCAGATGTGATCATGGACATGACGAGGAGTCTCGAAATGGTCGAGACGTAAAGATTGATATATTGGAAGCCTATGTTTGGATATCGGATGTGTTCCGGGTGAAATCGGGATTTTACCGGAATACCGGGAGGGTTACCGGAACCCCCCGGGAGCTATATGGGCCATGGTGGTCCTTGGGGCTGTGCGCCTCCCCCTTCCCCTAGTCCTATTAGGACTAGGAGAGGTGGCCGGCCCCCTCCTCCTCTTTTCCCCCTCCGCGAATCCTATTCCGACTAGGATTGGGGGGGGGGGGAATCCTACTCCTAGAGGGAGTAGGACTCTCCTGCGCCCTCCTCCTTGGCCGGCCAGCCTCCCCCCCTCTACTCCTTTATATACGGAGGCAGGGGGCACCTCTAGACACACAAGTTGATCCACGTGATCTATTCCTTAGCCGTGTGCGGTGCCCCCTGCCACCATATACCTCGATAATACTGTAGCGGAGTTTAGATGAAGCCCTGCTGCTGTAGTACATCAAGATCGTCACCACGCCGTCGTGCTGATGGAACTCTTCCCCGACACTTTGCTGGATCGGAGTCCGGGGATCGTCATCGAGCTGAACGTGTGCTCGAACTCGGAGGTGCCGTAGTTTCGGTGCTTGATCGGTTGGATCGTGAAGACGTACGACTACTTCCTCTATGTCGTGTCATCGCTTCCGCAGTCGGTCTGCGTTGGGTACGTAGACAACACTCTCCCCCTCGTTGCTATGCATCACATGATCTTGCGTGTGCGTAGGAAATTTTTTGAAATTACTACGAAACCCAACAGCGAACGGTGGCGTCCCTGGCGGTCCCTTTCCTGCACTGTTTAGGCGACACAGACGGGCATTTACTGCCCTTGTCCCCTGCCGTCAGGGTTAGGTATGATACACTGTAGCAGGTAGTTGTGCCTACCACAACACCTTTCCATTTTTAGCCTTTGCCTCCGTTGCCACCTGTTGGTGACCCCTTGAGCATATAAAAGGAGGCCCATATGCAACGTAGAGGGGGGTTCAGAAAACACTCACGCTCGGTCTCGTTAGCTGCTGAAGTGTACTGTAGCACTTCGCGCTCCCGAGCAAGAAATCAATACAAACCACAAAGCAGGAGTAGGGTTTTACGCATCCGTGCGGCCCGAACCTGGGTAAATCGCTCGCGTGCTTCGCCTCGATCCGCTCTTTGCACGATCTCCGCCCCCGCCGAACCGAAAGGGACCCGGTCCGCCGGTCCCATAGGTGCCCGTGGATCAGTACCCCGGCACCAGTTTGTCTGGATCTAGAGTCCAGACCATTTTCTACAAAGTCCTGCAGGTAAAACAATGTGATTTTGTATTTGAATTTCCCCAAACTTGCAGTGACCCAGAGGAGGTACTACCGAAAATGAAGGCGGAGCCCAAGATGGTTCGTTTGTTGGAGAAGGCCGGGATCACTCTTGGGCGGAACAACAGGATGCCTTCACCACCCGCCATATGCGAGGAATGGTGGAGACAAGCGGAAGACCTCATCATGCAAAAAGGCAAAGCTCAACCAAAGTTTGGGCTTGGCTACAACAACCCCGCCGCCCCCGGAAATGAGGGGAAGCTCAGCTCCATGAAAGCACCACGAGAACCAGAAGATAGAAGGCGAATGATGCTAGAAGGAGACTTCTACAACAATGACATGCCTTTTGGGTTGAAGAATGCAGGTGCAACATATCAGCATGCCATGACATGCGTCCTTGGTGATCCGATACACGACGCGATGGAATGTTTTACCTACGATGTCCGTGCCGATGAAGAGGAGGAGCTCGGTGTTGGAACACGAGTCAACTGCCATGCCATGTCCGTCTCATCAAGCGATGAGTCCGACACTGTGTCCGCCGTTCCTCATCAACAACACTCTGCCAGTGGTGAGCCAAGTGACGCCGAGGAACTTAGCTCCATATTGGCACCTCATGAGTTAGAAGATGGAGGACAACCCACCATCGATGATATCGTCCAAGTCAACCTTGGAACGGAGGATGACCCACGCCCCACTTCCGTTAGCGCCATGCTGACAGAAGAGGAGCGGGAGGACTATTGAAGCTTCTTGATGGAGTACCGAGACTGCTTCGCCTAGAGTTACAAGGAGATGCCAGGTTTGGACCCTCGTGTCACTACGCACAAGTTAGCGATTGACCCACGGTTCCATCCCATCAAGCAGCAACCACGACGGTTACATCCAGAACTTCAAGACGATTTCATCGCAGAGGTCGACAAGCTAATCACCGCAGGTTTCATCAAGGAGATGAAGTATCCACGGTGGCTCGCCAATATTGTCCCGATGGAGAAGAAGAATGGGCAGATACGAATCTGCCAGGATTTCTGCGACCTCAATCGTGCCTGCCCAAAGGATGACTTTCTTGTCCCAATCCCAGAGATAATCATCGACTCCACCACAGGCCATGGCGCACTTTCCTTCATGGACGGTTCGTCAGGCTACAACCAGATCAAGATGGATCCCGCTGATGCCATCGACACCGCTTTCAGGACCCCGAAGGGAAATTTCTACTACAATGTCATGCCATTCGGACTGAAGAATGCTGGTGCAACTTACCAGCGCGCCATGACATGTGTTCTTGGTGATTTAATCCACCATTCGGTGGAATGCTATGTTGATGACATGGTAGTCAAAACCAAGGATCGCAAGCATCATCAGGAGGATCTTCGAGTTGTCTTCGAGCGGCTACGTCAACATCAACTCAAGATGAACCCAATGAAGTGTGCCTTTGCTGTTCAGTCAGGCCTCTTCCTCGGCTTTGTTGTTCGTCACCGGGGCATAGAGATCGAGCCTAAGAAGATCAAGGCCATCCTCGACACGCCGCCGCCTCAAGATCTCAAAGAGTTGAGGTCATTGCAAGGGAAGCTTGCGTACATCAGGCGCTTCATCTCCAACCTCTCCGGACGCATCCAACCCTTCTCGAGCCTCATGAAGAAAGGAGCTCCGTTCGTGTGGGATGAAGGATGCCAACGCGGATTTGATGAGATCAAAAGGTACCTCCTTAATCCACCTGTCTTGGCAGCTCCCGTGAAGGGGCGCCCATTCATTCTATACATTGTAGCGCAGCCTACTTCGATAGGCACTTTGTTCGCCCAAAACAATGATGAAGGGAAGGAGGTGTGTGTTATTACTTGAGCCGCACCATGGTGGGGGCTGAGCGAAACTACTCTTCTATAGAGAAGTTGTGCTTGGCCCTAATTTTTGCTTTGAAGAAGCTCAGGCACTACACGTTGAAGCATGAAGTCCAGCTCGTCGCGAGGGCAGACCCCGTGAGGTACATTTTAAGTCAGCCTGCGCTCATGGGGCGACTTGGAAAATGGGCACTTATCATGATGGAGTTTGACATCACCTTTGTGCCTCAAAAAGCAATCAAGGGTCAAGCCTTGGCGGAGTTTCTCGCAGGCGCACCCGATTCCAGATGACTCACCTCTTGTCACGGACCTCCCTGACGAGGAGGTTTTCAGTGTCAACCTCGACGCGTCATGGGAGCTTTACTTTGATGGTGCCTCCCGCATGGACGCCGACTCCGATGGTACCCCAAGACGAAGAGCCGGTGCAGGTTTGGTGTTCCAGACACCACAAGGAGGGTTGATGTATCACTCATTCTCCCTCCTCAAAGAAGAATGCTCCAACAATGAAGCAGAGTACGAGGTGCTCATTTTCGGCCTCCTCTTGGCGCTCTCCATGGAGGTTTGTTCCTTGCGGGCTTATGGAGACTCTCAACTCATCATTCGTCAAGTCAACGACATCTATGAGGTTCGCAAGCCTGAATTGGTGACGTACTATTCCACGGCCTGGAATCTAATGGAAAATTTTCAACATGTTGAAGTGCTCCATGTCCCGCGAAGTAGGAATGCACCTGCTGATGCCTTAGCGAAACTAGCAGCGGCGTTCGTGCTCCTGAAGATAAAACAATGCAGGTGAACATGGAAGAAAGGTGGCTACTCCCGGCGGTCTTGGAGCTCATCCCGGTGGAGTACGAAGTCAATACGTCATGACAAATGCCGTAGAGGAGGGCGAGTGGCTGCAACCATTCCTCGACTACTTCAAGCATGGGAGCCTCCCCGACGACCCTGTCACGAGGCGCCAACTACAACGACGACTTCCTTTCTACCTTTTTGAAGCAGGTGTCCTATATAGGCGTTCGCATGGGCAGGAGGTCCTACTTCGATGCATCAACCGAAGTGAAGCCGACAAGATCCTACAGGAGATGCATCATGGAGTCTGCGGCGGGCACCAAGGAGGGGCCAAGATGTATCATAGTATACGTCTAGGAGGATACTACTGGCCTGGCATTATGTCAGACTGCCTTCGGGTGGCTAGATCGTTCCACAATTGTCAAGTTCATGGTGATTTCAAGCACAGGCCGCTGGTCCCTCTTCACCCTACCATTCCCTCTTGGCCATTCGAAGCCTGGGGAATCGACGTCATCGGCCCTATCGACCCTCCATCTTCCAGGGGGCATCGCTTCATCCTCGCCGCGATGGACTACTTCTCGAAGTGGGCGGAAGCTGTCCCATTACGGGAGGTTAAGAGTGACAACGTCATCAACTTCCTAGAGCGAAACATCATATATCGCTTTGGGATACCTCATCGGATCACCTCTGCCAACGGCAAGGCCTTCAAGTCCAACAAGATGTACAGGTTCATGGAGAAGTACAAGATCAAGTGGAACTACTCCACCGGCTACTACCCTCAAGCTAACGGCGCGATCGAGGCTTTCAACAAGACGCTCGGCAAGATACTCAAGAAGTCGGTGACAAGGAATCGGAGAAACTGGCATGATCGTCTCTTCGAGTCCTTATGGGCGTACCGTGTCACAGTTCGTACCCCAACGCAGGCGACTCCGTTTTCTCTCGTTTACGGGAGTGAGGCGGTCCTACCACTGGAGGTCCAGCTACCCTCTTTGAGGGTGGCTATCCAAGATGAGATCGCCCAAGACGAACAGGTACAACTGCGGTTTCAGGAGCTCGACGCCCTTGAAGAGGGGCGGCTTAATGCCCTACAAAACCTGGAGCTTTACCGCCAGAATATGGTGAGAGCTTACGACAAGCTCGTCAAGCAATGCGTCTTCCGAAAAGGCGAGTTGGTTCTTGTGCTCAGGCGGCCCATCGTCGTGACACACAAGACGAAGGGCAAGTTCGAACCAAAGTGGGAAGGGCCATACGTCATCGAGCAAGTCTACGACGGGGGAGCATACCAGCTTGTAGATTCCCAGGGAGTCCGACCTATGCCCCCAATCAACAGAAGGTTCCTCAAAAAATATTTTTCTTAAAATTTTGCCTCTTTTGTTGCCTTTTGGATTTTCATTGGAGAAACTTTTTCTATGGGCTTTCGGATCCATGATTTATTCTCCTTAGCATTTCAAGGATATATCTAGTTTTCCCCATTTTTTTACGGACTAAGTCCAACATAAAGAATGGCTTTCCCCTATCGCACTACGCTGTTGATTGAAGTTTCGTCTACCCTAGGACTTGTTGGAGGGCGGCACAATGTGTCAAGTTGCAGGTGGAGCGGCTCCTACACCCACAATGCACGACACGTACCGGGTGTATGCTTCCGGATGCAGCGGAGATGATTACTTGGGCACTTCTAAGTATTGAGACCCCATGCTCTTCATGTTTCACGGCATGCCTCGTGTTCACATAGGCTCACACCCCAGGGAAGACTATAGGAAAAGATCATGGAGGGCTGCCTGACCCAACACAAGTTGGTTTGGTGCGTCTACATGGCAACCCTAGGGTGCGCCACCAGAAGCCCCAGATAATGTGCTAGAGGGTTTTTCCTAGTCCATAGAGATGAACAGTTCCCTTCCAATTTCCCAAGGTGGGTCCCCAAGAAATCCTGGAAGAAGAGTCCTCAAGAAGTTCAGCCGAATGTCAAAGCAAGTCCATGAATTTCGCGGCCCATCAATCATCCGCGTGAGCAATCAAGATGAAATTCCGAAATTCCAAGAAGAAAATTCAAGAAAGAAAATCTCAGCAGTCCAAGAAGCAATCAAGAGGTCCCAAGCAGTAAGGAACCCACTGGAAGGAAGGCGGGAGGTAGATGTTCACCACCCCTCAATATGCATGAAGAAAAATCACCAAGCTGTTGTCCCAAAACCATTTAACCTGAACTTACCACACCCAAGTCTCTGGGTTCATGGGGCGTGTGCAGGGGGCATGTTGAGCCGTGGGGGCCCTCAATATGATGGGCTAGAGTATGAATTTTTGTTGCCTCTCGGAAGCATCCCAAAACACGACGTCTTCATACACGTACACCAAAGGTATTTAAATTGTTGAGTTGCAATCGTCAATGTCTTTCGACGGTTCCTAGTGACAAGTCCTTCGGTAGCCTTCTCGGATATCACGCCTATAGCTGGTGTATAACGGGAAAGCCAACATTTTAAAACCCGCAAACTTTTTTTCCCTCTCTTTGTCGCCTGTTTTTATTTGGTGCTTCAAGTTGTGCTCCTCCAACATCTTTGCAGCCATGGAGAGGCCTTCCTTTCATCGTCGACGGCATTCTGACAAGAAATCACTACATCAAACTACATCATGGGTGTTGGTCGTAGCAATACCCATGCGTCCCTGACAAAGCCGACGACACCCCGGCAACCAAGGGTCTACACCGACACACATGATGGCCGCCAGAAGGCAACACCATCGCTCATGAAGGTGGCGTCGATGTGTCTCCGTCACCCGGTCTCCAACAACAATGAAGCACGGGGCAACATCAACCCCTCAATCATTCGTAAGGCCGAAGGTGCCCCGATGTACCAGCATAATTGTCACGCCATAAATGGCGTGACGATTCACTCAATGAAGGGGAACTATCGACGGTCTACCGATGTCTCGCCTACATGAATGGGAGCAGTGCAACGCGCCAGTGCGGCCAGTGTGAATCTGTGAAACCCTCCAATTAAATCGGTTGGCACCGTAGCAGCTAGACGGTCGTGACGAGATTGGTAAAAAAAATTATTTTTGTTTTCAGGACAAGGCATGTTAGTTCGCTATGGAATGAAGACGGGATAGGGTTACCTCGTTGGCTGGCATCGTGTTTGTTATACGATCCAACGAGCTCCCTTGATAACACAAGTGTGGAGGGACATGCCTACAGTAATTCATATTGTTACTAAACAATCAACTTCGAACGGTGCACATGGCGTCACGGACATGTCAACTCCAAACCGGTTCTTCAGGTTGCATATGAATCATGCGTCAAGAAAAGAGACAAAAATGTTCATCGAGTCAAGCTCGATTTGCTTCACACTCAAGCTTAACTCAATGAAGGGGCATTTGTTCAATGCGTTTTTTAAAATTATTTTTATTTATATAAGGACTCATATAATTTTTGATTTTGGATGAATTCTAAGTGCAGATTATATGGACACGTGTGCCCAGGTATAAGCATAGCTAATTGATGTTTTTCCTGGCCCAATATATGCATGCATGGCAATTAGCATGGTGTCTACGTACTACTGCATGCATGCATCAATTTTGCCATGCATGTAACGAAGCTTTTGTACGTTGCACATATATGTGTACGTATTCGGGTATATGGGCCGGCCGGCAAGCTCGCGTGCGTATGTATATGATAATATGAATACCCGCAGCTATACACACTGTATATACGTATTTGGGTATCGGCCGATCGACAAACGCGTGCATATACGTACATGGATGAAATATGGGCGTGTGTTTGGTGGGTTCAAATTTCACCTGAACACGTATGAGTCTGGCTATATTGGAATTAAAATGATCGGCATGTGAGCAGTCGGATCCGTACGTATATATGGCAAGCCATCGGATTTTTGGAAACGGAGGCAACCGACTGGGTGGATCATTGCACGCGTGGTTTAAAACAAGGTATGTATCAGTTAGTTTCCTTCTTTTGTGCAGCCGTGTAAAGCAAGAAGAGCAGCGTTTTGGAAAGAAAAATCAAGATGGAAAGAAGAGCTTAGGATGGAAAGTGTTGACCTTGCCGATCAAGCCGTGCGGTGCTCGGCTCGTGCCCTGCCGGCTGCCTATATATACAGGATACAACCCCACGCACCGAGGAAAAATCCATAGAACACATCCACGGAACGCAGAAACATCCAGAGAAGAGAGATCGGCCTCGACATCTCGTCACAACAACACCGGCGATCATCCGTACAAGAAGCAGGCGCCTCGGCAGCAACGTGAACACCAAGTCGATCTTCTCGAACGCTAAAGTTATCATCTAATCATTCTTTCATCCTTTATTATTGCATGCATGCGCAACAAGTGGTGGCGCGGTGGAGCTCGCGATCATGCAGCACTTCGTTGGTGTTATCATCATCTTCATCAAGCTAACCAAGACGACGAGGCTACTCCCGGACTTCACCAAGGTGTGGAAGACGATGGCGTGTCGATGGGGCTGCCGGCGCGCAGACCATTGGACTCCTTTGTGGTGGCCGCCCTTGGTGATGAGGCCGGCGATGTCTACTTCGTCAAGCTGGAGCACCGGAGGCGCGGAGCTCGCAGGGATTCCGCAGTGTGCCGCGGAGGATGTTGCCGCCGTGCCGCAGTGGATCGCGGCGCGAAGTTCGCCAAGACGACGTCAGTGTCAACTTCATCGAGCTGGCGCCATGGAGGAAGAAGGCATGGAGGCTCGGGAGGATGCCACCGCCGTGTCACGGTGGATGGTGCCACGGAGTTCGCCAAGATGACGCCAATATCAACATCATCAACCCGGTGCCACAAGGATCGTGACCGGGAGCTCGCAAGAAGGACGCCCGCCATCCACTTCGTCATGCTGGAGCTAGAGGACGGAGGCGTGGCACCCGTCGGGGATGCCGCTGACGTCTACTTCGTCAAGCTGGGGGCCGGAGGCGTGGAGCTCGCAGGGACTCCGCCGTGTGCCGTGGAGGAAGGCGAGACGGGGTTCGCTAGGACGACGCCCGTCTTTTTCTTCATCAAGCCGGTGCCTTGGAGGACAAAGTCGTGGAGGCTCGCAAACGATGGCGCCGCCGTGTCGCGGTGGATAGCGGCGAGGAGCTCGCCAAGACGACACCAACACCAATATAACCAAGCCGGTGCCATGGAGAACGGAGGCGTGGAGCTCGCAAGGATGCCATTGCCGTGCCGCGGTGGATGGCGGCGCGGAGCTCGCCAAGACAACGCACGTCGCCAACATCAACCCGGTACTGCGAAGGATTGTGACGTGGAGCTCGCAAGGAGGAAACTACCAATGTCTACCTCGTCAAGATGGAGCCCACGACCCGGAGCCATGGAGATGACACACGCCCTCAGTGTTGCTCGCAACACGGAGCCCGCGATGCGAAGAAGATGGCGCTACGCAATGACGTGGCTTCACCAACCCTTACCACTACATGGTGCTATTTGCGACACGAAGCCCATGAAGACGAGGCGTGATGGCGAGGAGGCGACTTGACTTCACCACCACTAACTCCCGATGGCCCCGTGAGGTGGTGCCCTTGTCTCCATACGAGACGAGGCGCCAACCACACTGGCATTGCCGATTCGAGCGAGCTTTGGTTTTTCACCGACGCCGGTCTCCATAAGAATACTCCCGCGAGGCGAACCCCTTGCATACCCGACGAAGCCGCTACATCGTCAAGAAGTCCGAACAGAGCAGGACCCATGTAACTTCAGCACCAACTACATCAACGTTGTTAAGACCAATGAAGCGCGACAGCGAGGGCGAACGTGGCGAGCAGAAAGCCATGTTTTGAGCTGCACGTGTACCGACAAGGACACGGGCTTTGCCGCTGCCCACACCACACACACACACCAGCATCATCATGCATGGAGAACGCAAAGCGAAGACGACGAAGATGACCACACGGCTTAATCGGAGGTATCTCACGGAGCAACCCGCGGGAGTAATTAACCGGGAGCTTTTCGAGGCCCCGGGAACCAGGAGACCGCACGTCGCCATAGTCAGGCAGGCCACGCTAGTTGGCCACGGAGCGCAATCATTTTTTGATGGGATCTTGTAATTTTGTTCATCCAAAGAGATAAATGAAATACTTGTTTCCCGTATCACTTTTCTTTGTGTACTACGGTACACTGGCATGCCCGCATTTTTTTGCTTTTTCCCCGGCGCATGAGAGAAATCCATACTCCTTCTCTTCCTTTCTACCGGAGTGCATATAAGATTTTTCTCGTGTCAAACAAATTGGCACGCCCGGTGGGACCTGGTTCTCCTCCCATCTTCGCTACGGTGTGGTCGTCTGAATCGTCTTCGCTCATCTCCCAACCTGCACAACATGCTGCATGACAAGACGTCGGCAAGGGTTTCCGCTCATCAAGATCCCTTTCATGCAGGTGGACTCTCCCGTGACAGCAACTTGGAGCCGGTGATGATCCAGTTTGGATCGATGCCGCCCATGGTCGTCATCGAGCTTGGCGAGAAGGTCTACATCCATCAAGCCCAGGACCATGCGCAGTTTCAAACTGTGCAGTCGAAGAAGGCGCTAAGGCGGGAGGCTGCCAAGATGAAGAAGGAGCGTCGCCCTGTTGAAGGAATCAACAAGGGCGAATATGAAAGGAGATGTGGAGGAAGCTCAACGCCTCCGCACCAGAGCCGCCAACAGGCGGTCTAGTGCGGCGTCTCTCCACGCCCCTACCGCGACTACGCACTCGGAGCCGCTGACACCAACACCGGGGCGTACCGAGGTTGAGCTTCTCGAGGGTTTAGAGGCTATGTCACAAGACTTGCGTAGGCTCATGGCCAACGCTCGTTTGTCGGATAGCCCTCATCCCCTACGCAACTACAGGAGGAAGTACCGCAAGGTACAATTACTCCACCAACAGATAGCTTCCCGCATCGCTCGGAGCACGGTGCTGGAGGAGGATTGGTCCCTCGGTGCCATGGACCTAGCTGATAAGGTGTTCACTTACCGAAGCACCTTAACCCCTCCGTATGACTTGTTCCCCGATGATTGGGCATACGAGCCATGCAAGGTCAAGGAGCTGGTGAGACACGCCATCATGAAGGAGTTCTGAAAGCGGCGCTCATGCAAAGAGCCCGTTCTACCAGGCCCTACTGTCTCCCTCAACATTGGCGACACTCGAAGGGGTGCATGGCCGTCGTGTCTCCACAACTTGGCGGTCGACGGAAGGTCTCTCCCCAACAACAACAGGTTTTCCACCCTTCGGCATGAAGCACCCGCGCCACGGGACGACGACCTACTGCGAGAATTTCGCCAACTCCAAGAGCAGATGAACAATATCCAGAGGAGGCTCCAAGATCCAACGGCGCCAAGTGCATCGTCGGCTCAAGCTGCGGGAAGGATGAGGCATCAAGCCTCAAGCCATCGTCCTCAACATGAGCGCCAGACTTTGGCGCCTCGACGACAACCTTCACCAACTCGACACTTCCCACGAGGGAGATATCCCAACATGCCTCCACGTTGGAACCGATGGTCAAGACATCAAGACGATGAGAGGGACCCCCGGCCCACTCAACAATGGCAACCACGGGAACCTTTGCGACAGGCACTTCCACCACGACCTTCGTCGCCTCCCAGGCGGGGACATCAAGACGATGAGACCACTCAACAGTGGCAACGATGTGAACCTTTGCGACCGACACTTCCACCATGACCTTCGTCACCTCCTAGGCGGGGAGATCGGCCACAACTGCAGGCGTTGACGGACAGGACTTCATCCTCCACGAGGCGCCCTACACCAGCACTCCTACGCATGCCACAGGTACAAAGGGATGGTATCTTTCCAACGGAGAACCAGCGCAAGCGCGAGAGGCGTCGGAGAAACCGCCATGTTCTTTATAAAGAACTTGAGGACTTAGTCCTTCGACACACTTAGGTACGTTTACGACCCGATGGTGGGGTTGTGCAAGAAAATGACAGGATCAAGTTTCGCATCTCCCCCGACTTGGAGCGGCATGAGCGGCATAGCTACCTGCTCAGCCGGTTGGCGCCGAAACGACGCAAGGCGTCCACAAGAAGCACTGAGCAAGGGAGCAAGGTGGTTCCTTCTTCATCCCTTCCCCGGAAGAATGATGAACAGGTGAAGGCGACTGCACCAGCACCTCCACTAGAGAATCAGAAGATGCCAGCGCCGACGGCCACACCGATGGAAGGCGTTGAAGAAGCCAAGCTTACGTTCTCCTCCAACAACGAAGTAGCTTCCGATGGTCCAGCCAACGCTGCCCTCCCACAAGAAGCAATGATACGTCCATTTTGCATCATGCTTTTATATCAATATTTATTGCATTATGGGCTGTTATTTCACATTATGTCACAATACTTATGGCTATTCTCTCTCATTTTACAAGGTTTACATAAGGAGGGAGAATGCCGACAGCTGGAATTCTGGGCTGGAAAAGGAGCAAATATTAGAGACCTATTCTGCACAACTCCAAAAGCCCTGAAACTTCACGGAACACCTTATAATAAATAATGAAAAATCCTTGCCAAAGATGAAGACCAGGGGGGCCACACCCTTCTCACGAGGGTGGGGGCGCCCCCCCCCCCCCCAGGGCGCGCCCCCTGCCTCGTGGGCCCCTCTCCGATGACCATCTTCTCCTATATGAAGTCTTTCGTCGAGAAAAAATAGGAAGCAACCTTTCGGGACGAAACTCCGCCGCCACAAGGCGGAACCTTGGCGGATCCAATCTAGAGCTCCGGCAGAGTTGTTCTGTTGGGGACACTTCCCTCCCGGAGGGGGAAATCATCGCCATCGTCATCACCAACGCTCCTCTAATCGGGAGAGGGCAATCTCCATCAACATCTTCATCAGCACCATCTCATCTCAAAACCCTAGTTCATCTCTTGTATCCGATTCTTGTCTTCAAGTCCGGGATTGGTGCTAGTAGGTTGCTAGTAGTGTTAATTACTCCTTGTAGTTGATGCTAGTTGGTTTAATTGGTGGAAGATAATATGTTCAGATCCTTTATGCATATTAATACCCCTCTGATTATGAACATGAATATGCTTTGTGAGTAGTTACATTTGTTCCTGAGGACAAGGGAGAAGTCTTGCTATTATTAGTCATGTGAATTTGGTATTCGTTCGATATTTTGATGAGATGTATGTTGTCTAGCCTCTAGTGGTGTTATGTGAATGTCGACTACATAACACCTCACCATTATTTGGGCCTAGAGGAAGGCATTGGGAAGTAATAAGTAGATGATGGGTTGCTAGAGTGACAGAAGCTTAAACCCTAGTTTATGCGTTGCTTCGTAAGGGGCTGATTTGGATCCATATGTTTCATGCTATGGTTAGGTTTACCTTAATACTTTTGTTGTAGTTGCGGATGCTTGCAATAGAGATTAATCATAAGTGGGATGCTTGTTCAAGTAAGAACAGCACCCAAGCACTGGTCCACCCACATATCAAATTAGCAAAGTACCGAACGCGGATCATATGAACGTGATAAAAACTAGCTTGACGATATTTCCATGTGTCCTCGGGAGCTCTTTTCCTTATATAAGAGTTTGTCCAGGCTTGTCCTTTGCTACAAAAAGGATTGGGCCACCTTGCTGCACTTTATTTACTTTTGTTACTTGTTGCTCGTTACAAATTATCTCATTACAAAACTATCTGTTACCACTTATTTCAGTACTTGCAGAGAATACCTTGTTGAAAACCGTTTATCATTTCCTTCTGCTCCTCGTTGGGTTCGACACTCTTACTTATCGAAAGGACTACGATAGATCCCCTATACTTGTGGGTCATCAAGACTCTTTTCTGGCGCCGTTGCCGGGGAGTGAAGCGCCTTTGGTAGGTGGAATTTGGTAAGGAAAAAATTATATAGTGTGCTGAAATTTACTGTTACTTGTTACTATGGAAAGTAATCCTCTGAGGGGCTTGTTCGGGGTATCTTCACCCCGACCAGTAGAGCAAAGAGTTGCTCCTCAACCTACTGAACCTATTGAAAATGAAATTCCTTATGAGTATCCTTCGAGTATAATAGAAAAAATTCTAGCTAATCCTTTTACAGGAGATGGAACAAAGCATCCTGATGAACACCTAATATATGTGGATGAAGTTTGTGGATTATTTAAGCTTGAAGGTATTCCCGATGATGTTGCTAAGAAGAAGGTCTTCCCTTTATCTTTGAAGGGAGACGCATTGACATGGTATAGGCTATGTGATGATATGGGATCATGGAACTATAGAAGATTGAAATTGGAATTTCATCAAAAGTATTACCCTATGCATCTTGTTCATCGTGATCGCAATTATATATATAATTTTTGGCCTCGCAAAGCAGAAAGCATCGCTCAAGCTTGGGGGAGGCTTAAATCAATGTTATATTCATGCCCCAATGTTATATTCATCCTCCCATAGAAGTAAAAGTAACTGCACCTATTAAAGTTGAAGAAAAGACTGTCACTTATAATGATCCTATTGTTCCTACTTGTTATGTTGAGAAACCACCTTTCCCTGTTAGGATAAAGGATCATGCTAAAGCTTCAACTGTGGTTCGTAAAAGCAATATTAAAACATATACACCTCCTGAGCAAGTTAAAGTTGAACCTAATATTGCTATTGTTAAAGAGCTCTTGTCTGATAATATTGATGGGCATGTTATTCAGTTCTGCGATGAAACTGCTAGAATTGCTAAACCTTGTGCTAAAGATAAACATTGACCTGTGGTAGGTGTGCCTGTTATTTCTGTTAAAATAGGAGATCATTGTTATCATGGCTTATGTGATATGGGTGCTAGTGCTAGTGTTATACCTTATGACTTGTATAAAGAAATCAAGCATGAAATTGCACCTGCTGAGTTAGAAGATATTGATGTCACAATTAAACTTGCTAATAGAGATACTATTTCAGCAATGGGAATTGTTAGAGATGTTGAAGTCTTGTGCGGGAAAACTAAATATCCTGCTAATTTTCTTGTTCTTAGTTCTCCACAAGATAGCTTTTGTCCCATTATTTTTGGTAGACCCTTCTTGAATACAGTTAATGCTAGGATAGACTGCGAAAAGAATGTTGTTACTATTGGCTTGGATGATATGACTCATGAGTTTAATTTCTCTAAATTTAGTAAACAACACTGTGAAGAAGAATTGCCTAGTAAGGATGAAATTATTGGTCTTGCTTCTATTGCCGTACCTCCTAATGATCCTTTAGAACAATATTTGCTAGAGTATGAGAATGATATATTTTTGAATGAAAGAAGGGAAATAGATGAAGTATTCTTTAAACAAGAACCTATGCTAAAACACAATTTGCCTGTTCAAATCCTAGGGTGTAGCGACCTGACCTGAATGGATCACGTCTACTGTGCTACGGTGTCATCCCTGGATCAGTAATGCTGACACCACACAGTACATCGAGGTTTTATAGCAGAGTTGCAATCACACACTTATTACATCGATGGCTCAAAAAAAAACTTGTTACAATAAATATGGCTTAAGGCCATATTTTAAAGATAACAGCGGAAGACTTGGAAGATAAATGGGTCCATCAACTCCAGCGGCATCACTGAGTATAGAACCACGACCTAAACGCACCTCAATCGTCGTCTGAAAAGTCTGCAACATTAACGTTGCAGCCCGAAAATGGGTCAGCACATGGAATATGCTGGCAAAGTAACACATAGAGAGTAATGGAATGAAACAGCTATACTATATGCATATATGGCTGGTGGAAAGCTCTATGGTTACAGTTTTGCGTAAAGCCAGTTTTTCCCTACTGCAAAGGAATAAATTTTATTTACTATCATGGTGGTTGTGAAACATTGAGAATGGTTGACAGCATTCTCAATCCCAAATTAAAGTAATTAAAACCCAATAACATTAATTAGAAGTAACATGTTGAGATTCACAATGATATTCAAGTACTAGATACTCAAGTTGTCCATAACCGGGGACATGGCTAATCATGATTAGTTTGTTACTCTGTAGAGGTTTGCGCACTTTTCCCCACAAGACTCGATCGCCTCCGTTTGTTTTCTCGCACTACATGGTGTTTGAGAAACGGATGACCGAGACATAGTCTTTCAGAAGCACTAGCACCTTACATGTGGGGTAGACCGGTACACCTACATCCCCTACATCTGCTAGTCCACCCCGTAAGAGTTCGCACAACTTAGTCAACTATGCTAGAGCCCATAGTAGCATGTGGCTGCACACGGAAGTTTCTAGCATGAATTATCTTATGATCCCTTTGAGCCTGGGTGGCGGTCCAAAAAAAACAGGCAAGTCCTGATAGACATCAGGTGCCTCAATCCACCCAGATGTGTGTTTAAGTTGCCACCTTAGATAAACCATTAAAATTATCAATCTCACATCTGTCATGGATATCACTCACCCAATCCACGTCTACTAGCATAGCATGGCATAATAAGCAACGTAGAAGTAACTCCCAAAGGTTTCATAATAATACAGGTAATAGGTACTACCTCATCTACTTCCCATCCCACAATTTAATTAGATCCTAATCATGCAATGTGAGAGGATTGATCTAATGCAATAAAACATGGGTTGTAGAAAAGGTATGATCAAAGTGTTACTTGCCTTGCTGATGATCCGCGAGTCCTAGGGTTTCGAAGTAACAAGCGGCGCAATCCGGGTAATCTATCGCAGACAAACAACAAGCATACAATAAGTACTCATCTAATGCACAGGTAAAACTCGAACAAGAGATCAAACCAGGTAGTTCAACTTAAGAACTCCGGTTGCAAGAAAGAACGAAAAACAAACGGCGGAAGAAAACAACTCGGTTCTAGCAAGTTGAAACTAGGTCAAAATTTTACTGTAACAAAAGCTTGTTCAAGTTGATTAGACGGAACGGCGGTTTCGAGACGAAACTCCAGGCGCTTGAATCACCTGATTCCGATAAACGAGCGAAAAGATAGACTAGGAAGAAGATCGGATCTGAGATCGCGATCGCGGAATAAATCCGACGAAAAGAAAAAGAAGAACGGTTCAACGAACGGACGTCGTTAACCTAGAAGAATCCGGTGATCACGTTCGTTAGGATGAACGGTCCGGCGAACGGTCCAAAGGCAACTAAATCGGAGAAGAAAACGAATCCGATCTAGGGTTTCGGAGAAGAAAAACCGATCGAAAAACTGATCTAGAAAACCGGAACGGTTTAGAGAAGAAAAGAATCGGAACGATTAGAAGAAAACGATCCGAGAAAAAGAATTGATGTAGCGCGGGGCAACCTTGGCGAGGTCTCCGGTGAGGGGCTCCGGCGGTGTCGGCGTAGGGCGGCGGCGTGGGCAAGGTGCGGCGGCGGCGCGGGTGTGGGGTGGCAGCGACAAGGTGCGGCGGCGGCGCGGGTGTGGGGTGGCGGCGCAAGGTGCGGCGGCGGCACGAGTGTGGGGTGGCGGCGGCAAGGTGCGGCGGCGGTGCGGGGTGTGGGGCGGCGGCGGTAAGGTGCAGCGGCGGCGCGGGTGTGGGGTGGCGGCGGCAAGGTGCGGCGGCGGCGCGAGTGTGGGGTGGCGGCGCGGCGGCGGTGACGCAGGGCGCGGTGTGATGCGGCGCGGCGGCGGTGCAAGGCGCGGTGTGGAGGAGAGCTTTGATTTGATGTGTTTAGAGGGGGGGGTGCTTGGGTATTTATATTGGGGAGGGGAGGGGTTTACTTGGGGTAGAGGATAAGGAATTAGAATAGGAGTAGGAAAGATCTAGAAAATAAACGGAATAAGGAAAGGGGACAAGGGGGCCCTAGAATCCTAAAAGGATTCGGTCCTAGCAAGAGGCGGCGGCGGCCGACCGGCTCCTGGCTCGGCGCCTGGCGCCTGGGAGCGCGGCGGTAGGTGGCTTGGCTTGGGCCTTTGGCCCAAGGCGCTGCTCAAATTTTTTTTTTAAATAGTTTCCTCGCGCAGAAAAAAAAAACAAAAAGGGATCTAAACGAACTCCGAAAAATCTAAAGTAAATTTTCCCCGACTCCCAAAAATGAGCCGAACAAAATGAACTTTTCTCCGGACCTAAAATGCAATTTTTGAAAACGCGCATTTTTCCCTATCCAAATAAAATGCAAATAAACACCGGAAAGCAAAATTGATCTATTTATTATATCTTCATTTTTCCTAAATTTGGGAAAGTCATATTATTCCCTCTCTCATATATTTTGACACTGGAAAAATTATTGAAGATAAAATAAATAAATCAAATGATCCTATTTTCAAAATTCGAGAGAACTCCCAAATATGAAAATAACGAAATCTCCAACTCTCTCCGAGGGTCCTTGAGTTGCGTGAAATTTCTAGGATCAACCAAAATGCAAGAAAATATGATATGCATATGATCTAGTGTATAACATTCCAAATTGAAAATTTGGGATGTTACAAACCTACCCCCCTTAAGATGAATCTCGCCCTCGAGATTCGGGTTGGCTAGAAAATAGGTGAGGGTGGTCTTTGAGAAAATCTTCTTCTCTCTCCCAGGTGGCTTCATCCTCTGAATGGTGGTTCCACTGAACTTTGCAAAACTTGATAACCTTGCTGCGAGTAACTCTACTGGCAACATCGAGAATCTTGACTGGCTTCTCCTCATATGTTAGGTCATCCTTTAACTGAATCGCTTCTAATGGCACTGTATCTCTTAGCGGTACCTCCGCCATCTCGGCGTGACATTTCTTCAGCTGAGAAACATGGAATACATCATGAACTCCTGACAGTCCTTCTGGTAGTTCCAACTTATAAGCGACTTCTCCCATACGTTTCACGATCTTAAACGGTCCAACGAAACGCGGTGCTAACTTTCCCTTAACTCCAAAGCGCTTAACTCCTCGAAGTGGGGATACTCGAAGGTAAACTCTGTCTCCAGTTTCGTAAACTGTCTCCTTGCGTTTAGAATCTGCATAGCTCTTCTGCCTGGACTGGGCTACCTTGAGCCTATCGCGAATCAACTTAACCTTCCGTTCAGACTCCTTAATCAAATCTGGTCCAAAGAATTGACGGTCTCCAACTTCGTTACTGTTGTCATGGAACGAAACTGTTATCTGATACGATACTCCTCGGAACTCCATGCAAACAAACGATTCTAGTCATGTATATCTTTGCCAACTTAGCACTGGTGTAAGTGGTCTTAACTGGAATGAAATGTGCTATCTTCGTCAAACGATCAACTACTACCCATATCGAGTCATATCCGGCTTTTGTCCTGGGTAGCTCTGTGATAAAATCCATGCCTATATTATCCCACTTCCATTCGGGTATCGGCAGTGGTTGTAACAATCCTGCTGGCTTTTGATGTTCTGCTTTTACTCTCTGACATACGTCACAAACTGCTACATACGCTGCAATATCCTTCTTCATTCCGGTCCACCAGAATGTTTCCTTCAAATCCAAATACATCTTGGTATTCCCTGGGTGAATCGAATATGGTGAATCATGTGCCTCCTGCAAAATCAACTTCCTGATCTCCGGGTCATTGGGCACATAAACACGGTCCTCAAACCATAAGGTATCGTGCTCATCCTCACGAAATCCCTTTGCTTTTCCTTTGCTAAGTTTCTCGTTTATAGCAGCAATCTCCTTGTCAGATTTCTGAGCTTCTCTGATCTTATCCATCAATGTTGACTGAATCTCCAATGCTACTACATAGCCTCTCGGAACTATTTCTAAGCTTAGTTCACGAAGGTTTTCTGCTAACTCCTTGGGTATACTTCCCGTCATTATCGTATTGACATGGCTCTTACGGCTCAATGCGTCAGCTACTACATTAGCCTTTCCGGGATGGTAATGCAATCTCATGTCATAATCCTTGATGAGCTCCAACCATCTCCTCTGTCGGAGGTTCAACTCCTTCTGCGTGAAAATGTACTTCAAACTCTTATGATCCGTGTACACCTCACAATGATTTCCAATGAGGAAATGTCTCCACGTCTTCAATGCATGCACTACGGCTGCTAATTCCAAATCATGCGTGGCATAATTCAACTCATGAGGCTTCAGTTGTCGTGATGCATACGAAACAACTCTCCCTTCCTGCATAAGCACTGCTCCAAGTCCTCAACGTGAAGCGTCGCAATACACCTCATAATCCTTGGTCTGATCTGGCAAAATCAATACCGGTGAGGTAACCAAACGTTTCTTCAACTCCTGGAAACTAGCCTCACACTCCTCAGTCCATTTGAACTTAGTATCCTTCTTCAACAACTCCGTCATAGGCTTCGCAATTTTTGAGAAATTCTCAATAAATCTCCGGTAGTATCCTGCGAGTCCAAGAAAACTCCGGATCTCTCCAACTGTTGTTGGTGCTTCCCATTCGGTTATGGTCTCAACCTTTGTGGGGTCAACTGCTATACCTTCTCCGGATATAACGTGTCCGAGGAATCCAACTTCCTTCAACCAAAACTCACATTTGCTGAATTTGGCATATAGCTGATGTTCCCTTAATTTCTCCAAAACCAAACGCAAATGTTCCTTATGCTCCTCTTCATTCTTTGAATAAACTAGGATGTCATCAATGAACACTACGACGAACTTATCCAAAAACTCCATAAACACTTTGTTCATCAGGTTCATAAAATAGGCAGGTGCGTTAGTCAATCCAAATGACATAACGGTATACTCATACAGTCCATATCTTGTGGTGAATGCTGTCTTAGGTATGTCCTGCTCTCGAATCTTCAACTGATGGTACCCTGATCGCAAATCGATCTTGGAAAACACTTTAGCTCCTTGCAATCGATCAAACAGATCATTAATCATTGGCAGTGGGTACTTGTTCTTGATGGTTACTTCATTCAATCCCCGATAATCTACAACCATCCTTAATGATCCATCCTTCTTTTCCACTAGAAGTACGGGTGATCCCCAAGGTGAAGAACTTGGGCGAATGTAACCTTTATCCAATAACTCCTTAATCTGATTCTTAATTTCCACCAAATCCTTTGCTGGCATCCGGTACGGTCGCTTCGATATTGGGCCTGTACCTGGCAATAACTCAATCAAAAACTCAATGTCTCTATCCGGTGGCATGCCTGGTAATTCCTCAGGAAATACATCAGGAAAATCCTTTACCACTGGTACTTCCTCCTGCACAACTCCTGATAAGCAATTCACTTGTGTCCTGTTTGGCACATGCCGGGATACATACTTGATCCTTCTTCCTTCTGGTGTGGTAAGCAAAATTGTCTTACTGGCGCAATCGATGTTTCCTCCATACATCGACAGCCAATCCATACCAAGAATCACATCCAGACCTTGGGATTCCAGAATAATTAAATCTGTTGGGAATACATGCCTTCCTATACTCAATGGTACTTGAAAACATCCTTGTCTGGCCATGTATTCTGCTCCTGGCGAGCTTACTAGCATAGGTGTTTTAAGAATCCTAGTGGGCAGGCTATACTTTTCCACAAATCCCCTTGATATGTATGAATGCGATGCACCAGTATCAAAAAGAACGAGTGCAGTAAATGACTTAACCAAGAACTTACCGATTACTGCATCGGGCTGATCTTCAATCTCCTCCACATTAACGTGGTTCACCTGTCCCCTATTGAAAGGGTTCGGCTTCTTCCCAGAGCTTCCATTGCCATTTCCATTCTAGCCTTCAGGACATTCATTGGCATAATGTCCGGTCTTCGAACACTTGAAACAGGTGACTTGACTCAGGTCTCTCTTGGTTGGGGTTGATGGGGTTGTTCGGTTCTGGCCGTTGCTTCCTCCATTCCCATTACCATTCTTGTGGCCATTATGGTTGTGCGAGCTACCTCCTCCATGGGTGTGCTGAAACTTAAATCCCGGTTTAGGGGTAAAACGGGGCTTCTGCTGGGCTCCAGAGTTATACTTCCCCTGTCCATACTTCCTCTTACGGTTCTTAATCTGCTGTTGCTTCCCTTCAATCATGATGGCACGATCTACCAACTCCTGGTAGTTGTTGAAACTTGCTACCTTCAACTGCATGCTTAGTTCATCATTCAATCCTTCCAGAAACTTCTCCTGCTTGGCTGCATCCGTAGCAACGTCATCTGGGGCATAACGGGCTAGCTTACTAAACTCTTCCACATACTGGCCAACAGTCCTTCCTCCTTGGCGTAAGTTGCGAAACTCACGCTTCTTTATGGCCATAGCTCCTGCTGAAACATGGGCAGTGCGGAAAGCTTGCTGAAACTGATCCCATGTGACAGTGTCAACTGGGTAAGTGGCTGTGAAATTCTCCCACCATGCTGCCGCGGGTCCGTCAAGCTGGTGTGCGGCAAACTTCACTTTCTCACCATCCGTGCATCCTGCAGTGGTCAACTCCCTTCCTATCTTGCGGAGCCAATCGTCTACTACTATCGGCTCGGTGCTACTAGAAAACACTGGCGGATTCAGCCTAAGGAAACGGGCTAAGTGGTCAACAGGTGGTGGTGGTGGGTTGTTGTTGTTGTTCTGCTGATTCTGAACTAACATCTGCATCAATTGATTCTGCTGCTGGATCCACTGAGTGAGCTCCGGTGGAAATCCATTGTCACGTCTCGGAGGCATCTGAGGGTTTAGAAAAGACGAGAATTAAGAATAGAGGGGGTCTAAAGGGAAAACACTACCCATATGCACATGAGGCAAAAGCACACAATTCACTTCAATCAATCAAACAAGGGCTTACAAATGGTCTAACTATCGCAAAAGTGCTCGACTATAATGTGTTTACATGGGGGAATACTACTACTATCTGGTGGTCATCTAGAAATTTGAACCGGTGGAAGACTCCATGATATCTACTCCAGCTTCGTCTTCAAAGTCGGGTTCACTTGGATCCGAATCGGTGTCATCGATGATGATGTAGTTGTCCGGACATGCGACGTACTCGTCTTCCTCCTGGGATGCTAACTTCCTCTTGAGTTCTTCAATCTCCTGCTTAAGATCGCCATTGTGCCTTGCTAGAGCTACGATCTCGTCCATGTAGTCCTTGCGTGTAGACTTTAGTTCTCCTTCTAGCTCGATGATCCTTGCCTTCGCATTCTTCAACTCTACCATATCATTGCACATCTGGTTCTCGTGGCGTCGAATGTGCTGGTTTAACTCCTGGATGAAAGATGCAATGGATCTATCTTTCTTGGTCCTGACTAACTCCCATTGTTCATCACGGCGTCCGCAAATCTGGTAGATAGTGTCCTTGAGGTCTTCTTGATAAACTTCTCCAATGCGTCCTATGGTGATATGAGCTGCCATGCTCCTTCCTAGACTCCAGGTTGGTGCATTGAAAACACTATCTATGGGCTTCGTGATTGGCGCGAATGTTCTTCCCGGAACGTGAGCTTGAATCTTCCAGCGCTCCTCTTCAGGAAGAGTGGCGTTGAAGGTTCCCGTGAAGCTTGGTAATCCAATGTTCAGGTACTTGGTGACTTCCTTCAGGTGAAATCAAAAAGGTGTGCCTTCATCCGGTTGAGCGTACTTAATCTTCGCATGCGTCATCCTAAAAGAGTAGAAAAGATGAGGAGTTAGAAAATGAGAAGAGAAGGGTGATCTATGGCTTTAACTTAGTGGTCGTGTCCTACAGTCAGCGTGTGCTCTGATACCATCTCTGTAGCGACCTGACCCGAATGGATCACGTCTACTGTGCTACGGTGTCATCCCTGGATCAGTAATGCTGACACCACACAGTACATCGAGGTTTTATAGCAGAGTTGCAATCACACACTTATTACATCGATGGCTCAAAAAAAACTTGTTACAATAAATATGGCTTAAGGCCATATTTTAAAGATAACAGCGGAAGACTTGGAAGATAAATGGGTCCATCAACCCCAGCGGCATCACTGAGTATAGAACCACGACCTAAACGCACCTCAATCGTCGTCTGAAAAGTCTACAACATTAACATTGCAGCCCGAAAACGGGTCAGCACATGGAATATGCTGGCAAAGTAACACATAGAGAGTAATGGAATGAAACAGCTATACTATATGCATATATGGCTGGTGGAAAGCTCTATGGTTACAGTTTTGCGTAAAGCCAGTTTTTCCCTACTGCAAAGGAATAAATTTTATTTACTATCATGGTGGTTGTGAAACATTGAGAATGGTTGACAGCATTCTCAATCCCAATTAAAAGTAATTAAAACCCAATAACATTAATTAGAAGTAACATGTTGAGATTCACAATGATATTCAAGTACTAGATACTCAAGTTGTCCATAACTGGGGACACGGCTAATCATGATTAGTTTGTTACTCTGCAGAGGTTTGCGCACTTTTCCCCACAAGACTCGATCGCCTCCGTTTGTTTTCTCGCACTACATGGTGTTTGAGAAACGGATGACCGAGACATAGTCTTTCAGAAGCACTAGCACCTTACATGTGGGGTAGACCGGTACACCTACATCCCCTACATCTGCTAGTCCACCCCGTAAGAGTTCGCACAACTTAGTCAACTATGCTAGAGCCCATAGTAGCATGTGGCTGCACACGGAAGTTTCTAGCATGAATTATCTTATGATCCCTTTGAGCCTGGGTGGCGGTCCAAAAAAAATAGGCAAGTCCTGATAGACATCAGGTGCCTCAATCCACCCAGATGTGTGTTTAAGTTGCCACCTTAGATAAACCATTAAAATTATCAATCTCACATCTGTCATGGATATCACTCACCCAATCCACGTCTACTAGCATAGCATGGCATAATAAGCAACGTAGAAGTAACTCCCAAAGGTTTCATAATAATACAGGTAATAGGTACTACCTCATCTACTTCCCATCCCACAATTTAATTAGATCCTAATCATGCAATGTGAGAGGATTGATCTAATGCAATAAAACATGGGTTGTAGAAAAGGTATGATCAAAGTGTTACTTGCCTTGCTGATGATCCGCGAGTCCTAGGGTTTCGAAGTAACAAGCGGCGCAATCCGGGTAATCTATCGCAGACAAACAACAAGCATACAATAAGTACTCATCTAATGCACAGGTAAAACTCGAACAAGAGATCAAACCAGGTAGTTCAACTTAAGAACTCCGGTTGCAAGAAAGAACGAAAAACAAACGGCGGAAGAAAACAACTCGGTTCTAGCAAGTTGAAACTAGGTCAAAATTTTACTGTAACAAAAGCTTGTTCAAGTTGATTAGACGGAACGGCGGTTTCGAGACGAAACTCCATGCGCTTGAATCACCTGATTCTGATAAACGAGCGAAAAGATAGACTAGGAAGAAGATCGGATCTGAGATCGCGATCGCGGAATAAATCCGACGAAAAGAAAAAGAAGAACGGTTAAACGAACGGACGTCGTTAACCTAGAAGAATCCGGTGATCACGTTCGTTAGGACGAACGGTCCGGCGAACGGTCCAAAGGCAACTAAATCGGAGAAGAAAACGAATCCGATCTAGGGTTTCGGAGAAGAAAAACCGATCGAAAAACTGATCTAGAAAACCGGAACGGTTTAGAGAAGAAAAGAATCGGAACGATTAGAAGAAAACGATCCGAGAAAAAGAATTGATGTAGCGCGGGGCAACCTTGGCGAGGTCTCCGGTGAGGGGCTCCGGCGGTGTCGGCGTAGGGCGGCGGCGTGGGCAAGGTGCGGCGGCGGCGCGGGTGTGGGGTGGCGGCGGCAAGGTGCGGCGGCGGCGCGGGTGTGGGGTGGCGGCGCAAGGTGCGGCGGCGGCGCGCGTGTGGGGTGGCGGCGGCAAGGTGCGGCGGCGGCGCGGGGTGTGGGGCGGCGGCGGCAAGGTGCGGCGGCGGCGCGGGTGTGGGGTGGCGGCGGCAAGGTGCGGCGGCGGCGCGAGTGTGGGGTGGCGGCGGTAAGGTGCGGCGGCGGCGCGGGTGTGGGTTGGCGGCGGCAAGGTGCGGCGGCGGCGCGAGTGTGGGGTGGCGGCGCGGCGGCGGTGACGCAGGGCGCGGTGTGATGCGGCGCGGCGACGGTGCAAGGCGCGGTGTGGAGGAGAGCTTTGATTTGATGTGTTTAGAGGGGGGGGGGTGCTTGGGTATTTATATTGGGGAGGGGAGGGGTTTACTTGGGGTAGAGGACAAGGAATTAGAATAGGAGTAGGAAAGATCTAGAAAATAAACGGAATAAGGAAAGGGGACAAGGGGGCCCTAGAATCCTAAAAGGATTCGGTCCTAGCAAGAGGCGGCGGCGGCCGACCGGCTCCTGGCTCGGCGCCTGGCGCCTGGGAGCGCGGCGGTAGGTGGCTTGGCTTGGGCCTTTGGCCCAAGGCGCTGCTCAAATTTTTTTTTTAAATAGTTTCCTCGCGCAGAAAAAAAACAAAAAGGGATCTAAACGAATTTCGAAAAATCTAAAGTAAATTTTCCCCGACTCCTAAAAATGAGCCGAACAAAATGAACTTTTTCCGGACCTAAAATGCAATTTTTGAAAACGCGCATTTTTCCCTATCCAAATAAAATGCAAATAAACACCGGAAAGCAAAATTGATCTATTTATTATATCTTCATTTTTCCTAAATTTGGGAAAGTCATATTATTCCCTCTCTCATATATTTTGACACCGGAAAAATTATTGAAGATAAAATAAATAAATCAAATGATCCTATTTTCAAAATTTGAGAGAACTCCCAAATATGAAAATAACGAAATCTCCAACTCTCTCCGAGGGTCCTTGAGTTGCGTGAAATTTCTAGGATCAACCAAAATGCAAGAAAATATGATATGCATATGATCTAGTGTATAACATTCCAAATTGAAAATTTGGGATGTTACATAGGGGATCCTCCTCCACCTAAGGGTGATCCCGTGTTTGAGCTTAAACCATTGCCTGATAATCTTAAATATGCTTATCTTGATGAAAAGAAGATATATCCTGTTATTATTAGTGCTAACCTTTCAGAGCATGAAGAAGAAAGATTATTGAAAACTCTGAAGAAGCACTGTGCTGCTATTGGATATACTCTTGATGATCTTAAGGGCATTAGTCCCACTCTATGTCAACATAAAATAAATTTGGAAGCAAATGCCAAACCAGTTCGTGATCCTCAACGACGTCTGAATCCTAAAATGAAAGAAGTGGTAAGAAAAGAAATACTAAAGCTTCTAGAGGCAGATATAATTTATCCAGTTGCTGATAGTCAGTGGGTAAGTCATGTTCATTGTGTCCCTAAGAAGGGAAGTATTACTGTTGTTCCTAATGATAAAGATGAATTTATTCCACAAAGAATTATTACAGGTTATAGGATGGTAATTGATTTCCACAAATTAAATAAGGCTACTAAGAAAGATCATTACCCCTTACCTTTTATCGGTCAAATGCTAGAAAGATTATGCAAAGATACACATTACTGCTTTCTAGATGGTTATTCTGGTTTCTCTCAAATACCTGTGTCGGCTAAAGATCAATCAAAGACTACTTTTACATGCCCTTTTGTCACTTTTGCTTATAGATGTATGCCTTTTGGTTTATGTAATGCACCTGCTACCTTTCAAAGATGCATGATGGCTATATTCTCTGACTTTTGTGAAAAGATTTGTGAGGTTTTCATGGACGACTTTTCCGTCTATGGATCTTCTTTTGATGATTGCTTGAGCAATCTTGATCAAGTTTTGCAGAGATGTGAAGAAACTAATCTTGTCTTGAATTGGGAAAAGTGCCACTTTATGGTTAATGAGGGTATTGTCTTGGGGCATAAAGTTTTTGAAAGAGGTATTGAAGTTGATAAAGCCAAGGTTGATGCTATTGAAAAGATGCCATGTCCCAAGGACATCAAAGGTATAAGAAGTTTCCTTGGTCACGCCGGATTTTATAGGAGGTTCATCAAGGACTTGTCGAAAATTTCTCGGCCTCTGACTAATTTATTATAAAAAGATATACCATTTGTCTTTGATGATGATTGTGTAGAAGCATTTGAAATACTTAAGAAAGCATTAGTCTCTGCACCTATTGTTCACCCACCTGATTGGAATTTACCCTTTGAAATTATGTGTGATGCTAGCGATTATGCTGTAGGTGTTGTTCTAGGGCAAAGAGTTGATAAGAAATTAAATGTTATCCATTATGCTAGTAAGACTCTAGACAATGTTCAAAGAAATTATGCTACTACTGAAAAAGAACTTTTAGCAGTTGTATTTGCTTGTGATAAGTTCAGACCTTATATTGTTGATTCTAAAGTAACTATCCACACTGATCATGCTACTATTAAATATCTTATGGAGAAGAAAGATGCTAAACCTAGACTTATTAGATGGGTTATCTTGCTACAAGAATTTGATTTGCATATTGTTGATAGAAAAGGAGCTGAGAACCCTGTTGCAGACAATTTATCTAGGTTAGAGAATGTTCTTGATGACCCACTACCTATTGATGATAGCTTTCCTGATGAACAATTAAATGTCATAAGTACTTCTCGTAGTACCCCTTGGTATGCTGATTATGCTAATTACATAGTTGCTAAATTTATACCACCTAGATTCACATACCAACAAAAGAAAAAATTCTTCTATGATTTGAGACATTACTTTTGGGATGACCCACATCTTTATAAATAAGGAGTAGATGGTGTTATTAGATGTTGTGTACCTGAGCATGAACAGGAACAGATCCTACGCAAGTGCCACTCCGAAACTTATGGAGCACACCACGCGGAAGATAGAACTGCACATAAGGTATTGCAATCCGGTTTCTATTGGCCTACTCTCTTCAAGGATGCCCGTAAGTTTGTCCTATCTTGTGATGAATGTCAAAGAATTGGTAATATTAGTAGACGTCAAGAAATGCCTATGAACTATTCACTTGTTATTGAACCGTTTGATGTTTGGGGCTTTGATTATATGGGACCTTTTCCTGCCTCTAATGGATATACACATATTTTAGTTGATGTTGATTACGTTACTAAGTGGGTAGAAGCTATTCCAACTAGTAGTGTTGATCATAACACTTCTATTAAAATGCTTAAAGAAGTTATTTTTCCGAGGTTCGGAGTCCCTAGATATTTAATGACTGATGGCGGTTCACATTTTATTCATGGTGCTTTCCGTAAAATGCTTGCTAAATATGACGTCAATCATAGAATTGCATCTCCGTATCACCCACAGTCTAGTGGTCAAGTAGAATTGAGTAATAGAGAACTCAAATTAATTTTGCAAAAGACTGTCAATAGGTCTAGAAAGAATTGGTCCAAGAAACTTGATGATGCATTATGGGCCTATAGAACTGCATATAAAAATCCTATGGGTATGTCTCCGTATAAAATGGTATATGGAAAAGCATGTCACTTACCTCTCGAACTAGAACATAAGGCATATTGGGCTATTAAAGAGCTCAACTATGATTTCAAACTTGCCGGTGAAAAGAGGTTATTTGATATTAGCTCACTTGATGAATGGAGAACCCAAGCTTATGAAAATGCCAAGTTGTTTAAAGAAAAGGTTAAAAGATGGCATGACAAAAGGATACAAAAGCGTGAGTTTAATGTAGGTGATTATGTATTGCTATACAACTCTCGTTTAAGATTTTTTGCAGGGAAACTTCTCTCTAAATGGGAAGGCCCCTATGTTATCGAGGAGGTCTATCGTTCCGGTGCCATAAAAATCAACAACTTCGAAGGCACAAATCCGAAGGTGGTAAACGGTCAAAGAATCAAACATATATCTCAGGTAATACCATAAATGTTGAAACCAATATTATTGAAACCATCACCCCGGAGGAATACATAAGGGACACTTTCCAGAACGTTTTAGACTCCGAAAAGGAATAGGTATGTGGTACAGTAAGTAAACCGACTCCAAAACAATCTTTAAGGCAATATTTCTCCGTTTTGGAATATTTAGAAAAATAGAAAATTAAGTAGCAGCTCGGGAAGGACACGAGGGCCTCACGAGGGTGGAGGGCGCGCCCCCTACCTTGTGAGCTCCTCGTGTGCCTTACGGACTCCGTTTTCTTGCACGATACGTATTTTGGTCGGTAAAAATTCATTATATAATCTCCCGGGGGTTTTGACTCCCATATCATGCAAAAATCTCCTGTCTTTGTTTCGAGTTGTTTTCTGTTAGGGTTTTCAAGGCCAGGCACTATGTCGTCTCCCTCCTCCTCCAATCATGAGGGCAATGATGCTTGGATAATGAAGATAGAGCTGAAGAGAGAAGAACCTATGGAGATCAATAAGGATGAAGGGATCAAGAAGGTCGTGGAGGACCAAGTTCCAGCAATAGAAGACACCCTTCAACTGGATCATAATCTTGTTACCCCTACAGAAATCGAAGCTTTCAAGATGATTAAGTTGGCTCGTATACAAAATAAGTATCTCACACGTGAAAATATTTTGGTAAAGGAGCATATCATCCCACTCAAGGGCATTATCCGCAAGTTAGAAGACCTTCTACGCTCGATGTGCGACTATCCATCATCAACAACACCTCCACCTTCCTCGCCAACCAAGGAGATATAATAACATGGGTATGGGCACTCCCCTTGGCAACAGCCAAGCTTGGGGGAGTGCCCCGGTATTGTATCACCATCACTTTTATCTTTACCATTTTTCTTAGTTCGATCTTATTAGTAGTATTTTGATCTAGTAGAATAAAGTTTGTGGCATGATCTAGTTGTGAGTTTTGCTTTATTATCCTTCTGTGTAATCGAGTCCGTGAGCTATATAATAAAGATTGGTGTTGAGTCAAGGGCTTGATTGTTTTGCCATGATCCTAAGTGAATAAAAGAAAAGAGAAAGAAATAAAAATAAACAAAGAGATCATATGGATCTCATGGAGAGTAATGAGCTCACATAGAAAAAGTATGATGAATAAAAGTTGTTGAGAGTTGACAAGCATAGTTTGGTCATCGTTGCAATTAATAGGAAGTAATAAAGAAAGAGAGGTCTTCACATATAGATATACTATCTTGGACATCTTTTATGATTGTGAGCACTCATTAAAATATGACATGCTAAAGAGTTGACATTGGACAAGGAAGACAATGTAATGGGTTATGTTTTCTTACATCTGAGATAAATTATATTGTCTTGGATCTTCCAACATGTTGAGCTTGCCTTTCCCCCTCATGCTAGCCAAATTCATTGCACCAAGTAGAGATACTACTTGTGCTTCCAAATACCCTTAAACCAGTTTTGCCATGAGAGTCCACCATATGTACCTATGGATTGAATAAGATCCTTCAAGTAAGTTGTCATCGGTGCAAAGCAATAAAAATTGCTCTCTAAATATGTATGATTGATTGATGTGGGAGAAATAAGCTTTATACGATCTTGTGATGTGGATGTAATAAAAGCGACGGACTGCATAATAAAGGTTCATATCACAAGGGGCAATATAAAGTGACGTTCTTTCGCATTAAGATTTTGTGCATCCAACCATAAAAGTGCATGGCAACCTCTACTTCCCTCTGCGAAGGGCCTATCTTTTATCATTATCTTCTACCTTATGCAAGAGTCATGGTGATTTTCACCCTTCCTTTTTACACTTTATCCTTTGGCAAGCACAGTATGTTGGAAAGATCCTGGTATATATGGCTAATTGGATGTGAGTTTTCATGAACTATTACTATTGACATTACCCTTGAGGTAAAACGTTGGGAGGCAAGACTATAAGCCCCTATCTTTCTCTGTGTCCGATTAAAACTCCACACCCATAAGTATTGCGTGAGTGTCAGCAATTGTGAAAGATTATATGATAGTTGAGTATGTGGACTTGCTGAAAAGCTCTTATACATTGACTCTTTCCTATGTTATGATAAATTGCAATTGCTTCAATGACCGAGATTGTAGTTTGTTAGTTTTCAATGAAGTTTATGATTCATACTTGATATTGTGATTGAATTATTACTCCAGCATTAGAGATCATATGACAAAAATTATATAATTTGCTGTTATAAGAATGATCATGGTGCCCTCATGTCCGTATTTTATTTTTATCGACACCTTCATCTCTAAACATGTGGACATATTTTTCGATTTCGGCTTTTCGCTTGAGGACAAGCGAGGTCTAAGCTGGGGGAGTTGATACGTACATTTTGCATCATGCTTTTATATCAATATTTATTGCATTATGGGCTGTTATTTCACATTATGTCACAATACTTATGGCTATTCTCTCTTATTTTACAAGGTTTACATAAGGAGGGAGAATGCCGGCAGCTGGAATTTTGGGCTTGAAAAGGAGCAAATATTAGAGACCTATTCTGCACAACTCCAAAAGTCCTGAAACTCCATGGAACACCTTATAATAAATAATGAAAAATCCTCGCCAAAGATGAAGACCAGGGGGCCCACACCCTTCTCACGAGGGTGGGGGCGCCCCCCCTAGGGCACGCCCCCCTGCCTCGTGGGCCCCCTGGTGGCTCTCCGATGACCGTTTTCTCCTATATGAAGTCTTTCGTCGAGAAAAAAATAGGAAGCAACCTTTCAGGACGAAACTCCGCCGCCACGAGGCGAAACCTTGGTGGATCCAATCTAGAGCTCCGGCAGAGCTATTCTGCCGAGGAAACTTCCCTCCCGGAGGGGGAAATCATCGCCATCGTCATCACCAACGCTCCTCTCATCGAGAGAGGGCAATATCCATCAACATCTTCATTAGCACCATCTCATCTCAAAACCCTAGTTCATCTCTTGTATCCGATTCTTGTCTTCAAGTCCGGGATTGGTGCTAGTAGGTTGCTAGTATTGTTAATTACTCCTTATAGTTGATGCTAGTTGGTTTAATTGGTGGAAGATCATATGTTCATATCCTTTATGCATATTAATACCCCTCTTATTATGAACATGAATATGCTTTGTGAGTAGTTACGTTTGTTCCTGAGGACAAGGGAGAAGTCTTGCTATTAGTAGTCATGTGAATTTGGTATTCGTTCGATATTTTGATGAGATGTATGTTGTCTAGCCTCTAGTGGTGTTATGTGAACGTCGACTACATAACACTTCACCATTATTTGGGCCTAGAGGAAGGCATTGGGAAGTAATAAGTAGATGATGGGTTGCTAGAGTGACAGAAGCTTAAACCCTAGTTTATGTGTTGCTTCATAAGGGGCTGATTTGGATCCATATGTTTCATGCTATGGTTAGGTTTACCTTAATACTTTTGTTGTAGTTGCGGATGCTTGCAATAGAGGTTAATCATAAGTGGGATGCTTGTTCAAGTAAGAACAACACCCAAGCACCGGTCCACCCACATATCAAATTATCAAAGTACTGAACGCGAATCATATGAACATGATGAAAACTAGCTTGACGATATTCCCATGTGTCCTCGGGAGCGCTTTTCCTTATATAAGAGTTTGTCCAGGCTTGTCCTTTGCTACAAAAAGGATTGGGCCACCTTGCTGCACTTTATTTATTTTTGTTACTTGTTGCTCGTTACAAATTATCTCATTACAAAACTATCTATTACCACTTATTTCAGTACTTGCAGAGAATACCTTGCTGAAAACCGTTTATCATTTCCTTCTGCTCCTCGTTGGGTTCGACACTCTTAATTATCGAAAGGACTACGATAGATCCCCTATACTTGTGGGTCATCAAGCAACACTTCCCACGGAGTTTCCTCTTGTTCCCTCTGAAAGGATGGACAAAGATGGAGAAGCACAAGCTCAGCAGGAGGCTGAAAAAGTGAAGGAATCAACTGAGAAGAACCTTGCCTTGTGCGGTACTCTTGGAGTGCAGCCAAGTGAAGGGTCAAGTAATGGATGGCGACCTCCCGCCATCACCGAGGAGTTCGACTATCCTTCTGAAGAAGATATTGTGCCGAACCCAAAGGCAGACTTCCAGAGGACCTTCCTACCGCGCCTTGGCCTTGTTCGTGCATGGCTCAGGGGTGCAGAGGGGGATGCCAAGATGAGCTCATCGACGTTGCAAGAAGCTGCAAGATCTAGGGCCACGTGTCTTCCTGTGACAACAGGGAAAGGCTCATTAGGTGCAGGGAGCACTTCACAAAATGAAGATATATACAAGCGTCACTACACCGACATTACATCAAGGCTTCCTCAAGACCTTGAAGGACGACGACAAGTTGCAAACCGTCCAGGGGCCAATACAAGATTAAAATCCATCGCCCATCAAGGCGTGATGGATGGGTTTCCCAGAGATGGAGAACGCCAAGATAACCTTGATGATGATGAAGGCTTCTCTGACTCATCTTCCTCGCCATCGTTGGAGAGTTGCCCGCACTCCCCTCGTTACCAAGAACTAGCTTCATCGGTTTTGTCAGATTACGAGGGAGGTGATGAAGACCTCCACACCGCGCCCGTTCGCATGGTGAATCATGGTGATAGTCTTGTGGATCAAGATCCTGCTGCCAAGCCACCCGTTGATGGCACCCAGGGCCCAAGTGTTGTAAACAAAGTAGCACCACAAGAAGTGTCTCGAGAAGAAGAGGTCAGAAGCCAGCGCCAGACGATTGACCAGTTGGCATCAAAGCTTGACCAGTTCATGGAGCTCATGATGAACAACCAAGGCGTTCCTCCACAAGGCGTGCTACAGCGAGTGGTGGATCCGCAAGAGGAGGAACTCCAGGTGGGCCCTCCTGCTAGGGTGCCCTTAAATGATGTGCCTCAACTCAACCCCAACACACAAGCCCGGCCTTGGGTTGGCCCTGCTGGTTCTGCCAACGCAGTACCACGCGCGGTTATGCTGAAGGACTACCACGACATGGTCGGGGATATGGTGGACAAGAAGTTGAAGCAAATGGCGATAGATCAAGCCCCTCGCACCTCTGAGAGTGAGCTGGAGAAGCCTTACGAGGCGTGGCATGACATGATGGCGTATCCCGCAGGGTGGCACCCACCAAAGTTCCGTCAATTTGATGGAACCGGCGATGCAAGGGAGCACTTGGCGTACTTCGAGGCGGCATGCGGCGACACAGCAAACAGCCCGTCACTTCTCCTTCGCCAATTTTCAGGGTCATTAACCAGGCCCGCCTTCCATTGGTACAGCCGTTTACCAGTTGGGTCCATTGGGAGTTGGGCGGCCATGAAAGAGGTTTTCAAGAAGCAATTCGTCGCCATGAAGAAGGACTTTTCGGTTGTCGAGCTAGCACAAGTCCGACAACGACGAGATGAGTCCATTGATGACTACATCATCCGCTTCCGCAATAGTTATGTGCGTCTCGCCAGGGAGATGCACCTCGAGGATGCCATTGATATGTGCGTCCATGGCATGCAGCAGCATTGGTCACTTGAAGTCTCTCGGCGTGAGCCTAGAACTTTTAGTGCCCTCAGCACGGCGGTAGCGGCCATGAAACTTGAGTTTGAGAAATCACCGCAGATAATGGAGCTTTATAAGAATGCCAGTGTATTTGATCCCGCCAAGCGCTTCGCCTCGACGTCCAAGCAAATCAACAACGGTAGTAGGGCGAAGGCACCAGCTGAAACGAACACCACAAGGTCTTCTCGTCTGCACCGCAAGGCCATGTGCCCATCTTGGGTGCAAGAGGCGAACAAGCCGGAGGGAGGCAACGCCCGTCGATGCATGAGCTCCTCAAGAAGCAGTATGTCTTTTGTCAGGAGCTCGTCAAGGACATGTTCGACCAGTTGATGGAACATCGAGCCTTGAGCTTACCAGAGCCTCGGAGGCCTGATCAGGTGAGGATGACAGATAATCCTTTATTTTGCCCATATCACAGGTATGTGGGACATGTCATTGAAGATTGTGTCGCGTTCAAAGAATGGCTCCAAAGAGCCATTAATGAGAGGAGGATCAACCTCGACCCAGAAGCTATCAACCCAGATTACCATGCAGTAAACATGGTGAGCATGAAGTTATACACTACTAGGAAAAGGCCTACTAATGGTGCACCTGTTTTGGCTACTAATGGCGCACTACAGGTGCGCCATTAGTACCACGCCACTAGTATCTGGTATACTAATGGCGCACCTCATGGAAGTGCGCCATTAGTAACAATTTTTTAAAAAAAATCGTTTTTTCTTAATCTCATGTCACTATTTCACATATGAGATATCCAACACATATATATACAGCAAGCATCCATATAACAATCATATCCAACACACAAGTTTCATCATATATACATACATAGCCAACACATAGTTCCATCGTTACATATTACAAAAGTTTCACATTGTTCATCCAACACCGTTATCCATCAATTCACAAAAGCTTCACATTGATACAAAATAAAAACACAAATGGAAAAGAAGCACTCCATCCATGCAAGCTTCCATGAATTAAATCAAATCTGCAAAATGATAAACAAGAAGTTAGAAGAAGAAGAGAAGAAGAAGAAGAAGAAGAAGAAGAAGACTAGAAGAATACTAGAAGAAGAATAAGAAGAAGAATAAGAAGAATAAGAAGAAGACTATAAGCTTATTATGTAAACTTGATCATTTTGTGCTAACATAAGTAATTTTGAAGCTAACCTATAGGAAACTAAGCATATAAGCTCTCTAAGTTAGCATATTAGAGCCAACTTAGGTAAAATGAAGCTAACCTATGTCATTTTGGAAAATAAGAAGAATAAGAAGTAGACTATAAGCTTATTATGTAAACTTGATCATTTTGTGCTAACATAAGTTATTTTGGAGCTAACCTATAGGAAACTAAGCATATAAGCTCTAAGTTAGCATATTAGAGCCAACTTAGGTAAAATGAAGCTAACATATGTCATTTTGGAAAAGAAGAAGAATAAGAAGAAGACTATAAGCTTATTATGTAAACTTGATCATTTTGTACTAACATAAGTAATTTTGGAGCTAGCCTATAGGAAACTAAGCATATTAGAGATAACATAGGTAACTAAGTATATATATATATATCATTTTGGAGATCTGACATACCTGACATAGTTCAATTCTCATTATTCTTCTCCTTCTCCTTCCTCAGCCTGATGCGCCAAGAGCGGCGAGGCGGTGGAGGCAGCTGTGGGATGTAGTCTTCTACCACAATTGGCGTGGTCATGTCGCCCAGCTGTGGGATCGCTGGCGCCACCACCGGTGCATGGTCATTGTCAGGCACCACCACCATCGCGAGGCCACCTTCAGGTAGGACGGGCACGACCATCGCTAGGTCATCCTCAGCCACCACCATCTCTTGCCCATGGTCAGCCACCACCATCTCTTGCCCATGGTCAGCCGCCACCATCTCTTGCCCATGGTTAGCCACCACCATCTCTTTCCATTGGTCAGCCACCACCAGTGCTAGGTCATCCTCAGCCTGATGCCCATCGTCATCCTGCAGCTCCTCATCCCCACTCTGATCCTCTTCTCCCGCACTCCAGTCCGGATCATCCTTCTTGTTGTCTTTGCTGCTGCCAGAATTGCTGCTGCTTTCGCTAAAGCCAGAATCGCTGTTGCTTTTGCTACAGCCATAATCGCTGCTGCTTTGGCTGTAGCCAGTTTCGCTGCTGCTGCTCCCATTGCCTGTCCAAATGCAACAATGACCGTTAACAATCGATGTGAGACAAAGCCAAATGTAGAGGAATAAGAAGAGGCAGAATGCACTGGCATCTTCGTCGTCAGCGTAGCGCATGCGACACATAGTCGCGTTGAAAACCTTCATGATGAGCATTGTGGCGTCATCGTCGTACCTGAAGAGAAGAAAGTACCCGGTCCGTAGGTCGTAGGCATTGTAGAACTTCTCCCAGCCACGGCACAGGTACATGTGGCCCTCCTCGATCACCAACTCCACGTCCCACAGCCTGCGAACCCCGCTGCCAGCCTATCGGAGCTTCACATTATCTGGCGGATCTTCACCTAGCATGTTCATAAAAGTGTCAGGCAGCCTCTGCAATTTGGGACAAGGAGTGATGTAGCAAACAACAGAGTTATCATAATGAGATGGGTGAAGGGGAGATCTCTCATTTTATATACCTGCCTCGTGGCTGATACTGAAGTCCCAAGTATGATACTGAAGAACTCGAAAGCATCCAACTCATACTCTGGTGAGGCAGAGCGGCGGTGGCTGCTTCCCCCCATCTCTGATAAGCAGCAGAGGAGACCAATTAGTACCCTTACAACATTATCATACAATATTATAGCAGCATAAATTTTGAGCAGAAGATAATCAACTACACCAATGCACTTGTGGACATATGATGGATCTAGTTGAATTTATTAGTACCACTAGTCGTCAAAAAATGCAAATAGGCAACTAGCTAGCAATATAAAAACATTCATCTAAAGAAAAGAAAAAACTGCAAAACATGGCGGAACCCTAAATAAGAAAGTATGAAAATGTGTCTTCTTCTTCATCTCCTCCTCCTCCTCTCCTCTTTCTTCTTCTTCTCCTTTCTCCTCCTCTTCTTCTTCTTCTTCTTCTTCTTATTCTTCTTCTTTCTTCTCCTCTTTTCTTCTACTTCTTCTTCTTCTTCTTTCTTCTCCTCCTCCTCCTCTTCTTCTTCTTCCTTTTCCTTTCCATCATCTTCTTCTCCACCTCTCTTCTTTTCTTGTTCTCCTTTTTCTTTCTTCTCCTTCCTCCTCCTCCTCTTCTCTTTCTTCTTTTCAATGAAAAGAATTGCTGCCGGCAACGACGAGCATTCATCCTTTTCTTTTCAGACTGCACAAGCAGTCATTTTCAGCAGGAAAACCCCAAACGTGGGAAGTATTTTTGGGCTCAAGCTTCCACTCTGAAACCGGACCAATTTTTTTTTCTTTTCGAACCGGAATACTCATTCCATTACTAAACCCGCGCAGCGCAATCATTTTGCCACAGCCGATGGGTTCACAGGGCCACAAAACTTAATTGTGTGTTGTTTCATAAGCATAGAGATTTATTATTAAAGTAGCTAGCTAGGTAGCACCTTATCTGTCTCTAGATTGTTATTAGAAAGAAAAATGACGCTCCAGGCAGGCCACATCATTAAATTAAACTAGCTACCACCATAATTAAGTAGCAAACAGAGGCTGAACTGAATAATGAGCTAGAATTGACGCAAACAATTCTGCAAGCAGAATTACTAGTAATTGCTGAATCTGAAGATGAAAACCAGAGCATATATGCAAATTAGTTACTACCACTTGTAGGTCTTGGTTGGGCAAGAAAATAAAGTAGGGAAATCAATCAATTTGCCAGCCACAACTGACGATTTGAGTTCACAGGGCCAATCTAATATCTGTCCAACTAGAAATACTACACAAGTATTTGCTGCAACCCTAGGCAAAAAGCTTATTTATGGATGATATATACTGCCGGTTTGGTTTTCCCCTATCAATCAAGAACAAGAAAGCGAATCAAAAAAGAAAAAACTGCATGTCGAATCGGGGAGCCAACGCAAGGAAGGAAGAGGGAGGGAGGGAGGGGTCTCTCAGGAGTGGAGAAGAAGCGAAAAACGGTGGTACCTTCCTTGGGCACGACAGTAGCCGCTGCCGCTCGACCTCGCCCGGAGATGGCGGAGGATGAGAGCAGAGCAGCAGAGGAGCGGAGGTAGGGGGTCCGGGCGACCACGGCAGAATGCGACGGCCCAGCAGCCGAATTCACCGGGCGAGGCGCGGCGCGGCGCCGGGAGATCAGGGGGTGAGGAGGTAGGGGTCGGGGCGGTGGCTTACCTTGACCAGCACTGAAACAAAGTCAGCGTCGTTCGGGCGACGGGGCGCCGGGGCGGTGGCGGGTGGTGGGGCCAGGGGCGGTGGGGGGTGGCGGCGGCGGGTGGTTGGGATGTTGGGGCAAGGGGCGAGGGGAGGTGGGGCAAGGGGCGGCGAGGGGAGGGGGGCGACGGGGCGAGGGGAGGTGGGGCTCGGCATTACTAACAATTTTTTTTCAAAACTACTAATGGCGCACGGTGGGTGTGGTGCGCCATTACTATGTCAACTAGTAATGGCGCACTATACCACGGTGCGCCATTAGTAACGAATTTTTTTTATATTTTTTCAAAACTACTAATGGCACACCACACACCAGGTGCGCCATTAGTAATATATTACTAATGGCGCACCAACACATGGTGCGCCATTAGTATATAGTAATGGCGCACCACATGTCTGGTGCGCCATTAGTGGCCATATCATCTATAGCCCTTTTCCTAGTAGTTACCATCTCCGCCAAGTGAAGACACGAAGCTCGAAGAAACATGGGTGCCACTGGCCCAAGTTGAAGACCAGCTATCCAACCTCGTCCTCTCCAAGACGCCGATATCTCCCTTTCGGCCACAGGTGACCCCAACCATTCCTGGGGAGGAGCCTTGGAGGACGGTGCACCGAAGACCGTACACAAGGAGGCTTCCACCCCGACATCCTCGCTCGGCTTTGCCAGAACGAGCTCCCCCAAGAATTCTAAGGCGGTTCGATCCAAGTCAACGTCGGCCTCCACCAAGATTTGTCCCTATGTCAGAGGGAGACGAGCCTTTTCCTCGACGGGGGCGTGTGCTACCAACCTTGGCGCAGTTCTTGCCACCCGGCTGGGGGAAAGCACCAGCAAAGGAGGGGGAGAAAGTTCAAGAAGGAGCCAGCTCATCCCAATCACCAAGCATAGAGAGTTGCAACGTCATCCATGACTACAGCGACACCCCTTCCGAAGACGTGTTTACCCCTGAAGAGCAAGATGTCCTCCACGCCGAAGAGGTGACAAAGTAAGTGCCATTGGAAGAGGTGAACATGAACCTGCGTGGGGGCAAAGTCCTACCTGAACCACTAAAGATCAAGCCAACAAGGGCGCAGAAGCCAACCACCCCAAAGGAGGCGCCTGTGCAGGAGGAGGAATCTGAACACCAAGGCCAAGAGAAGATGAAGGCACGTGACGTCGACTACAACATCATCGCCCACCTCAAGCGGATCCCTGCACTTTTGAGTGTGCATGATGCGCTCATGATGGTGCCTGACCTTCGCGAAGCCCTTATCAAGGCGCTCCAAGCTCCGGAACTCTACGAGGTGTCCATGGAAAAACACCATCTTTGCTCCAGCCCCTTGTTCGTGAACGAGATCACGTTTGACGAGGATGATAAGCTCATAGATGATGGTGACCACAACCGGCCATTGTATGTGGAAGGTAATATTGGTGTTGCACATCTTCGCAGGATCCTCATAGACCCAGGGTCTGCCGTGAACATTCTCCCTCTTTGGAGTTTGACGCGGGCAGGTTTTACGGTGGACGACTTGGAGGCTACTGACGTGATGATCTGCGGCTTCGACAACCAAGGGAAGCCTACACTAGGTGCCATTACATTGAAGATCCAGATGTCAACTTTTAGCTTCAAGGTGCGGTTCTTCGTCATCGAGGCGAATACCTCCTACTCCGCCCTTCTAGGAAGACCGTGAATCCACAAGTACCGCGTCATTCCATCCACCCTCCATCAATGCCTGAAGTTTCTCGATGCCAGCGGTACACAAAAGCGCATCATCGGCAACATATCTCCTTATACTATGCATGGGTCTCACCATGCAGATGCGAAGTACTATTTCCCCATTGTAGACAGCGACCAGCAGTTGGGGCACACAACACCTTCGGTGGATCTCTTGACCAAACCAGGTTTTGGGCCAGTAGCCGAGATGAAGCTCCCCATAATGCCGAGCTCACCTACCGATGCAAAGGGCTCCTCCCCTTGGACCTATAGGGGCCAAGTCCGTAGGAGGCCATCTTCATCTGTGCGGTACGACTATAGCCCCTCTTCCCAATTGCAGGTAGGGAGCTCTACTTCGACATCATGTGGAATAGGATCTTCTATGCCTGGTCCAGTGGCCCCATTATTGTTGAAGGCAAGGTTCCCGACGTCAACACCAATCACGCTAAGGTCGGACACAACAACTTCTCAAGAGGCTACCACTTCTTCATCAACTTTGGCGCGCCGAGAGCCCATTTCTTTAACACTTGGAAGCTCTGCAGGTGCCCAGGAAGGCTCCAGGATGCTAACAGGCGGCAATGATGCGCCACCACCCATCACGCTACGGGCACGCAACCCCTGGAGGAAAGAGCCTGCGCCCGTACCAATTGCCGATAGAAGAAGAATAAAAGAAGTGGAGGAAGTCGCAAGGGGAGCTCAAGGCGTACAGCCCACGTCGCTCTATATCTCAGTAACTTCCCCATTGGAGGTTTGGGCAATCCACAGTTTGTCTGGATCTAGAGTCCAGACCATTTTCTACAAAGTCCCGCAGGTAAAACAATGTGATTTTGTATTTGAATTTCCCCAAACTTGCAGTGACCCAGAGGAGGTACTACCGAAAATGAAGGCGGAGCCCAAGATGGTTCGTTTGTTGAAGAAGGCCGGGATCACTCTTGGGCAGAACAACAGGATGCCTTCACCACCCACCATATGCGAGGAATGGTGGAGACAAGCGGAAGACCTCATCATGCAAAAAGGCAAAGCTCAACCAAAGTTTGGGCTTGGCTACAACAACCCCGTCGCCTCCGGCAATGAGGGGAAGCTCAGCTCCATGCAAGCACCACGAGAACCAGAAGATAGAAGGTGAATGATGCTAGAAGGAGACTTCTACAACAATGACATGCCTTTTGGGTTGAAGAATGCAGGTGCAACATATCAGCATGCCATGACATGCGTCCTTGGCGATCCGTTACACGACGCAATGGAATGTTGTACCTACGACGTCCGTGCCGATGAAGAGGAGGAGCTCGGTGTTGGAACACGAGTCAACTGCCACGCCATGTCCGTCTCATCAAGCGATGAGTCCGACACTGTGTCCGCCGTTCCTCATCAACAACACTCTGCCAGCGGTGAGCCAAGTGACGCCGAGGAACTTAGCTCCATATTGGCACCTCATGAGTTAGAAGATGGAGGACAACCCACCATCGATGATATCGTCCAAGTCAACCTTGGAACGGAGGATGACCCACGCCCCACTTCCGTTAGCGCCATGCTGACAGAAGAGGAGTGGGAGGACTATCGAAGCTTCTTGATGGAGTACCGAGACTGCTTCGCCTAGAGTTACAAGGAGATGCCAGGTTTGGACCCTCATGTCGCTACACACAAGTTGGCGATTGACCCACGGTTCCATCCCATCAAGCAGCAACGACGATGATTACGTCCAGAACTTCAAGACGATGTCATCGCAGAGGTCGACAAGCTAATCACCGCAGGTTTCATCAAGGAGACGAAGTATCCACGGTGGCTCGCCAATATTGTCCCGGTGGAGAAGAAGAATGGGCAGATACGAATCTGCCAGGATTTCCGCGACCTCAATCGTGCCTGCCCAAAGGATGACTTTCCTGTCCCAATCCCAGAGATAATCATCGACTCCACCACAGGCCATGGCGCACTTTCCTTCATGGACGGTTCGTCAGGCTACAACCAGATCAAGATGGATCCTGCTGATGCCATCGACACCGCTTTCAGGACCCCGAAGGGAAATTTCTACTACACGGTCATGCCATTCGGACTGAAGAATGCTGGTGCAACTTACCAGCGCACCATGACATGTGTTCTTGGTGATTTAATCCACCATTCGGTGGAATGCTATGTTGATGACATGGTAGTCAAAACCAAGGATCGCAAGCATCATCAGGAGGATCTTCGAGTTGTCTTCGAGCGGCTACGTCAACATCAACTGAAGATGAACCCAATGAAGTGTGCCTTTGCTGTTCAGTCAGGCCTCTTCCTCGGCTTTGTTGTTCGTCACCGGGGCATAGAGATCGAGCCTAAGAAGATCAAGGCCATCCTCGACACGCCGCCGCCTCAAGATCTCAAAGAGTTGAGGTCATTGCAAGGGAAGCTTGCGTACATCAGGCGCTTCATCTCCAACCTCTCCGGACGCATCCAGCCCTTCTCGAGCCTCATGAAGAAAGGAGCTCCGTTCGTGTGGGATGAAGGATGCCAACGCGGATTTGATGAGATCAAAAGGTACCTCCTTAATCCACCTGTCTTGGCAGCTCCCGTGAAGGGGCGCCCATTCATTCTATACATTGTAGCGCAGCCTACTTCGATAGGCACTTTGTTCGCCCAAAACAATGATGAAGGGAAGGAGGTGCGTGTTATTACTTGAGTCGCACCATGGTGGGGGCTGAGCGAAACTACTCTTCTATAGAGAAGTTGTGCTTGGCCCTAATTTTTGCTTTGAAGAAGCTCAGGCACTACACGTTGAAGCATGAAGTCCAGCTCGTCGCGAGGGCGGACCCCGTGAGGGACATTTTAAGTCAGCCCGCGCTCATGGGGTGACTTGGAAAATGGGCACTTATCATGATGGAGTTTGACATCACGTTTGTGCCTCAAAAAGCAATCAAGGGTCAAGCCTTGGTGGAGTTTCTCGCAAGCGCACCCGATTCCAGATGACTCACCTCTTGTCACGGACCTCCCTGACGAGGAGGTTTTCAATGTCAACCTCGACGCGTCATGGGAGCTTTACTTTGATGGTGCCTCCCGCATGGACGCCGACTCCGATGGTACCCCAAGACGAAGAGCCGGTGCAGGTTTGGTGTTCAAGACGCCACAAGGAGGGTTGATGTATCACTCATTCTCCCTCCTCAAAGAAGAATGCTCCAACAATGAAGCAGAGTACGAGGTTCTCATTTTCGGCCTCCTCTTGGCGCTCTCCATGGAGGTTCGTTCCTTGCGGGCTTATGGAGACTCTCAACTCATCATTCGTCAAGTCAACAACATCTATGAGGTTCGCAAGCCTGAACTGGTGCCGTACTATTCCACGGCCTGGAATCTAATGGAAAAATTTCAACATGTTGAAGTGCTCCATGTCCCGCGAAGTAGGAATGCACCTGCTGATGCCTTGGCGAAACTAGCAGCGGCGTTCGTGCTCCTGAAGATAAAACAATGCAGGTGAACATGGAAGAAAGGTGGCTACTCCCAGCGGTCTTGGAGCTCATCCCGGTGGAGTACGAAGTCAATACGTCATGACAAATGCCGTAGATGAGGGCGAGTGGCTGCAACCATTCCTCGACTACTTCAAGCATGGGAGCCTCCCCGACGACCCTGTCACGAGGCGCCAACTACAACGACGACTTCCTTTCTACCTTTTTGAAGCAGGTGTCCTATATAGGCGTTCGCATGGGCAGGAGATCCTACTTCGATGCGTCAACCGAAGTGAAGCCGACAAGATCCTACAGGAGATGCATCATGGAGTCTGCGGCGGGCACCAAGGAGGGGCCAAGATGTATCATAGTATACGTCTAGCAGGATACTACTGGCCTGGCATTATGTCAGACTGCCTTCGGGTGGCTAGATCGTGCCACAATTGTCAAGTTCATGGTGATTTCAAGCACAGGCCGCCGGTCCCTCTTCACCCTACCATTCCCTCTTGGCCATTCGATGCCTGGGGAATCGACGTCATCGGCCCTCTCGACCCTCCATCTTCCAGGGGGCATCGCTTCATCCTCGCCGTGATGGACTACTTCTCGAAGTGGGCGGAAGCTGTCCCATTACGGGAGGTTAAGAGTGACAACGTCATCAACTTCCTAGAGCGAAACATCATATATCGCTTTGGGATACCTCATTGGATCACCTCCGACAACGGCAAGGCCTTCAAGTCCAACAAGATGTACAGGTTCACGGAGAAGTACAAGATCAAGTGGAACTACTCCACCGGCTACTACCCTCAAGCTAACGGCGCGATCGAGGCTTTCAACAAGACGCTCGGCAAGATACTCAAGAAGTCGGTGACAAGGAATCGGAGAGACTGGCATGATCGTCTCTTCGAGTCCTTATGGGCGTACCGTGTCACAGTTCGTACCCCAACGCAGGCGACTCCGTTTTCTCTCGTTTACGGGAGTGAGGCGGTCCTACCACTGGAGGTCCAGCTACCCTCTTTGAGGGTGGCTATCCAAGATGAGATCGCCCAAGACGAACAGGTACAACTGCGGTTTCAGGAGCTCGACGCCCTTGAAGAGGGGCGGCTTAATGCCCTACAAAACCTGGAGCTTTACCGCCAAAATATGGTGAGAGCTTACGACAAGCTCATCAAGCAATGTGTCTTCCGAAAAGGCGAGTTGGTTCTTGTGCTCAGGCGGCCCATCGTCGTGACGCACAAGACGAAGGGCAAGTTCGAACCAAAGTGGGAAGGGACATACGTCATCGAGCAAGTCTACGACGGGGGAGCATACCAGCTTGTAGATTCCCAGGGAGTCCGACCTATGCCCCCAATCAACAGAAGGTTCCTCAAAAAATATTTTTCTTAAAATTTTGCCTCTTTTGTTGCCTTTTGGATTTTCATTGGAGAATCTTTTTCTGTGGGCTTTCGGATCCATGATTTGTTCTCCTTAGCATTTCATGGATATATCTAGTTTTCCCCATTTTTTTACGGACTAAGTCCAACATAAAAAATGGCTTTACCCTATCGCACTACGCTGTTGATTGAAGTTTCGTCTACCCTAGGACTTGTTGGAGGGCGGCACAATGTGTCAAGTTGCAGGTGGAGCGGCTCCTACACCCATAATGCACGACACGTACCGGGTGTATGCTTCCGGAGGCAGCGGAGATGATTACTTGGGCACTTCTAAGTATTGAGACCCCATGCTCTTCATGTTTCCCGGCATGCCTCGTGTTCACATAGGCTCACACCCCAGGGAAGACTATAGGAAAAGATCATGGAGGGCTGCCTGACCCAACACAAGTTGGTTTGGTGCGTCTACATGGCAACCCTAGGGTGCGCCACCAGAAGCCCCAGATAATGTGCTAGAGGGTTTTTCCTAGTCCATAGAGATGAACAGTTCCCTTCCAATTTCCCAAGGTGGGTCCCCAAGAAATCCTGGAAGAAGAGTCCTCAAGAAGTTCAGCCGAATGTCAAAGCAAGTCCATGAATTTCGCGGCCCATCAATCATCCGCGTGAGCAATCAAGATGAAATTCCGAAAGTCCAAGAAGAAAATTCAAGAAAGAAAATCTCAGCAGTCCAAGAAGCAATCAAGAGGTCCCAAGCAGTAAGGAACCCACTGGAAGGAAGGCGGGAGGTAGATGTTCACCACCCCTCAATATGCATGAAGAAAAATCGCCAAGCTGTTGTCCCAAAACCATTTAACCTGAACTTACCACACCCAAGTCTCTGGGTTCATGGGGCGTGTGCAGGGGGCATGTTGAGCCGTGGGGGCCCTCAATATGATGATGGGCTAGAGTATGAATTTTTGTTGCCTCTCGGAAGCATCCTGAAACACGACGTCTTCATACACGTACACCAAAGCTATTTAAATTGTTGAGTTGCAATCGTCAAGGTCTTTCGATGGTTCCTAGTGACAAGTCCTTCGGTAGCCTTCTCGGATATCACGCCTATAGCTGGTGTATAACGGGAAAGCCAACATTTTAAAACCCGCAAACTTTTTTCCCTCTCTTTGTCGCCTGTTTTTATTTGGTGCTTCAAGTTGTGCTCCTCCAACATCTTTGCAGCCATGGAGAGGCCTTCCTTTCATCGTCGACGGCATTCTGACAAGAAATCACTACATCAAACTACATCATGGTTGTTGGTCGTAGCAATACCCATGCGTCCCTGACAAAGCCGACGACACCCCGGCAACCAAGGGTCTACACCGACACACATGATGGCCGCCAGAAGGCAACACCAGCGCTCATGAAGGTGGCGTCGATGTGTCTCCGTCACCCGGTCTCCAACAACAATGAAGCACGGGGCAACATCAACCCCTCAATCATTCGTAAGGCCGAAGGTGCCCCGATGTACCAGCATAATTGTCACGCCATAAATGGCGTGACGATTCACTCAATGAAGGGGAACTATCGACGGTCTACCGATGTCTCGCCTACATGAATGGGAGCAGTGCAACGCGCCAGTGCGGCCAGTGTGAATCTGTGAAACCCTCCAATTAAATCGGTTGGCACCGTAGCAGCTAGACGGTCGTGACGAGATTGGTAAAAAAAATTATTTTTGTTTTCAGGACAAGGCATGTTAGTTCGCTATGGAATGAAGACGGGATAGGGTTTCCTCGTTGGCTGGCATCGTGTTTGTTATACGATCCAACGAGCTCCCTTGATAACACAAGTGTGGAGGGACATGCCTACAGTAATTCATATTGTTACTAAACAATCAACTTCGAACGGTGCACATGGCGTCACGGACATGTCAACTCCAAACCGGTTCTTCAGGTTGCATATGAATCATGCGTCAAGAAAAGAGACAAAAATGTTCATCGAGTCAAGCTCGATTTGCTTCACACTCAAGCTTAACTCAATGAAGGGGCATTTGTTCGATGCGTTTTTTAAAATTATTTTTATTTATATAAGGACTCATATAATTTTTGATTTTGGATGAATTCTAAGTGCAGATTATATGGACACGTGTGCCCAGGTATAAGCATAGCTAATTGATGTTTTTCCTGGCCCAATATATGCATGCATGGCAATTAGCATGGTGTCTACGTACTACTGCATGCATGCATCAATTTTGCCATGCATGTAACGAAGCTTTTGTACGTTGCACATATATGTGTACGTATTCGGGTATATGGGCCGGCCGGCAAGCTCGCGTGCGTATGTATATGATAATATGAATACCCGCAGCTATACACACTGTATATACGTATTTGGGTATCGGCCGATCGACAAACGCGTGCATATACGTACATGGATGAAATATGGGCGTGTGTTTGGTGGGTTCAAATTTCACCTGAACACGTATGAGTCTGGCTATATTGGAATTAAAATGATCGGCATGTGAGCAGTCGGATCCGTACGTATATATGGCAAGCCATCGGATTTTTGGAAACGGAGGCAACCGACTGGGTGGATCATTGCACGCGTGGTTTAAAACAAGGTATGTATCAGTTAGTTTCCTTCTTTTGTGCAGCCGTGTAAAGCAAGAAGAGCAGCGTTTTGGAAAGAAAAATCAAGATGGAAAGAAGAGCTTAGGATGGAAAGTGTTGACCTTGCCGATCAAGCCGTGCGGTGCTCGGCTCGTGCCCTGCCGGCTGCCTATATATACAGGATACAACCCCACGCACCGAGGAAAAATCCATAGAACACATCCACGGAACGCAGAAACATCCAGCCATCACGGTTCCAGAACTCATGCAGCAAGAAGAAGTAGAAGGAGAGAAGAGAGATCGGCCTCGACATCTCGTCACAACAACGCCGGCGATCATCTGTACAAGAAGCAGGCGCCTCGGCAGCAACGTGAACACCAAGTCGATCTTCTCGAACGCTAAAGTTATCATCTAATCACTCCTTCATCCTTTATAATTGCATGCATGCACAACACGTGGTGGCGCGGTGGAGCTCGCGATCATGCAGCACTTCGTTGGTGTTATCATCATCTTCATCAAGCTAACCAAGACGACGAGACTACTCTCGGACTTCACCAAGGTGTGGAAGACGATGGCGTGTCGATGGGGCTGCCGGCGCGCAGACCGTTGGACTCCTTTGTGGTGGCCGCCCTTGGTGATGAGGCCGGCGATGTCTACTTCGTCAAGCTGGAGCACCGGAGGCGCGGAGCTCGCAGGGATTCCGCAGTGTGCCGCGGAGGATGTTGCCGCCGTGCCGCAGTGGATCGCAGCGCGGAGTTCGCCAAGACGACGCCAGTGTCAACTTCATCGAGCCGGCGCCATGGAGGAAGAAGGCGTGGAGGCTCGGGAGGATGCCGCCGCCGTGTCACGGTGGATGGTGCCACGGAGTTCGCCAAGATGACGCCAATATCAACATCATCAACCTGGTGCCACAAGGATCGTGACCGGGAGCTCGCAAGAAGGACGCCCGCCATCCACTTCGTCATGCTGGAGCTAGAGGACGGAGGCATGGCACCCATCGGGGATGCCGCCGACGTCTACTTCGTCAAGCTGGGGCTTGGAGGCGTGGAGCTCGCAGGGACTCCGCCGTGTGCCGTGGAGGAAGGCGAGACGGAGCTCGCTAGGACGACGCCCGTCTTTTTCTTCATCAAGCCGGTGCCATGGAGGACAAAGTCGTGGAGGCTCGCAACGATGGCGCCGCCGTGTCGTGGTGGATAGCAGTGAGGAGCTCGCCAAGACGACACCAACACCAATATAACCAAGCCAGTGCTATGGAGAACGGAGGCGTGGAGCTCGCAAGGATGCCATTGCCGTGCCGCGGTGGATGGCGACGCGGAGCTCGCCAAGACAACGTACATCGCCAACATTAACCCGGTACTGAGAAGGATTGTGGCGTGGAGCTCGCAAGGAGGAAACTACCAATGTCTACCTCATCAAGATGGAGCCCACGACCCAGAGCCATGAAGATGACACGCGCCCTCGGTGCTGCTCGCAACACGGAGCCCGCGATGCGAAGAAGATGGCGCTACGCAATGACATGGCTTCACCAACCCTTACCACTACATGGTGCTATTTGCGACACGAAGCCTATGAAGACGAGGCGTGATGGCGAGGAGGCGACTTGACTTCACCAACACTAACTCCCGATGGCCCCGTGAGGCGGTGCCCTTGTCTCCATACGAGACGAGGCGCCAACCACACTGGCATTGCCGATCCGAGCGAGCGTTGGTTTTTCACCGACGCCGGTCTCCATAAGAATACTCCCGGAAGGCGAACCCCTTGCATACCCGACGAAGCCGCTACATCATCAAGAAGTCCGAGCAGAGCAGGACCCATGCAACCTCAACACCAACTACATCAACGTTGTCAAGACCGATGAGGCGCGACAGCGAGGGCGAACGTGGCCAGCACAAAGCCATGTTTTGAGCGGCACGCGTACCAACGAGGACACGGGCTTTGCCGCCGCCCACACCACACACACACACCAGCATCATCATGCATGGAGAACGCGAAGCGAAGATGACGAAGATGACCACATGGCTTAATTGGAGGTATCTCACGGAGCAACCCGCGGGAGTAATTAACCGGGAGCTTTTCGAGGCCCCGGGAACCAGGAGACTGCACATCGCCATAGTCAGGCAGGCCATGCTAGTAGGCCACGAAGCGCAATCATTTTTTATGGGATCTTGTAATTTTGTTCATCCAAAGAGATAAATGAAATACTTGTTTCCCGTATCACTTTTCTTTGTGTAACACTGGCACGCCCGCATTTTTTTGCTTTTTCCCCGGCGCATGAGAGAAATTCATACTCCTTCTCTTCCTTTCTACCGGAGTGCATATAAGATTTTTCTCGTGTCAAACACACATCTCTCGATCTGTCACATACGGCTAGTGGATCAGCAAACAATCTTTGGTCTCCACGGGATAGAGATGAAATTGGCTAGTATAATTTAGCCTAAACGAGCTCTCCGTACATTTGTATGCTTATCATACAATTGGAGTGCATGCGCTTAAGCAATGTCCTAAATCCAAACAAGAGGTATGTAAGGTGGTGTTTGGTTCTCTAGTCTTAGGACTTTTTTTAGTCCCAACTAAAAAGTCCCTAGTCCTTAAAAAGTCCCTTCCTGTTTGTTTTCAGAGACTAAAAAGTCCTTAGTCCCTTCGTAGAGGTTATTAAATGACCATGTTGCTCCTAGTATATAGAAAAATAACAATCAAACAACACCATGGGGTGGCGGGCCAATGGATGCATGGAGGGACATTGTTGGAAAAGTCCCAAAAAGTCTTAAAAAGACTCTTCTTGATAGTCTTCTTCATTTAATCCCAAATGACTAGTTTAGTCTCTAAAAAGTCCCTCCCGTTTGGTAAAAAAATCTCTAAGAGGGACTTTTTCTAGTCCCTACACAAAAAAGTCCCTGGAAATAAAAACCCCCTAATACTCAAAGTTCTGCACTACATTAATGTTGCAAACTTCAATTATTTAGGAGAACTCCAACGACGTGTATCAAAACACACATATCAAACAACAGCAGATAGGGGGCGACCATCCAAGCCGATGCAATAAATGTCGTCCTTTGTTTTTGTATATCTAGAGCACTCAAAATAATTAAAGATAAATATCATTCTTCATCCATAATCATGTTGAGCAAATAGTCCAATGCAGCAATAATTCAAGTATTACAATATACACACCAAATTTTCAATAAAATAGTTCAATTTTGAATTCAACTTATTCTGACACATTTTTTAGTTTCCCCCTTGAAGCACCCACAAATGCTCTAGCAGATCATCTGAAGTTGCTAATGAGTTGCTCGATGATGAATCTTTTGATGCATTTGGATAAAAACCTCAAACGGCATTGGATTCTACTCTGAAGTTGGATAGGATCACCCATGTGCCCAAATTCTAGATCGTGGCAAACTTTGTCACTTTATTCCTCCATGATCTTGTTGTGCGTGATCACATAAGCTGTCATCATCTCCCACGATGTCTCTAAATCCCATAGTTTTGCCAGTCCTCGAACAACCGCAAAATAGGATTCGAGCACTCCAAATGCCTATCGACATCCTTTCAGATCCTTCTTATCTTTATGCAAAGTGAGATCTTTTCTCACCCCTTGGATCAGAGATGACCTTGACTAAGGTAGCCCACATAGAATAGATACCATCACAAATATAATAGCCCATGTCATAGTCATGACCATGGATGTTATAACTGCACAGAGGAGCTTCTCCCGCACACAAACTTCCAAACAATATAATGGAGACTGGTGCAGTATGTTGATGTCATTGTGAGATCAGGGCATCCCAAAGAAAGAGTGTCAAATCTAGAGATCTTGAGATGCAACTGCTTCAAGAATAATAGTGGGCTTTTACAATGGCCCTCATATTGTCAATGTACAACATATGCACAACTCATTCATTGTGAGTGCATGCAGTCCAGGGACCTGAGCAAACTTGGTCACCCTCTTGATTCCGACTGTGCTATGAGCCTTGCATTGTCTTTGACAATTGGTTCTCTCAAGTACTTCGGTCCAAACACTTTGACCACCGCAGACGCAAACCTGACCATGGCTTCAGGACACGTGCTTTCGGACATCCGGAGGTACTCGTCCCACGAATCTACAACCTTGTCATAGGCAAGTATCCTCAATGTAGTTGTGCACTTATGGTAACCAGATATAATCCAATTCTCCAATGGCATCCTTCTTCAAGACGAAGCAGTCATAGTAGGCTCGGATACAATTGTAGAGGTGATCAAACGCAGTTTGACGCATCCAAAATCGACGGTCAAAATATGTCTTGAATAGTGTGTCGGGGACAAAGTAGTCTTCCATCAACATTATATGTCATCACTCTCCCTTGATTTATCCCTTGAAATTAAGAACATGCTCCTCCACACATTACGCATCATCAATAACCACCTGCATCATTGTCATTTCATCCTCATCTGACAAGGACGTATCATTGAACTAGACATAGAAGTACTCCTTGTGTGAACACTTGCCAGGAGTGGTGTCCGCCATGGACGATAATGTGTTGGGGTGAAGAGTACCTGGGCAGCGGCTATTGTCAGCTCCTGCTCGTACTTTCTTTTTATTATTAGTTTTATTTTTTTCATTGTTATCAGATTCGTGAACTTTTCCCGATTTCGCGATCATTTTTCATTTTACTGTGAACTTTTTCATTTCAAATCCATGAACTTTTTCCAAGTTACGTTTTTTTCAAATATTTTGTGGACCTTTTCCAAATTTGCAAAACTTATTTTCAGTTTTGCGAACCTTTTCCAAAGCACGAAATTTCCAAACTTGAATTTTTTTCAAATTTGTGAACTTTTTGCAAAATTTATGAACTTTTTCCAAATCTGTTGAACTTTTCTCAAAATTTTGAAATTTTATTTTTAACATTGTGAACCTTTTTCCTTTTTTGTAAAGTCAATGGTCCACTCTCTATGGTCGGCGATCACTAGTGGACCAATCAATGGTCTCAGGCCCACCAGTTAACCAATTAAAAAATTCAATTGGGCCGGCCCATACACTCTCGTGTGTGAGCGCCAGTTTAAAGGCGCTAATTAGGAGCTCACCCTATGTCTAGCGCTTTCGTTCCTTGTTCGTACACAGAGCTCATACGCCAACCCTGTTGTGCCTATCCATATAAACTTCACTAGTTTCGGTTTTGGGAAGCTATTACAAGTTTCTGCTTTGGTTTTTTTTCTATATTTTTGTTGTGATTTTCCTATCGGTTTCTGTTTGTTCTATTTTTTGTTTTTATTTTTCCTTCTTTTCTTTGCTTTTTTTATTTTTACTTATCTACTTCTTTTCAATCTTGTAAATATTTTTAAAACCCATGAACATTTTCAAATCAATATTTTTTTCAAAAAAATCCACAAATAGTTTCAAATCCATGGATATTTTTTCCAAAAATTCATGAACTTTTTAAATTTGCAAATGTTTTTGAAATCTGCTTTTTTTAAATGATGAACTTTTTTCAAATTCATATTACGGGTTAGAGCATTTACAGAAACACAAAAAGGCTCACACTAGAAAAAAAAGGAAAATAAAAGCCTGCAGTGAGCTGGCCCACTAGGGTTTGTGCTCGAGAGAGAGCAGTTCATCCGTCTTGCACGAGGTGAGACATGGATGCACCCGGGTGATTTGGCTCGAAGAATTCTGGAGCTGGCTACTAAATTTTTTATGGCGACTGAGTAAAAGACTCACATTTCTCCATCAACATAGCATGAACTATTTTTTTTGGTGAATACGCTTAGCAGCGTATCATTTCATTGATAGAAGAGAGAGAATGAAGTTAGTACATATGACATCCTTGTAGACGTACACAAGAAAGCGTCTGGAAGGATGCGGCGAGCAGGGGGAGGAGGATGCTCAGCCTCATTATAGATGATCAGGTTACAGGAATAATAACGGCTAATCCCTTGGTGCCGGCCTTAGCTCGGAGGCGAGCATCATCCTAGATGGAAAGGACAAGATCGTCGGTGGAGGGATGAAGGCCGTCGAAGATGACGGCGTTGCGGTGCTTCCATATGGCCCAAGCGGTCAGAGCGACGATGGAGTTGAGCCCTTTGTGTAGGGCGCTCGGAGAGGTGGAGGTTGCGAGCGCCCACCAAGCGAAGAAGGTCGTCGCGCTGTCCATGGGCGGGGGGGGGGGGGGGGGGGTGAGTCGGCACCAGGACAGAATTTCATGCCAGGTGATCTAGGCGAACACGCATCCACCTAAGAGGTGGTCGATGGATTCCGTCTCCTGATGGCAGAAGATGCAGGCAGTGTCATGTGTGAGGCCGTGACGTGCGCGGTGCTCAGCCGTCCAGCATCAGTCCAGGGAAGTGATACGTCTCCAACGTATCTATATTTTTTTATTGTTCCATGCTATTATATTATCAACCTTGGATGTTTTATATGCATTTATATGCTATTTTATATGGTTTTTGAGACTAACCTATTAACCTAGAGCCCAGTGCCAGTTTCTGTTTTTCTTTGTTTTTGAGTATCGCAGAAAAGGAAAACCAAACAGAGTCCAATTGACCTGAAACTTCACGGAACTTATTTTTGGACCAGAAAAAGGACATGGAGTAAAAGAATTGGGCCAGAAGAGTCCCGGGCTGCCCACGAGGGTGGGGGCGTACCCACCCCCCCCCCGGGTGCTACCCATGAAAATAAGGATTCCGATAATTGTGCCAAAATGATAGAAGAAGAATGCATTAAAATGTTTGGCACTAAATCTTTGATTGATGAGCATGATTGCAATGTTGTTAGTATGAATTCATTAAATATCCATGATGCTAATGATATGCAAAGCCACAAGCTTGGGGATGTTATGTTTGATGAAGATGATATTTTTTGTCCCCTAAGTTTTGATGTGCAAATTTATTTTTATGATAGCATGCCTCCTATTTATGATGATTATATTGATAAAATCAGGTTTGAAAGAGTGTCAACTTTAGGAAGTAATGATCCCACTATTTTGGAGGGTGTTGAATCTTATTGTGATAATTATGAAAGTGGGTTTGGAGAGGTCATGACTTTAGTTAATGTTAATCCCACTATTTTGGAAGAGTGTCAACTTTGCATACTTGTAGATCATGAAAGGAATGCTTTATGTGATAGCTATATTGTTGAATTTGCATATGATGCTACTGAAAATTATTATGAGGGAGGTCATATGCTTGTAGAAATTGCAATAATATCAAGTTTCCTCTCTATGTGTTGAAAATCTTGAAGCTATGCTTGTTTTACCTTCCTATGCAAGTTGATTATTGTTCCCATAAGTTTTTTGCTCACAAAATCCCTATGCATAGGAAGTGGGTTAGACTTAAATGTGCTGGTCATATTCTTCATGATGCTCTCTTTATATTTCAATTCTTATCTTTTATGTGAGTATCATTGAAATCATCATGCCTAGCTAGGGGCGTTAAACGATAGCGCTTGTTGGGAGGCAACCCAATTTTATTTTTGTTCTTTGCTTTTTGCTCCTGTTTAGTAATAAATAATTCATCTAGCCTCTGGTTAGATGTGGTCTTATGTTCTAATTAGTGTTTGTGCCAAGTAAAACCTTTGGAAAGACTTGGGTGAAGTCTTTGCGATCTTGCTGTAAAAAACAGAAACTTTAGCGCTCACGGGATTTGCTGCCATTTTTTACTGGAGAGTGCGATTAGGTTGATTCTTTTGCAGATGATTAATAGACAAATTCCTCAGGTCCACCAATTTATTTCAGAATTTTTGGAGTGAGAGAAGTATTCGAATGATACAGATTACTACAGACTATTCTTGTTGGGGATATTACTACTGGGCGTAAACCGGCCTATCGGGGCCGGGTTAACTTCGTCAGTAGTTAAGTATGTTAAGCCCAAGAAGACAGAGGAGGGCTCAAGGCCCATGGTCGGTTCAAGGCCTGTAGCCGTAAACCGGCGTTAGTAGTTAACCTGTATTGTAAGTTAGGAATAAGTAGAGACCAAACCGGACACATCTATGAGCTGGTATTGGGACTCCGTAAGCCGACGGGAGTCACCCGTGTATATAAGGGGACGACCCGGCGGCGGTTCAAGGATAACAGACAACAACTCGAGACATAGGTGAAGCTTGTTTGCTCCCTAGTCATCTAAACCCCATCAATTCCATAACAACTAGACGTAGGCTTTTACCTTCATCGAAGGGGCCGAACTAGTATAAACTCTCTTGCGTCCTTGTGTCCACTTTAACCCATTCAAGCTAACCCGTCGCGATGGATCCACGACTAAGTCCTTTCTCTAGGACATCTGCCATGACAAAACCACGACAGTTGGCGCCCACCGTGGGGCCGTCGCACGATGGTTTCCGGTTCTTAGAGGGCCGCTTTGAAGGACTCGAGGGCTACGCTGTAGGCCGGATGACTAAGAGTCGTCGCGGTAAGCTCTACATCGACGACGCAGGCTGGGGCCCCGAGGCCGGCTCAATTGAGTACGGGTACCGGGTCCCCTTTGGTAGCATTCACGTTTTCATTGGCAAGATCGATGAACCGGGCCCTGAGCCGGACATCTGCACCGACCTCGTCGAGACGGCTCAGCGTGCGCAATCCGCCCGGGTTAAACCGGCCATGAAGCATGCCTTCATGGGAGTCATCCATGGAGGAAGTTATGAGGACGGATCGGAATTTCACGGCGCGACCGTCGTTTGTTCCGGTGAAGAATCTTCGACCGGAGAAACCGAATCTCTTTATCAGCTACAAGATGGCCGGATTGGGAGTTGTTCCGATGGCGATAGTATTCCGGACCCCTCTGATCTGCCCAACCGGGTTGGAATATTCATGGCCGGAACACAAGCAGCGCTTCATTCTTCGACAACTGCGGCAACGATCTCCGGTTCAGCAGCGGCGACGGCCGCCGGGGCAGGAGGCCCTGTGCGCCCGTCGGCTTAGGTTCTATCAGAACTATTTGATGTGTTGGCTATGCTTATGGCGGAAGTTAATCCGCCGGATCAGGACGTTCACAACGCGGAGATTGCAAAGGTAAAGGAACAGATCACCCAGGCCAAGGCGGATCTGGCGGCTGAGGACACCAGGATGGCCGCAGAGCGGGCCGCTTTAGACGCACAGGCCTACAAGCTTATGTTGGACCAGAGCGCGTCGCATGAAGTCATGAGGAGGAAGCACTGATCCCGCTTACCTCCGGTTTTCGAGGACAGAGACCTTTTCAACACTCCAGGACCAAGAGCCGGCAATCCGCTGGAGGGAAACCGGGCAGAAGCCCCTGGGATCGGTGCACCGGTTCAGCCTCGTCAGATGGACCCGCCTCGTCAAAACACCGTTGTACCTCAGGCTGCTTTAACGCCTCCGGGTCACTACTCCAACCCAATGGACAATCTTGTTGCCGCTGCTGCACGACTGGAGGCCATTCCAATTGAAGGTGACTCGCCGCAGGCAGTAGAGACGCGACGGGTCAAGGAACTTCTGAGGACAGCTTTGGCCCAACAGGAAGCGTACTCGTACAGCCGCGACCGGATCCACTCGACCCCCTGTCCAAGCCGGAGCTATAGCAGACACATGGATGAACCGGTAGTGTCGAGTAATGAACGACGTGGGGCACCCTGTGACAACAACCCGGCGGGTGGTGCTGATGATGCTCAGGGAGTGGTGGACCGGGCCCGCGCGCGCAGGGAGGCCGAGTTAGCCACACAGCATCAGGCTCGGCAGCTCACGCCGGTTCATCCAACCACCTTGACTGAACCTAGTGTTACTTCTAGTTCTTTGGGGGTTCCTTGCCTTATCCCCGCTTTACGCAACGTGCGCCTTCCCAAGGATTTCAAAGGCCCACGCAAGGTACCAAATTACACGGCGGGTCAACCTCCAGAGACATGGGTGGAGAGCTATGAGATGGCCATGGAGATGCTTGATGTGGATGACGCGGCGTGTGCGAAATACTTCACCATGATGCTCGAAGGAACGGCCCATACTTGGTTAAAAAGCTTGCCGGCTAATTCTATCAGTTCATGGGCCCAATTACGAGCCCGGTTTATCAGCAATTTCAAAGATACATGTAAACAGCCTATGTCGATAGTGGACTTAGCTGCATGCGTCCAGGAGGAAGGAGAATCAACGACTCATTGGGTGCGCCGGGTTTCACAAGTGTTGCACTCCTCAGACCGCATCAACGCTGACACCGCAGTATTAACCCTAGAAGGCAACTGCCGGTTTGGACCCCTGAAGCTGAAGTTGGGACAGATGAAGCATCATTTCACCGACACGGGGACCCTCATGGCCGCTTTGGTGAAATATGCTGATTCTGATAGTACCAAGGATCCCGAATCGGATGATGACAAGACAGGGAAAGGGAAGAAGAACAGCAGCTCCAAAGGTCAGCAGCATCACTGGGCAGGCAATGGTGGAGGAGGCAAGCGTAAGGCGGATGGTAACATGGACTTTGTGGCTAATACCAACGCACAGGACAATGGCCAGCGACGCAAGGGTAGGCCAAAAAATCGTAATGGAGCGCCCAACCCTAACCCAAACCGCCTAAACTATCTGCTAAGCCAGCCCTGTCCAAGACATGGGACGAAGGAGGCGCCGGCAAACCACCTTTGGAAAGATTGCTTTATTATGAAGGAGTTCAAGAATTCTAATAATTTCCGGTATGATCACGAATCTGGCGGTGGCTCGGGATCCGGGCTGGGTTACGGAGGAGGAAGTTCCGGTTCAGGATTCAATGGTAATCCGGGCGGACATAATGGTCAAAATAGTCAGAACAACCAGGGTGGTTACAACCAACAGCAGCAACAGTCAGGTTACCAGAGCAACCCAAAGCAGTTGAGTAATGGGCAGTACCATGTCTTCACCACTAGCTTGGACAAGCGAGACCGGAAAGTTCAGAGGCGGGCGGTCAACTCTGTTGAACCGGCCATACCCCATTATCTACGTTGGTCTGAACAGCCAATCATATGGAGCAGAGAAGATCAGCCTCCCCAGGTCGATAATCCGGGTCAGTTGGCTCTGGTGGTGGCGCCTCAGGTGGGAGGTTACAAGTTCACCAAGGTGCTCATGGATGGAGGGAGCAGCATTAACATCATGTACTATGAGACCTTCCGTCGTATGGGACTAACAGATAAGAATCTCAAACCGTCTAATACAGTATTCCACGGTGTAGTGCCTGGCAGATCAGCATATCCCGTTGGTAAGATAGCTCTGGAAGTGACCTTTGGGGATGATCATGATTCCAGGTCGGAGATATTGACGTTTGAAGTGGTGAAAATCCAAAGTCCATATCATGCCCTGTTTGGGCGACCGGCCTACGCCAAGTTTATGGCTCGGCCCTGTTATGTGTATTTGCAGCTCAAGATGCCGGGTCACAAGGGGACAATAACGGTTCACGGAAACCGCAAAATCGCTTTGGAATGCGAGGAAGGAGATGCGGCTTATGCAGAGTCGGTTTGTGCCACCGAGGAGTTGAATTACTATAAAGACAATGTTGATCCGGCGGACATGACTCCGTTGAAGAAGCCAACTATGGAGCATGATCCGGCCCTGAAGTTCAAATCGGCAGCAGAAACTAAGCTTGTTGACTTTGTACCTGGTGATTCGTCCAAGCAGTTCAGCATCAGTGCCAACTTGGATCCGAAATAGGAAAGCGCGCTCATCGAGTTCATCCGTGAGAATCGGGACATTTTTGCATGGAAGCCCTCTGACATGCCAGGTGTACCGAGGCAACTCGCTGAGCACACACTTAATGTGGATCCTAAATATAAACCGGTGAAATAGTTCCTCCGCCAGTTTAACGAAGAAAGATGCAAGGCAATTGGAGAAGAGGTAGCCAGGCTCTTAGCAGCTGGCTTTATTGTTGAAGTTTTTCACCCTGAGTGGCTTGCCAATCCGGTGCTGGTCCTCAAGAAAAACGGCACCTGGCGCATGTGTGTGGATTACACAGATCTTAATAAAGCTTGTCCAGCAGATCCTTTTGCTCTCCCCCGTATTGATGAAATTATTGATGCTACGGCGGGCTGTGAGTGTTTAAGTTTTTTGGATGCGTATTCTGGCTATCATCAGATCAAAATGGCAGTTAAGGACTAGGAGAAGACGGCATTTATAACTCCCTTTGGAGCCTTCTGCTATGTGTCTATGCCCTTCGGGCTCAAGAGTGCCCAAGTGACTTACCAACGGTGTGTACAAAATTGTCTTCACAAGCAGATTGGCCGTAATGTACATGCTTACGTGGATGATATCGTGGTTAATTCCAAGGAGAAGGAGACTCTGATTGATGATTTGAAGGAAACCTTTGATAACCTGAGGACATACAAGATGATGCTTAATCCGGACAAGTGTGTCTTTGGTGTACCAGCGGGCAAGTTATTAGGCTTCTTGGTGTCCAATAGGGGAATTGAGGCTAATCCGGAGAAGATCACAACCATCACCTCCCTCGCTAAACCGAAGTGTATCAATGATGTTCAGCGCCTGGCAGGCCGGATTGCTGCGTTAAGCCGGTTTATCAGTTGCCTCGGTGAGAAGGCGATCCCTTTGTATTAGATGTTGAAAAAGACGGATCAGTTTGTCTGGAGTTCTGTTGCTGATGAAGCATTTGAGGACTTAAAACGGCAATTGGCCAATCCGCCTGTGCTCGCTGCTCCCATTGACAAGGAGCCGTTGCTGCTATATGTTGCTGCTAATGCTTGGGCGGTCAGCGTGGCTATTGTGGTAGAGCGAAAGGAGGCAGGTAAGGAGCATCCGGTTCAACGTCCGGTCTATTATATCAGCGAGGTGCTCATTGAGTCCAAGCAAAGGTATCCGCATTGGCAGAAGCTAGTGTATGGGGTTTTTATGGCAAGCCGGAAGCTTAAACAATACTTCCAAGGGCATCCAATTACAGTGGTCAGTTCTGCTCCTTTGGGAGATATCATCCAGAACCGGGAAGCAACTGGCATATTGCAAAGTGCGATATAGAGCTGGGGCCGTACGGTTTGAAGTATGTGCCTCGGACAGCGGTTAAGTCTCAAGCACTTGTTGATTTCATCAATGATTGGACGGAAATGCAAGCACCTGAAGAAAAGCCGGATCATACGTATTGGACCATCCATTTTGACGGATCCAGGCAATTGGAAGGCTCGGGGGCTGGAGTCGTATTAACCTCCCCACGAGGTGATAAGTTTTATTATGTTCTCCGCTTAATGTTCCCTTGTACTAACAATGCAGCTGAGTATGAAGCCTTGCTCCATGGTCTCCGGATTGCTAAGGAGATGAATCTAAGTCGAGTTAAGTGCTTCGGTGACTCGGACCTTGTGGCTCAGCAGGTGTCTGGCACTTCGGACTCCAAGGACCCACTCATGGCAGCATATCGTCGTGAGGTGGATATTGTTGCAGGTTATTTCATAGGCTATCAGGTGGACCATGTGGACCGGCGGAAAAATGAAGCGGCGGACGCTTTAAGCCGGCTGGGCTCTCAGCGCAAACCGGTCCCGCCCAATGTTTTTCTGGATGTGCTGCACAACCCGTCGGTGAAGATCCCTGGTGAAGAGGATTTGGCTATTCCTGATCCGGAGGCTCAATTGGTGGCAGCTCTTCATGTTATTCCGGATTGGACGCTTCCTTACCTGGCGTACAAGAACCGGGGCGAGTTGCCAGAGGATGAGATTCTGGCCCGGCAGATAAACCGGCGATCCAAGTCCATGGCTATCATCAACGGCGAGTTGCATCATTGCAGTGTATCAGGAGCTTTTCAACGTTGCGTGTCTCCTCAAGAAGGCCGTGAAATTTTTGCGTGAGATCCACGAAGGAGATTGTGGTCACCATGCCGGTTTAAAGTCTCTGGTGGCTAAAGCGTTTCGCCATGGCTTCTATTGGTTAACTGCTCATGCTGATGCGGAGGATCTGGTCAGACGATGTGATGGTTGCCAAAGGTTTTCAAGATGTGCTCATGTACCGGCTCAAGAATTGAGAATGATTCCAATTACTTGGCCATTTGCGACTTGGGGGCTGGATATGGTTGGGCCTTTCAAAAGCTCCAAAGATAAGAAGACCCACCTCCTGGTGGCGGTTGACAAGTTTACAAAGTGGGTGGAGGCAGAACCTGTTAGCAAGTGTGATGCGGCCACGGCGGTTCAGTTCATCAAAAAAGTGATTTTCCGGTTTGGCTTTCCGCACAGTATTATCACAGATAATGGTACCAATTTGTCCAAAGGTGCTATGAAGGAGTTCTGCGAACGGGAGCACATCCGGCTCGACGTTTCATCAGTGGCACATTCACAGTCCAATGGTCAAGCAGAAAGAGCTAATCAAGAGATCCTGAGAGGAATCAAGCCCCGGCTCATGGTTCCTTTGCAGAGAACGCCGGGTTGTTGGGTAGAAGAATTACCATCTGTGCTATGGAGCATCAATACAACACCCAACAGATCAACAGGATACACACCGTTCTTCATGGTTTATGGAGCGGAGGCGGTTCTCCCCAGTGATATCCGGCATGATTCACCTCGTGTAACGGCTTATATTGAAGCGGACAACGAGACAGCACGGCAAGATGCTTTGGACCGGTTGGATGAAGAGCGTGACATCGCAGCCGCCCGATCGGCGATTTACCAGCAGGATCTTCGTCGTTATCACAGTCACCGGGTCAGAACCAGAACCTTTCAGGAGGGAGATTTGGTGCTTCGGCTCATCCAAGATCAGACTGGTATGCATAAGTTATCCCCACCTTGGGAGGGGCCTTTCGTGGTCAGCAAGAATCTGCACAATGGGTCATAGTATCTGATCGATATTCGAGAACATAAGGACTCACATACATCAGAGGAGGAGACCAACAGGCCGTGGAACATAGCTCATCTTCGGCCTTATTATACCTGAGCCATTGGTTCTACTTATGTACATATTACAGCGATGTATATATTAACTATAATAAACCAGAACCTCAGCTAAAGCGGGGTATCTGTTCTTTTACATCATGTGTGGTTACACGGAGTTGTTTTAAAGCGGCTTCCGGTTTACCCCTTGAGTTTGCTTTGCTAAAAGCATCGTGTTATATCACTTGGAGGATTGGTCGTGTCCGAACCAATACCATGCCTCTTGATAGGCGAGAGCCACCAGATCACTTGGGGACTTGGTCATGTCTGAACCAGTCATGCCTCTTGATCGGCCTAAGGCCACAGAATCACTTGGGGGCTTGGTCGAACCCGAACCATGACCATGCCATTTGGTCGGCATAAATGCCATGGTTTCATTTGGGGACCTGGCTGACTAGAACCATAGTTACACCTAACGGGAGCTTGGTCGTGTTTGGCCATGGTAACGCCATTTGATCAGCTTAAATAAACCTTTTTTGGCAAACGGTTTTGTCATTGCTTTTGCTTCACACTTTTCTTTGAAGGGTTTATTTTGCTTTTTATTGTGTTTTTTAAACAGACAAAGTTTTTTAACCAATCAATTGACGGAACACAGTTCACGTCAATCCGGAGACTATTTGCCCGGTTTGATCCTTGTTGTTAACATCCTCTTATGGAGTAACACGGTGTTTATTATAACCCGGCATGGTTTACATGGTAAACCAGCGTCATATATATATATGTATATATATACAGGAGCTGTTATCTCCTCCAATAGTGTGGGTTTGCAAAACTCCGCTTCAAGATTGGCCAAGCCAACTTCACACTCAACGATGGCAGGTATTATGTATCTCAAAATTTGATTATATACTTAAAATTTTGTTTTGGATGTTTTGATTTCATATATACAGACATCATATTCCGCCTGACGGTACAACCGCAGTGGCACTTGACGAATTTATCATTTCAGAAAGTGCTTTGGAAAGTTCATTACCAGAGGAAGAACAAATTATGCACGAAGGCATATCAACATCAAAGGTATCAGCTAGCCTATTACAAGGCAACATGGTGCCCATAATAATATAATTGTTTTTCACAAAGGAGAGGCAATTTTAAAACCGGCTTCCGGTTCAAGCTTGGTCACCAGCCTGGCCTGATGGTTGTGGGTCATCCTGCGCCGCTTCAGCCTCCGTTTCTCTACCCAGTGGCTGGAAATCCACAGTTGTCCAGTCGATTCCCATTAATGCTTGAAAAACAACTTCATCATGGATCAGCAATGAAGGGTCAATATCGGGAGCGTAAGTATTCTTACGGATTGGAGGGATCAGATTTTCCGATTCATGGATTGGTGCAGCTATTCGCTTGTTCTGACTGTCATATTGCGCTTGATAATGAGACAAGTTTGCTTCCTCAGCCAACTGACAAGCTAGCGGACGTACCTCCCGGTTTATTGCTCGCAGATCCGCTTCACCAAATTCTGACCCGTCTTCCTTCAAGCTGGGATAGCCCTGAGCCGCTTCAATAGGATCAAAATCCGGCACCCAGGCTTTTGCCCGGATTAAGGCATTGATTGCACCGGTTCGAGCAGCAGATTTCTTCAGCTCTTCAACCCGGGCAGGAAGCACTGACAGTTTCATCAGAGTATCTTGAATCAAAGTGGGCGCCGGTTTGTTATGAGACGCGGTACAGATGATCCGCTGGGCATCAGTATACAATTGTTCAACCAATGTATAGGCGTCTTTCAATTTCTTCTGCACATCTGACCCCAAGTGACCAATGCGTGTCCCTGAAATACCATAAAGGGTTAATAAACCGGCGACTCTGTAAGAAGGCAGAGCCAATTCAGAAGGCAAGCTGGCTTACCAAAGATAGCAGTGGTCATGGCATGCACGTGCCGCTTTATGCTGGTCAGTTCATCCGTCACTGGTTTTAGTGCAGCCTCGGCATCCTCTGCTCGTTTGATCAAAGCGGACTTTTCAGTGGCCCAATCCGCCCGTTTCTTCTTGAAGTTCTCCTTAAGTTGTTCCATGGCGCTTAAAGCGCTGGCCAATTCCTCTTTTGCTTTGGAGGTTTCAGCCTGTTGGGTTTTCAGGTTTTCTTGAAGATCGATGACTTGGTTTTCTTTCGTCTTCAGCTCCGCCTGCATGCATACAGATATATGCTTCAACAAATCGGTATAAGGATTCAAGTACCAAGCACATAACAAGTTATGCGCTTAGCACTTGGGGGCTAATGCATATTCGATCTTCATCTTTCAATTGTTTACAAAGTCCCAAGATCAATACAAGTATTCAACTTGGCACGTGGGGGCTAATGGCTATTTGATCATATATATTCTGATGCGGCAGTTTCAATTACTTAAAGTACCGGTTTAACTACGCTAAGTTGAACCAGCCCTCGGGGGCTAGGAGAGTCAACAAGAATGGAAGCATACAAGCAGGAAGGAGCGTATGGAAGTTACCTCATATTTATCTTTCATCATATTAACCAGACCGACTTCATAGTCACGACTGGTATATAGCCGTTTCAGATAGCCAGAATGGATATCTTGGGTGTTCAGAGCAGCGTAAGTCGTCAGATCAGCATTCCACTTGCCTTTGCCAAAGGCACCAAATTCTTCCTTGGCAGAATGTTTGGATAAAGCTACAGGATTTCTTGGCTCAGTATGGCTAGTGCCAGTAATGACAACCTCATCATCCTTGGTACCGCCGGTTTGCACTGGAGCTGTTGGCTTGTCAGTAGGTTTTGCTGGACCAGTGGAGTTTTCAATCCGGATGGAACCTGTGGGCTGATGGATAGGACCTGAGGTATCAGTAGGTCTCTCTTCAGCGATAAGATCATCATCTTGCTGCGATGGATCGTTGGGAATATCCTCAGGAATAGCCGCTTCAGCATTGGGTGTCTTGCCTGCTTCAAGAACGACATCTTCTTCGGCCGCTTTGTCCAGGCGGGCCTTCTTGCTTGGCCTAGGTTTAGCCCTGAGAAGAATAATAAAATCAAATACAGCATATGTTCTAAGGCGATGTACTGCAAACATCACAATAAGTATAGCTTACCCAAGCACCGTTTTAAGCGGTGGGAGCTGAGTAGCCGATGACTCGCCAGAAGATGAGTGGGAAGTAACCTGGTAATCGGAGTCGGACGGATTAAGAGGTTGATGAAAGCAGCCCGCTTTAGGACAAGCACTGACAAGCAAATTAGAGACCTCTGAATGGCGTTTCCGAACCGGACTATTCGGTAAACCGGCGGAGGTAACTACCTAGCCGCTATGCCGGGTTGTGCGACGAGCTTCGTGTTGTTGGGTCTTCATAAGAAATTTAGGATCCAAATAAGCAAGAGGATGAGAAAAATTAACTTTCCGGTTTGCCTGGCAGATTTTTTATGAAGGCAAAGTTTCTGAATCGGAAGAGAGAATAATTACCTCTGCAACATCCGCGTGGCTGGCTTCGGCATCATCCTGACAAATATCATCATCAATAAGACCCATGAAAAATAAACCAAGTGAGTCAAGCTCTACCTCAAAGTCCGGATTATCCACATCATCATCAGGGGCCGGATTAGAAGATGCAGTGGTTCTTTTCCTATGGGCAGTCTTCTTCACAGCTTTAGTCTTTTGCCGGGTTGCTCTTTCCGGTTTATCTGGTTTTTCTGGTTTCTCCTGCGGCAGTTTTTTGCTCCAAAATGGATCATTGCCCTGATTATGCAGACACTGATATTAAACAATGACCAGACATATCAATAACAGATTCAACAAAGAGAAAAATAAAGGTCTTACAGCTGGCGGTTTGTTGGTGGCACAGAAGGGAAGCAGGCCGGTTCTAGCACAGACGTGTTCCGGTTCATTCAGCATCTTATTCACAGCCTCTGTGATTTCTTCATCGGAGAGCTGGATTTTTGAATGTCACAGTGGGTCATCAACACTGTCAGTATACTCGCACATCAAACTGGAGCGCTGACTAAGGGGCAGTATGCTCCATGATATCCAACAGCGAGCGAGATCAACCCCTATTAAACCGTTGGCCATAAAGGCTCTGAGCTTTGACAGTTGGGGAGCATATTTGCTTCTCTCCTGGGCAGTCAATCTTTGAGGAAAAGGGTGTGTATTGCTGAGCCGCTCCGGACGAAAGCCAGGCAAGGGATTCTCACCAGCAGGGGAGGGGTCTTTGCAGTAGAACCATGTCTAATTCCACTCCTTGGGGTGATTGTGCAGCTTGGCGTGAGGGTATGTGACCTCTTTCCTTTTCTGAATCGCCACGCCACCCAACTCTGTATTAGAGCCATCAGTAAACTCAGTACGGCGGTTTAGATGGAAAAGGTCTCTGAACAATTCCACTGTGGGCTCCTCTTGAAAGAACACCTCACAGAGCACTTGGAAGTGACACATATTTGTAACAGAGTTGGGGCCAGCGTCTTGCGGATGGAGTTGGAAATCGGCTAAAACATCCCGGTAAAATTTAGAACCGGGCGGCTTAAAGCCCCGGGCTAAGTGATCTACGAAAACAACAACCTCTCCTTCTCGAGGTGTGGGAGGGCATTCTTTGCCAGGAGCCCTCCAATGGATGGTATCTTTGCTGCCTAAAGCGCCAATCAGGACTAAATCGTCCAGTTGATCCTCTGTGACACAAGAAGGAACCCAATTGCACTCATATACTTGCTTGGCCATGATGGAATCTGCAAGGTAGAAGATCCCGGTTCAAAAATGCATTTGATCAAGGTACGTTGGTATGTGCACTATTAAACTGGAGACAGAACTATCTGAACCGGAGTTTCATGAAGCAACCAACATCTGGCGGTTCAACAAGGGGACTAATGGCATATACCGGTTTGGAAAATTTTCTATAAGGTTAAACCGCCTGATCTAAGCATTGAAAAGATGAGATTGCGGATGGACAAGTACGCAGAAACAGGTTTCACAAGATTTCTTTACAGCATTGGATCTGAAGCAAGTTCAGAAAAGAGATAAATGCTTAGAGGTTCAAAGGAGCAGTACCGAACCAATGAGCAAAACGTTCATATAGATCTATGGTTTGAGATGCATAAGTGAAGGCGAAGGTCAAACAACTATCGTTGCACAGAGTAAAGATTTGCGGATTCATCTAAAGATCTATCGTATGAGCAAGATGCAGACGATGAACACTGAAGAACTGCGAAACCCTAGGCCAGATCTGCGGGGGAAAGGATAGAAGATTTACCGGAGCTGAGGAAGATGCGGAAGGTTGCCGCGATGTTCTGGTGCGCTCAGGTTGATGCAGCGTCCAAGGATGAGGCAGAGGTCGACGGCGGCGGCGGAGCTCCGAGGCTGGCAACGCGAGGAAGATGAAGAAGGCACGGAAGGAGAAAAGAAATGACCCTTCGGTCCTATTTATAAGGCGAAAGAACATGAGTCAGGCGCGACAATCAAGGGGCCACAAAACGGAGCTGTCGCCTCGATTTCCGCTGATCTATTAAACAAAGAAGCATAATGGATAGCTTCGTTATGATAGGTGACGTCACTCCGGCTTACAGCAATCAGAGAAGATGACATCATGGCGGTTTACCAATTTACAAAAAGATGTTGAAGATGAAGCTTTATTAAAGGATTGACATGAACCCATTCAAATCAATCTGGGGCCTAATGTTGGGGATATTACTACTGGGCGTAAACTGGCCTATCGGGGCCGGGTTAACTTCGTCAGTAGTTAAGTATGTTAAAGCCCAAGAAGACAGAGGAGGGCTCAAGGCCCATGGTCGGTTCAAGGCCTGTAGCCGTAAACCGGCGTTAGTAGTTAACCTGTATTGTAAGTTAGGAATAAGTAGAGACCAAACCGGACACATCTATGAGCTGGTATTGGGACTCCGTAAGCCGACGGGAGTCACCCGTGTATATAAGGGGACGACCCGGCGGCGGTTCCAGGACAACAGACAACAACTCGAGACATAGGTGAAGCTTGTTTGCTCCCTAGTCATCGAAACCCCATCAATTCCATAACAACTAGATGTAGGCTTTTACCTTCATCGAAGGGGCCGAACTAGTAAAAACTCTCTTGCGTCCTTGTGTCCGCTTTAACCCCTTCAAGCTAACCCGTCGCGATGGCTCCACGACTAAGTCCTTTCTCTAGGGCATCTGCCGTGACAAAACCACGACAGTTCTGTTTTTGACAGATTCTGTTTTCTATGTGTTGTTTGCTTATTTTGATGAATCTATGAGTAGTATCGGAGGGTATGAACCATAGAGAAGTTGGAATACAGTAGATATTACACCAATATAAATAAAGAATGAGTTCATTACAGTACCTTAAAGTGGTGGTTTGTTTTCTTATACTAACGGAGCTGACGAGTTTTCTGTTAAGTTTTGTGTTGTGAAGTTTTCAAGTTTTGGGTAAAGATTCGATGGACTATGGAATAAGGAGTGGCAAGAGCCTAAGCTTGGGGATTCCCCGGATGGCATCCCCTCTTTTGTATTCGTTCATCGGTAATTTTACTTGGAGCTATATTTTTATTCCCCACATGATATGTGTTTTGCTTGGAGCGTCATTTTATTTTCTTTTGTTTTGCTTGCTGTTTGAACAAAATACCAATATCTGAAATTCTTAAATGTTAGAGAGTCTTCACATAGTTGCATAATTATTCGACTACTCATTGATCTTCACTTATTTTTTGGAGTAGTTTGTCATTTTCTCTAGTGCTTCACTTTTATCCTTTTAGAGCATGGCGGTGGTTTTATTTTGAAGAAATAGATGAACTCTCGTGCTTCACTTATATTATTTTGAGAGTCTTTAGAACAGCATGGTAATTTGTTTGGGCTATGAAACAACTCCTGATATGATGGGCATCCAAGATGGGTATAATAAAAACCTTCATATAAGTGCATTGAATATTATGAGAAGTTTGATACTTGATAATTGTTTTGAGATATGAAGATGGTAATATTAGAGTCATGCTAGTTGAGTAATTGTGAATTTGAGAAATAGTTGTGTTGAGGTTTGCAAGTCCCGTAGCATGCACATATGGTAACCGTTGTGTGACAAATTTGAAGCATGAGGTATTTCTTTGATTGCCTTCCTTATGAGTGGCAGTCGGGGACGAGCGATGGTCTTTTCCTACCAATATATCCCCCTAGGAGCATGCGCGTAGTGCTTGGTTTTTGATGACTTGTAGATTTTTGCAATAAGTATGTGAGTTCTTTATGACTAATGTTGAGTCCGTGGATTATACGCACTCTCACCCTTCCATCATTGCTAGCCTCTTCGGTACCGTGCATTTCCCTTTCTCACCTCGAGTGTTGGTGCAACTTCGCCGGTGCATCCAAACCCCGTGATATGATACGCTCTATCACACATAAACCTCCTTATATCTCCCTCAAAACAGCCAGCATACCTACCTATTATGGCATTTCATAGTCATTCCAAGATATATTGCCATGCAACTTTCCACCGTTCTGTTCATCATGACACAAATCATCATTGTCATATTGCCTTGCATGATCATGTAGTTGACATCGTATTTGTGGCAAAGCCACCATGCATAATTTATCACACATGTCACTCTTCATTCATTTCCTTTCCCGGTACCCTGCCGGAGGCATGCATATAGAGTCATATTTTGTTCTAGTATCGAGTTGTAATCATTGAGTTGTAAATAAATAGAAGTGTGATGATCATCATTAATAGAGCATTGTCCCAAAAAAGGGATAAAGGCCAAATAAAAAAATAAAAAAGATAAAAGGGACAATGCTACTATCTTTTTTCCACACTTGTGCTTCAAAGTAGCACCATGATCTTTATGATAGAGAGTCTCTTGTTTGTCACTTTCATATACTAGTGGGAATTTTTCATTATAGAACTTGGCATATATATTCCAACAATGGGCTTCCTCAAATGCCCTAGGTCTTCGTGAGCAAGCAAGTTGGATGCACACCCACTTAGTTTCTTTTGTTGAGCTTTCATACATTTATAGATCTAGTGCATTCGTTGCATGGCAATCCCTACTCCTTGCATTAACATCAATTGATGGGCATCTCCCTAGCCCGTTGATTAGCCGCGTCGAAGCTTCCAGCAAGACGGGGTAGTGGATCCGTGAAAGAGAGCATGGTAGCAAGATTTGGCTGAATATATACCATTTGCCGTCCATCGCCAGGTTATCCTGTCGGGCATGGGGGTGAGGGTTACGCCTTGGAGCTTGCGCCAAAGATTGACGTACTCGAGGACCTCCAGGAGCCCTAGCATGTCGTGGATGTCGCGAATCCAGGCATGCTGCTCGAGGCCCTCACAGACCAGGGTGCGCCGCCTGCACCGGCTCGGCACGAGGGAAAAGCATGAACTAAATTACCCTACCCCTAAAAAAAGAACTAAATTAGCCCCAAAAAGGTCCTCAACTTTTTTTTGTATGGTAATGCGTGTCTCATTCAAATCATAAAGATCAAAGTACATGTCATGTAAAGGACCGACATGACACAATAGAAAAGATAGCAGAACATCTCTGAGCTTGTCAGTACGTTGTCAAAGAAAAATCATTTTTTTCTTCTGCTAGTCTATTTAGGACAGTAAGTTTGCAGAGTAATTTTTCTTTTCAAATTTAGGCAAGAAACAGCGAGGAATCATCTAGTTAAGACAAGAATGAAAACCAAGGCAAGTGGAGCATGCATGTGTGGGTGTGGAGCGGTGGTGGTGTGCGACGCCCCAAGACCGGAGCTTCAGATGCCTTCCATGTTTCCGAGTGTTGTCGGGTGATTCGTTCTGGTTCGTTGCATCACGTGCATTGCATCATGTCATCATATCATCATGACATAAGTCTTTTTGCATCTCAACTAAATAATTTGTGTGGATCTTCGATCCATTTAAATTGAGGGAAGAGTGACTTCTCTTTATAACATTATCCTCCCGATATTAGGGAGCAATATTAAATATTCCATTTTCAGAATCACCTATAACACACTTGCAATTTATCACATGCCCATTTATACTTTTATTGGATCAAGATCTTTATTGCGAGTCCAGCAAAATTATCCCCATGCCCAAATTGTTGTCCACTCATTTATTTTCTCTCCCTTTCTTTCTTTGCTTTTCTGCTTTTAAAAGAGAGTTGGGGAGGGAAGAGAGAGGCCCAGCCTAGCCGGCCACTTAGGCCCATCCAGCTGGCCCACCTAACTGCTCTAACCCTAGCCCAACCCCCACTCTCCCTCGTCTCCTCCTCTAGCGCCGCCAGAAGCCCCACGACCGAACCTTCCTCTCCCTCGATACCTCTCTTTACCCCCGTTCCCTCAACGCCGCCACCCTCTCCATCTGGGATGAACCCCGCGCCGATCCCCCTCGTTCTCCAGCCCCGCTACTGTCGCCAGCTACAGAGGAGCCGCGCCACTCCTTCTTGTCCTCACACGTGCCAGGGGCCGAGCTCCTCTCGCTGCGCCTCTGTTGGCTTCGTCATCGACCAGATGCGCCCGACGAGCTCCCCGAGCGAGCTCACCCGCGGCCCCTGCGTACCTGCGCGCCCGATGCCGCCCCGCTTCCAAGTTCGCCGCGCCTCGGTTGCTTCTTATACCGCAGCCGCCAGCCTCTCCTTCCTCCTGCCGGGTTCCCCCTGCGCGCCAAGTCCCTCAACCGGAGCGCCGCGCCTACGCCCTGCTTCCTCGTCACCGGAGAGCGTCACGCCGTCTTCCTCTCCTCCTGCCCGCAACCGAGCCCTGCTGCCGCCGCCCCTTCTGCAACGCCATCGTCCGTGACCAGCAGGAGGCCGCCGCTCGTGTCGCAGCCCCTGCTGTCGGCGACCTCGCCTTGACCCGGCAAGTTCACCGGAGTTCCTCTGCTGCAGCCCCGCGCCGACTTCCCCTGCTCAGCAGCAAATCGTCATCTCCAGCGCTGCCCCTGCCCGAGTCAAGTACCACCGCCCCGAGTTTTTGCCTTGCTTCGTTTTGGATTGAAGACCGAGACGAGACCGCCAAGATGCATCCTTGTGTCGCCGAAGACACGTGAACTTCTACACGACTACCGCCGAGTACCTCTTCGCGAGTACCACTACCATCGCGTGGATCCGCCAAGACCGTGGAGTAAACGAACAAGTACCCCTACGCGCGAAGACGCCAAGACCGTTTCGGGATTCACCAAGTACCACTACGGCCGGAGACCTCGACGCCCGAAACGATCACCAAACCGGAAATAACGCCAAGTACTAGGTCAACGAGAACCGCCAAGTTCGTCTTCCGCCATCTCTGAAATCGCCAAGTACCACGACGATACGAGAGCAACTACCGTCGACGTGCATTTTGGCAAGTACCACTACCGTCGACCCTCGAAGACTCCGTGGACGTCAAGTTTCTCGCCGTACCCCTGAACATCTACGGAAACTTGTGAGACTAAGAACGTGAATGACTACCGTCGCCACGAGAATGACTACTTCCCACAACGAACCGTGAACAACTACTTCCTCTACCATCGCCGAGTACCACTACTTCCCACGACGATCATGAACGACTACACCGCTTGACCCAAACCGTTTTGATAATGCACGCTCCGAAAGGTATAACCGCCGAAACGATGATCCGTGGAACGAATGCATGTTGGTTGTTGTAATCCGCCCGTGAACATTAGTTTTTCCCTCGTTTGACACCGTCGTCAACTCATGGGACACCCGGTATCCGGGATCACCCCACCATCTCTAGCATGTTCCGAACATCCACACCCTTACTTCCTTTGCAGCGGTATCTCCATGAGCTACCGAAACTGATATGGTGTCGTGGCATCATTTTCGGATTCGTCACCGTGGCACCCTTTCTTTCCACCATGATGACAAATGCTTCATATTAATGCTCTTGTCAACATTTTCATAAAACTTGCATAAACTTGCACATGTTTTTCTCATCATGATAATAACATTTAAATGGTTAAAATTGTTGTTTGCTTTAAATCACTAATGCATATGGGGATTTACCGGGTTTGTTGTTTGTTATGTCCGGCCCTGTTTAAATTGTTTAGATGGTATAGTTTTGTTATGCTTCACCTCTTGCCATGTTAACCAACCTTTAATATTGTTGAGTACCTAACCGGGAGTGAACTAAATAATTGATGTGGTGTTCCATCAATATGCAACTCGTTGCATATTGAGCTCCACTTAACTTGTATTTTTGTTTGTGCCCTTTGTCATGCCATGCCTCATTAAACCGGACATGCATCATACTTGGTTGTGCATCATGTCATGCTTATGTGGTGGTTGTTTACTATGTTGTTTGCTTCTTTCCGGGTTGCTTCTCGCGTTAGCTTCGGTTTCGTTCCGGAGTTGTGAGGATTCGTTCGACTACGTCTGTTTGTCTTCTTCATGGACTCGTTCTTCTTCCTTGCGGGATCTCAGGCAAGATGACCATACCCTCGAAATCACTTCTATCTTTGCTTGCTAGTTGCTCGCTCTTTTGCTATGCCTATGCTGCGATACCTACCACTTGCTTATCATGCCACCCATATTGTTGAACCAAGCCTCTAACCCACCTTGTCCTAGCAAACCGTTGTTTGGCTATGTTACCGCTTTGCTCAGTCCCTCTTATAGCGTTGTTAGTTGCAGGTGAAGATTGAAGTTTGTTCCTTGTTGGAACATGGAGATGTTGTTCCTTGTTGGAACATGTTTACTTGTTGGGATATCACTATATATCTTATTTAATTAATGCATCTATATATTTGGTAAAGGGTGGAAGGCTCGGCCTTATGCCTGGTGTTTTGTTCCACTCTTGCCACCCAAGTTTCCGTCATATCGGTGTTATGTTCCCGGATTTTGCGTTCCTTACGCGGTTGGGCTATAATGGGAACCCCTTGACAGTTCGCCTTGAATAAAACTCTTCCAGAAATGCCCAACATTGGTTTTACCATTCGCCACCTAGCCTCTTTTTCCCTTGGGTTCCGCGGACTCAAGGGTCATCTTTTTTTAAACCCCCGGGCCAGTGCTCCTCTGAGTGTTGGTCCAACCTGTCAGCCGCCGGTGGCCACCAGGGGCAACTCTGGGCTGGCCTACCGGAAGTTTGGACAATCTGAGTGTGGCCTGAGAACGAGATATGTGCAGCTCCTATCGGGATTTGTCGGCACATTCGGGCGGTGTTGCTGGATTTGTTTTAACTTGTCGAAGTTGTCTTGTAGAACCGGGATACTGAGTCTGATCGGAATGTCTCGGGAGAAGGTATATCCTTCGTTGACCATGAGAGCTTGTCATGGGCTAAGTTGGGACACCCCTGCAGGGATTTGAACTTTCGAAAGCCGTGCCCGCGGTTATGGGCAGATGGGAATTTGTTAATATCCGGTTGTAGAAAACCTGAAGTTGACTTTAATTAAAATACATCAACCGCGTGTGTAACCGTGATGGTCTCTTCTCGGTGGAGTCCGGGAAGTGAACACGGTGTTGGAGTTATGCTTGACGTAGGTTATTCTAGGATCACTTCTTGATCATAGTTGTTCGACCGTGCTTTTGCCTTCTCTTCTCGCTCTCTTTTGCGAATAGGTTAGCCACCATATATGCTAGTCGCTTGCTGCAGCTCCACCTCATACCTTTACCTTACCCATAAGCTTAAATAGTCTTGATCACGAGGGTGCGAGATTGCTGAGTCCCCGTGACTCACAGATACTTCCAAAACCAGTTTGCAGGTGCCGATGATACCGTACAAGTGACGCAACCAAGCTCAAGAAGGAGCTCGATGAAGATCTCGTTCTTTGTGTTGTTCTGTTTCCAGTTGATCAGTAGTGGAGCCCAGTCGGGACAATCGGGGATCTATGTAGCATTTGGGGTAGTCTTCTTTTATTTTGGGTTCCGTAGTCGGACCTTGATTGTATCTGGTTGATGTAATGCTTTATTCCTGTAATTGTGTGAAGTGGCGATTGTAAGCCATCTATGTATCTCTTTCCCTTATGTATTACATGGGTTGTGTGAATATTACCTCACTTGCAACATTGCTTTCAATGCGGTTATGCCTCTAAGTTGTGCTTCGACACGTGGGAGATATAGCCGCATCGACGGCGTTACAAGTTGGTAATCAGAGCCTTCCCCGACCTTAGGAGCCCCACTGCTTGATCGTATTAGAGGACGAGTTGAGTCTAGAAAAATGTTTTGAGTCATTTAGGAATTATATATATCGGAGAGTTAGGATTTCTTTTTACTCCTCGGTCTCTTCGTCGCTCTGGTGAGGCATCCTGACGTAGAGTTTTGACTCTTCTCTTCTCAAATTTCACTAAAAAAAATTAGGATCCCGCGGGTATCTTGGAATCGTTCCGATGGTTTTGTGACGAGAACATTGTTCTTGGTGCCTCCTGACATTTAGGGGTTGTGGCAGTGTCCCGGGGAGTTGAGCTCCGAGGTGTTGTCGTCACAATTTTATCGTTGAGATTCTGGAATACCTGAGATTAGTTTCGCCGACATCGAAAATCTCTTTTATGCAGTTGTTGGTGAGATAACCTCGACGCCACCCAGTACTAGGGCGGGAGTTCGGGAGTATTGCCATAACTTGTATAACGGATGCTTTTCGAAGGTTGAGGTAGATGATTTCCGACGGTTTCTTGGTTATGTGTTGAAGGATGGATACAGCTGGATGTAGGATTTGTTAGTTTTGGGTGAGATATTATGCTTCCCTTGTATCCCCAACACCTGATTGCATAACCGAAAAATTTCGGGAGTTGATAAGTGGGAATTCAAGTAGCTCTTAGGATATCTTTCCGACAGATTTATGATTTGAAATTGGGGTTCGACGTCTAGTGGTCCGCCTATTCATGGTCGGTTTTATAGTGGTCTCGTTGTGTCTTAAAGAGTCCTTGGCTATGCCGACTCGGGGACGCTTCGTATGTCACGTGCACTGCCTTGTACATGATGGTGCTGTACGATCGAGCCCGTGTAGGCCCCACCACGAAAACTTCGGACGAAATCTCAATCATATGTTTGTTCTGGCTTATTCTGCAAGCCAATCCTTTGTTTTTGTTTTGAGCTGTGGTATTCGAGTTGCTTCGAAGTCAAATGTTGATTCCATACCTTCCCTAAGTGGTGTTCTCATATTCCTATGGGAATAGTAAACCTTCATGATAATCGAGACTGTCATGTCAATCCTTTTCATCCGGTGTGCTTCTCTTCAAGTGGATCCGATCATTCCAATATCAGCAAGATCTATTACTAGTTCTTCTCAACGGTGTTGTCTTCATCCGTCCTCAAGTTGCCTTTGTTTTTCCCGCCATCCCACCCTTTTTCTTCAAGGAATCCGATGTATTTATCAAGTATCCTTTTATTCTTGTGAAGTCTCTCCATCATTTTCCGTCAATATGCTTATCCGGTGATTCTCATGAAGATCCTAACGGAGCTTCAAGTTCATCATTCTCCATTCTTTCCTTTTCCGGTGGATCCAATTCAAGCTTTCGGTGTTGATCATATTCTTTTCTGTATTTCAAATGCTTTTCTCGTGCCGGTGCACCTCATAACCATTCATTTCTCGCTATTCATTTGTTCCGGAGTACTGAAGATATCTCAGAAGATGCTAGTGTTCATTCTCATTCATTCAAGATCTTTCGACAATGTTATCTTATTCCAACCATTTAATTCAACCGGTGCAATCTCAGTTTCTAGCAATCGTTCTACGGTGTATCTTTTGAGTGGGCCCTAACCCACAGGTCTTTTCCCAGGATCTTATCTGACTCTTCTTATTTTCCTGGAGCTATTCTATTTTCTTTTCGAAGTTTGACATAAGAATGAATTATCATAAGTCTTATGTTTTTCTCCAAGATCGTCCACATTCTTTTCATCGTTAGCTCAACATCTTCGCTTTTGATTCTTCCGGAGTGTCTCAACAATTCATGGTGGTGTTTCTCGTCGTCATTCTCGGATTTTGAATACCGGAGAAGAGTTCCTCTTAAATCCTTATCCGCTCTCTTGAAGATTCATGATTCTAGCTTGTTGTCGTCCTCTCATAATTGTTTTGATTGTGAGAATTCTTTTTCCCCATCCGAATCATTTCAGGAACCTTTGCCAGTTTGATTCTCTGAAGGCCATCATCTCAGAATTATTCATTTTCAGATTTCAGCTATTGTTCTCCAAATCTTACCGGTGCATCAGTCAAGTATTCTCTAATCAGTATGTGAACTATTCGTCCTCTTGTATCTAAATTCTCTCAAGTATCTTCGTTCATTTCATAATTCTTCCCGATGATTCGTTATCTTTTATTCGTTCTTTTTCAATCCTTACGGTGGTTCATTTAAGATTTCTCTTCCTTCTTTATCATATCAATTCATTTGTTGTTTTCAATCCTACCGGTGGATTCGTCGAAGACTTTCTCAAGTTTGCGCTATATCTATCTTAATCTTTCTACGAGGATAAGTAGTATGCCAAATCCATTGCTTGTCAGCAATTAAATTGTTGAAGGATACGCATAACATAATTCTTATTCTTGTTCCATCCAAATGATTAATTCCTTTTTCCGGAGTGGTTCATCATATCATATTCTCAGTTCGAGATGCTTTATCTTTTCTTTCCCGGAGTTCCAAGCTCTGATTATCACGGAGATCCATCTAAATCATTGCAAGGATTTACCTTGTGTTTTCAATTTCTCTTTCTTTTTATTCTTTTGTTACCGGAGTTTCTTCATGGAGGCTATACATGAGGGTTCATCAAGGATTTATTTCCTTCTCGAAGCGTTCATCAAGATTCTTTTCTAAGGAGCTTAAGTTTCTTCATCTTGCAATCCGGAGTGCAATTCTTTCTTCCATATTATTGGAGGTGGTATTATGTCATTTTGATAATTTGAGTTCATGTTTTAATGATTCACATGTTGTCAAGAATGAGATATTTTAAATCCATCAATCTCGTCATTGGAGTTATCTTGGGTTTTATTTCACCTAAAGCCTTCCCTAAGGATTGTTGCTATAATGGTGCTCATATATGATCCAAGTTCTTCATCTACCCTCCCGGTGAAATAAGCTTCTCGTCTCCTTGTTCATGCCAATCCAATTCTTCTTCCCGTGAGTGGCAGGTTGTCACCTCATAATTTTTGAGATGTATTTCATAAGACCATATCAAGATTATTCTTTTTGTTGTTGGTTTTCCAACAACTCCGTTCTAGCATTTGTTGTAAGCGTGCTCCCTCGAGATCTTGTTTCCCTTCGTTCATCCCATTCCATTCTTACTTTTGTTCCGGAGGCTTTGTGATGTTGCTCTCTTCAACCCATCATCTTGGTTGTCAAGATCATGTTCAGTTCCTTCCATTTTCAGTCGAAGTGCTTCCCAAATTATACCATTCTTTCTTTCTCTATCTTTTTTTAACCGGAGTGGTTTCAATATATATCTTGCCCTTCAACCTCAAGGTTTTTCGCAATGTTCTTTGTCCCTCTTTTCTAACGGAGTGTTTTCGACTTTTTTCACCTTCGTTGTATTCTTTTCTCGAAATGGCTTAACCTTTTCAAGGTTCTTTGGTTTCACTCGTTTGTCAAAGAAGCAACTTAGTTTTACCTCTTCTCTTTCTTTTTCGTTGTCCCTCCGGTGCCATTCTAGATCTCGGGACGAGATCCTCTCGTAGTGGTGGAGTGTTTTCACGCCCCAAGACCGGAGCTTCAGATGCCTTCCATGTTTCCGAGTGTTGTCGGGTGATTCGTTCTGGTTCGTTGCATCATGTGCATTGCATCATGTCATCATATCATCATGACATAAGTCTTTTTGCATCTCAACTAAATAATTTGTGTGGATCTTCGATCCATTTAAATTGAGGGAAGAGTGACTTCTCTTTATAACATTATCCTCCTGATATTAGGGAGATATATTAAATATTCCATTTTCGGAATCACCTATAACACACTTGCAATTTATCACATGCCCATTTATACTTTTATTGGATCAAGATCTTTATTGCGAGTCCAGCAAAATTATCCCCATGCCCAAATTGTTGTCCACTCATTTATTTTCTCTCCCTTTCTTTCTTTGCTTTTCTGCATTTAAAAGAGAGTTGGGGAGGGAAGAGAGAGGCCCAGCCTAGCCGGCCACTTAGGCCCATCCAGCCGGCCCACCTAACTGCTCTAACCCTAGCCCAACCCCCACTCTCCCTCGTCTCATCCTCTAGCACCGCCAGAAGCCCCACGACCGAACCTTCCTCTCCCTCGATACCTCTCTTTACCCCCGTTCCCTCAGCGCCGCCACCCTCTCCATCCGGGACGAACCCCGCGTCGATCCCACTCGTCCTCCAGCCCCGCTACCGTCGCCGGCTACCGAGGAGCCGCGCCACTCCTTCTCGTCCTCACACGTGCCAGGGGCCGAGGTCCTCTCGCTGCGCCTTTGTTGGCTTCGCCATTGACCAGATGCGCCCGACGAGCTCCCCGAGCGAGCTCACCCGCGGCCCCTGCGTACCTGCGCGCCCGACGCCGCCCCGCCTCCAAGTTCGCCGCGCCTCAGTTGCTTCTTATACCACAGCCGCCAGCCTCTCCTTCCTCCTGCCTGGTTCCCCTTGCGTGCCAAGTCCCTCAACCGGAGTGCCGCGCCTACGCCCTGCTTCCTCGTCACCGGAGAGCGTCGCGCCGTCTTCCTCTCCTCCTGCCCGCAACCGAGCCCTGCTACCGCCGCCCCTTCTGCAACGCCGCCTTCCGCGACCAGCACAAGGCCGCCGCTCGTGTCGCAGCCCCTGCTGTCGGCGACCTTGCCTTGACCCGGCAAGTTCACCGGAGTTCCTCTGCTGCAGGCCCGCGCCGACTTCCCCTGCTCAGCAGCAAATCATCATCTCCAGCGCTGCCCCTGCCTGAGTCAAGTACCACCGCCCCAAGTTTTTGCCTTGCTTCGTTTTGGATTGAAGACCGAGACGAGACCGCCAAGATGCCGTTGGGGAGCGTTGCAGAAAACAAAAAAATTCCTACGTTTCACCAAGATCAATCTATGGAGTCAACTAGCAACGAGAGGAGAGTGCATCTACATACCCTTGTAGATCGCGAGCGGAAGCGTTCAAGAGAACGGGGATGATGGAGTCATACTCGCCGTGATCCAAATCATCGATGACCAAGTGCCGAACGGACGGCACCTCCGCGTTCAACACACATACGGAGCGGATGATGTCTCCTCCTTCTTGATCCAGCAAGGGGGAAGGAGAGGTTGATGAAGATCCAGCAGCACGACGGCGTGGTGGTGGATGCAGCAGTGATCGCAGCAGGGCTTCGCCGAGCTTCTACGAGAGGTAGAGGTGTAGCAGGGGAGAGGGAGGCGCCAAGACTTTGGGTACCGCTACCCTCCCTCCCTCCCCTTTATATAGGCCGCCTGGGGGTGCCGGCCCTGGAGATGGGATCTCCCAAGGGGGTGGAGTGCCCCCCAAGGCAAGTGGAGGCGCCCCCCACCCTAGGGTTTCCAACCTTAGGCACAGGGGGGCCCAAAGGGGGGGCACACCAGCCCACTATGGGCTGGTTCCCCTCCCCACATCAGCCCATGGGGCCCTCCGGGATGGGTGGCCCCACCTGGTGGACCCCCGGGACCCATCCGGTGGTCCCGGTACAATATCGGTGACCCCGAATCTTTCCCGATGGCCAAAATTACACTTCATATATATAATTCTTCACCTCCGGACCATTCCGGAACTCCTCGTGACATCCAGGATCTCATCCGGGACTCCGAACAACTTTCAGATTACTGCATACTCATATCTCTACAACCCTAGCGTCACCGAACCTTAAGTGTGTAGACCCTACGGGTTCGGGAGACACGTAGACATGACCGAGACGGCTCTCCGGCCAATAACCAACAGCGGGATCTGGATACCCATGTTGGCTCCCACATGCTCCTCGATGATCTCATCGGATGAACCACGATGTCGAGGACTTAATCAATCCCGTATTCAATTCCCTTTGTCAATCGGTACGTTACTTGCCCGAGACTCGATCGTCGGTATCCCAATACCTTGTTCAGTCTCGTTACCGGCAAGTCACTTTACTCGTACCGAAATGCATGATCCCGTGATCAACCACTTGATCACATTGAGCTCATTATGATGACGCATTACCGAGTGGGCCCAGAGATACCTCTCCGTCATACGGAGTGACAAATCCCAGTCTCGATTCGTGCCAACCCAACAGACACTTTCGGAGACACCTGTAATGTACCTTTATAGTCACCCAGTTGTGACGTTTGGCACACCCAAAGCACTCCTACGGTATCCGAGAGTTGCACAATCTCATGGTCTAAGGAAATGATACTTGACATTCAGAAAAGCTACAGCAAACGAACTACACAATCTTTGAGCTAAGCTTAGGATTGGGTCTTGTCCATCACATCATTCTCCTAATGATGTGATCCCGTTATAAATGACATCCCCATGTCCATAGCCAGGAAATCATGACTATCTGTTGATCAACGGGCTAGTCAACTAAAGGCTCACTAGGGACACATTGTGGTCTATGTATTCACACATGTATTACGATTTCCGGATAATACAATTACAGCATGAATAATAGACAATTATCATGAACAAGGAAATATAATAATCATTTTATTATTGCCTCTAGGGCATATTTCCAACAGTCTCCCACTTGCACTAGAGTCAATCATCTAGTTACATTGTGATGAATCGAACACCCATGGAATTCTGGTGTTGATCATGTTTTTCTCTAGGGAGAGGTTTAGTCAACGGATCTGCTACATTCAGGTCCGTATGTACTTTACAAATTTCTATGTCTCCATTTTGAACACTTTCACGAATGGAGTTGAAGCGACGCTTGATATGCCTGGTCTTCCTGTGAAACCTGGGCTCCTTGGCAAGGGCAATAGCTCCAGTGTTGTCACAGAAGAGAGTCATCGGCCCCGACGCATTGGGTATGACTCCTAGGTCGGTAATGAACTCCTTCACCCAGACTGCTTCGTGTGCTGCCTCCGAGGCTGCCATGTACTCCGCTTCACATGTAGATCCCGCCACAACGCTTTGCTTGCAACTTCACCAACTTACTGCCCCACCATTCAAAATATACACGTATCCGGTTTGTGACTTAGAGTCATCCAGATCTGTGTCGAAGCTAGCATCGACGTAACCCTTTACGATGAGCTCTTCGTCACCTCCATAAACGAGAAACATTTCCTTGGTCCTTTTCAGGTACTTCAGGATATTCTTGACCGCTGTCCAGTGTTCCATGCCGGGATTACTTTGGTACCTTCCTACCAAACTCACGGCAAGGTTTACATCAAGTCTGGTACACAGCATAGCATACATGATAGACCCTATGGCCGAGGCATAGGGGACGACACTCATCTTTTCTCTATCTTCTGCCGTGGTTGGGCATTGAGCCATGCTCAATCTCGTACCTTGCAATACAGGCAAGAACCCCTTCTTTGGCTGATCCATTTTGAACTTCTTCAATATCTTGTCAAGGTACGTACTCTGTGAAAGACCAATGAGGCGTCTCGATCTATCTCTATAGATTTTGATGCCTAATATATAAGCAGCTTCTCCAAGGTCCTTCATTGAAAAACACTTGTTCAAATAGGCCTTTATGCTTTCCAAGAATTCTATATCATTTCCCATCAACAGTATGTCATCCACATACAATATGAGAAATGCTACAGAGCTCCCACTCACTTTCTTGTAAATGCAGGCTTCTCCATAAGTCTGCATAAACCCAAACACTTTGATCATCTCATCAAAGCAAATGTTCCAACTCCGAGATGCTTGCACCAGCCCATAAATCGAGCGTTGGAGCTTCCACACCTTGTCAGTATTCTTAGGATCGACAAAACCTTCCGGCTGCATCATATACAATTATTCCTTAAGGAAACCATTAAGGAATGCCGTTTTGACGTCCATTTGCCATATCTCATAATCATAGAATGCGGCAATTGCTAACATGATTCGGACGGACTTCAGCTTCTCTACGGGTGAGAAAGTCTCATCGTAGTCAACCCCTTGAACTTGTCGATAACCCTTAGCGACAAGCCGAGCTTTATAGATGGTCACATTACCATCCGCGTCTGTCTTCTTCTTAAAGATCCATTTATTTTCTATGGCTCGCCGATCAACGGGCAAGTCAGTCAAAGTCCATACTTCGTTTTCATACATGGATCCTATCTCGGATTTCATGGCTTCCAGCCATTTGTCGAAATCCGGGCCCGCCATCACTTCTTCATAGTTCGAAGGTTCACCGTTGTCTAACAACATGATTTCCAAGACAGGGTTGCCGTACCACTCTGGTGCGGAACGTGTCCTTGTGGACCTACGAAGTTCAATAGCAACTTGATTTGAAGTTTCATGATCATCATCATCAACTTCCTCTCTAGTCGGTGCAGGCACCTCAGGAACATTTTCTTGAGCTGCGCCACTTACCGGTTCAAGAGGTAATACTTCATGAAGTTCTACCTTCCTCCCACTTATTTCTTTCGAGAGAAACTCTTTCTCTAGAAAGGACCCATTCTTGGCAACAAAGATCTTGCCTTCGGATCTAAGGTAGAAGGTATACCCAACAGTTTCTTTAGGGTATCCTATGAAGACGCATTTTTCCGACTTGGGTTCGAGCTTTTCAGGTTGAAGTTTCTTGACATAAGCATCGCATCCCCAAACTTTCAGAAACGACAGCTTAGGTTTCTTCCCAAACCATAATTCATACGGTGTCGTCTCAACAGATTTCGACGGAGCCCTATTTAAAGTGAATGCGGCAGTCTCTAAAGCATAGCCCCAAAATGATAGCGGTAAATTGGTAAGAGACATCATAGATCACACCATATCTAATAGAGTGCGATTACGACGTTCGGACACACCATTACGCTGAGGTGTTCCAGGCGGTGTGAGTTGTGAAACTATTCCACATTTTCTGAAGTGTGTGCCAAATTCGTGACTCAAGTATTCTCCCCCACGATCTGATCGCAAGAACTTGATTTTCCTGTCATGTTGATTCTCAACCTCACTCTGAAATTCCTTGAACTTCTCAAAGGTCTCAGACTTGTGTTTCATCAAGTAGACATACCCATATCTACTCAAGTCATCAGTGAGGGTGAGAACATGACGATAGCCACCGCGAGCCTCAACGCTCATTGGACCGCACACATCAGTATGTATGATTTCCAATAAGTTGGTTGCTCGCTCCATTGTTCCTGAGAACGGAGTCTTGGTCATTTTACCCATGAGGCATGGTTCGCACGTGTCAAATGATTCATAATCAAGAGACTCTAAAAGTCCATCTGCATGGAGCTTCTTCATGCGTTTGACACCTATGTGACCAAGGCGGCAGTGCCACAAGTATGTGGGACTATCATTATCAACCTTACATCTTTTGGTATTCACACTATGAACATGTGTAGCATTACGCTCGAGATTCATTAAGAATAAACCATTCACCATCGGAGCATGACCATAAAACATATCTCTCATATAAATAGAACAACCATTATTCTCGGATTTAAATGAGTAGCCATGTCGTATTAAACGAGATCCTGATACAATGTTCATGCTCAAAGCTGGCACTAAATAACAATTATTGAGGTTTAAAACTAATCTCGTAGGTAAATGTAGAGGTAACGTGCCGACGGCGATCACATCAACCTTGGAACCATTCCCGACGCGCATCGTCACCTCGTCCTTCGCCAGTCTCCACTTATTCCGCAGCTCCTGCTTTGCTTTACAAATGTGAGCAACTGCACCGGTATCAAATACCCAGGAGCTACTATGAGTACTGGTAAGGTACACATCAATTACATGTATATCACATATACCTTTAGTGTTGCCGGCCTTCTTATCCGCTAAGTATTTGGGGCAGTTCCGCTTCCAGTGACCACTTCCCTTGCAATAAAAACACTCAGTCTCAGGCTTGGGTCCATTCTTTGGCTTCTTCCTGGCAGCTTGCTTACCGGGCGCGGCAACTCCCTTGCCGTCCTTCTTGAAGTTCTTCTTACCCTTGCCTTTCTTGAACTTAGTGGTTTTATTCACCATCAACACTTGATGTTCCTTTTTGACTTCTACCTCTGCTGATTTCAGCATTGCAAATACTTCAGGAATGGTCTTTTCCATCCCCTGCATATTGAAGTTCATCACAAAGCTCTTGTAGCTCGGTGGAAGCGACTGAAGGATTCTGTCAATGACCGCGTCATCCGGGAGATTAACTCCCAGCTGGGTCAAGCGGTCATGCAACCCAGACATTTTGAGTATGTGCTCACTGACAGAACTATTTTCCTCCATCTTATAGCTAAAGAACTTGTCGGAGACTTCATATCTCTCGACCCGGGCATGAGCTTGAAAAACCATTTTCAGCTCTTCGAACATCTCATATGCTCTGTGTCGCTCAAAACGCTTTTGGAGCCCCAGTTCTAAGCTGTAAAGCATGCCGCACTGAACGAGGGAGTAATCATCAGCACGTGTCTGCCAAGCGTTCATAACATCTTGGTTCTGTGGGACGGGTGCGTCACCTAGCGGTGCTTCTAGGACATAATCTTTCTTGGCAGCTATGAGGATGATCCTCAGGTTCGGGACCCAATTCGTATAGTTGCTGCCATCGTCTTTCAGCTTGGTTTTCTCTGGGAACGCGTTGAAGTTGAGGAAAACGTTGGCCATTTGATCTACAAGACATATTGTAAAGATTTTAGCTAAGTTCATGATAATTAAGTTCATCTAATCAAATTATTCAATGAACTCCCACTTAGATAGACATCCCTCCAGTCATCTAAGTATAACATGATCCGAGTTGACTAGGCCGTGTCCGATCATCACTTGAGACGGAATAGTCAACATCGGTGAACATCTTCATGTTGATCGTATATTCTATACGACTCATGCTCGACCTTTCGGTCTTCTGTGTTCCGAGGCCATGTCTGTACATGCTAGGCTCGTCAAGTCAACCTAAGTGTATTGCGTGTGTAAATCTGTCTTACACCCGTTGTCGGTGTCAAAACCGGCGGATCTCGGGTAGTGGGTCCCGAACTGTGCGTCTAGGCCGGATGGTAACAGGAGGCAGGGAACATGATGTTTTACCCAGTTTCGGGCCCTCTTGATGGAGGTAAAACCCTACGTCCTGCTTGATTAATATTGATGATATGGGTAGTACAAGAGTAGATCTACCACGAGATCAAGGAGGCTAAACCCTAGAAGCTAGCCTATGGTATGATTGTTGTATATGGAGTTGATTGCCTACGGACTACAACCCTCCAGTTTATATAGACACCGGATAGGGTTAGGGTTACATAGAGTCGGTTACAATGGTAGGAGATCTTGAATATCCGCATCGCCAAGCTTGCCTTCCACGCCAAGGAAAGTCCCATCCGGACACGGGACGAAGTCTTCAATCTTGTATCTTCATAGTCCCGGAGTCCGGCTGAAGGTATAGTCCGGCTACCCGAACACCCCCTAATCCAGGACTCCCTCAGTAGCCCCTGAACCAGGCTTCAATGACGACGAGTCCGGCGCGCAGATTGTTCGGCATTGCAAGGCGGGTTCTCCTCCAAATCTTGTGTACCTATAGGAATAATGTCCGATTTTTGTAATGTAGTGCTCCTCGGCTTCCATGCCCAATAATGGCCGTCTTCCACGTGTCAAACGAATGCGAACAGTCGGGGCGTTTTTACATCCACACCCCTAGCCGTATAAATGAGCCGCCTATTTAACAGGATGGGGATTTAGGTCCAAACCACATCTTCTCCTTTCCGCGAGTTATCATCAGAGCGCTTCCAGCAAAGGTCCATTCCAACATGACCAGCCATCGCAGCTCCTCCCCTCGCCCCTCCGGTCCCAAACCCGGGGACTGGGAGAGTTGCACCATCCCGCATAGCGAGTTAGTGTCGCTTCAGGCCAAGGGATTTCTCCCTCAGGCATACATGGTCCCGGTCCGAGCCGGTCTCGCCACCTACAATGGCGGAAAACAAGCAGAGAGCACTCCCAATCCTTCTAAAGGAGAGCGGGTGTGCCTTGTCCCCTATCTAATAAGGGGACTGGGATTTCCAATTCATCCATTTCTCCGCGGGCTTCTGGAGTTCTACGGCCTCCAGCTGCACAATCTCACGCCCGCCTCCGTATTGCATATTGCGGGTTTCGTCACCCTTTGCGAGCTATTCTTAGGCGTTGAGGCTCATTTTGCGCTGTGGAAGAGGTTATTCTGCCTGGTGTCCCGTTCTCAAGAGGGGTCTATATACCAAGTGGGCGGAGCCGAAGTATGGCGCATCGCCGGGACCGGATACCTATCTGGAACCCCAAAGAAGGCGTCCGAGGACTGGCCTTCGGAATGGTTTTACATAGATGACATCCCGCTACCAGACCCTATCCGGGTCAGTCTCCCTGAGTTCAACAGTGCTCCATTGAAGAAACGCTTGAGCTGGCATCCGCGGAGCTCTCAGAGAGAAAGCGACAGAGACATCCTTTACCTGATGGGCCGAATAAGACTGTTGGCTCATTCCGGACTAACCATGATTGGAGTCATGGCCGCATGCATTATGCGGGGGGTGCATCCGCTTCAATATAGAGGCCACCCCATGTGGGATTTCAACGGGGAGGATGACGCCACACGTTACGGTCGTAAGGGGCCGGCCTCGGCCGCCGCCTTAGTAAAGATCTTATCCTCTTTGTACAAGGGAGAAAAGGAGGAATTCCTCCACGTCAACCCGCGGGCCGGATTCAGTATGTACGATCCTCCAAGTTGGGTAATTGAACAATTGTGCTTGCCCGTTTGTTTTATACTCCCATGGTTAGATAGGTAGTCTAATGACTTCAATGCAGGAACTACGACAGGAGGTAAAGGATATAAACAGCCGCCCTCCACAGCCCGAGGACCCAGAACGGTCCCTCAATCCGGACTCCGAAGAGGATCCAGACATATCGCTGGATCTTATAGACGGGGTGTTCCATCAGCTAAGCAAGGACAATACCTTGGTAGCCATTACGGCGGATTACCCAGGGTTAATCCCGGCCTCCCAGGTGACAGAAACCGGGGTCTTATTCCCTTGAAAGAGATTCCACCCTCACGTAGCCCGGTGTTTCTGACGACAGCCATGTTTTGCAGGGGAGATTTCCGAGGCAGGAGGCCAAACCTATGGCGGCTAGCCAACGAGGGGCCGCAGGGCCCCGTGGGGCAAAAAAGAATGTAGTCCGGCCTGAGATGCCGGCGCAAAGGTATAGTGCACCCTCTGTTTCCCTGGAATTATTCTGTCAGGGCGTATTAACGTTCGTGCTATCTTCAGAACGAAGAGACCTCGCCGGACTACATCCGGAGAGGTTGCCAATCGCGCCTCCACCAGCCAGGCTCCAACGTCTGGCCAGGAAGCGGAGGGGAGCACAAGGCGCGCACCGGACGCTCCTCCGACAGAGGATGCGGACAGGCAGTCTGCCACAAATTCTGAAGTGGAGAGTGCCATGAACCACAGGCGTCGCCGGACAATTCTACGCGACGCTTGTTTCTCCCAAGAGGCTTTAGATGCCTTTAATTCGGGAGATGCGTACCTCCGTGCCGCTCAAAATGGTTTAGCCAGAGCCACGGAGCAGTATGTAAAAGACATACGGGTAAGAAAATTTTGGTTAAATATATATATATATGCCAGTAGCCCCCGAGACTTGAAGAAGTTAGAGTAACTGATTTAAGGATCATTTAATATGCAGCTTCTTACAGAGAAGAATACCGTACTGTCCCAGGAGCTGGAAAAGTGCAAGGCCCAACTAGAGGCTGCACTAGCCGCGGCAAGGGAGCCCAAAGAGACCCCCTCAGGTAAGATACACTTCGAAAGATTAGTATTGTGCGGTGTGGGTGCAAATCTGACAAATCATATTGTAGATGGCGCCGGACTCGGTCCGGACAAGCAACAACTCTTACGCCGGCTAAAGGCCGGTGAGAGTATGTTGACAAAGGTGAGGCGAGAGAAGAATGATCTTCAGGATGCCAACACCAGGCTGGACGTCGAACTTAAAGATGTTCGTGGCCAGCTGTCGTACTCCACGAAGGAGAATCAGCGGCTTCGACGCGGCATTTTTAGTAAGTGCTTGAACGAACTTTTGAAAAAAGAGTTCGGCGAGGAAGTCGACTAACAGAGTAATGTCTGTAGGTATGCTCACAGGTCGTCCTGCAGAGGAGATGCCCGGTTCTACGGGTGACCTTCTTCCCGAACTCTTGCAGCTGCACGAGCGAATTCGGCAGGCGATGCGGGGTATTGCCCAAGCCTTATGGCCTGCCCACTCCGTGCCCGAGGGCCTTGGAGAGCTTGCGGAGAAGCTGAAGGGAGCTCAGCGGCGCTTCCGGTTGTGGAAGATATCGGCCTGTCGACAAGGTGCTAGGGAGGCCTGGGCCATGGTAAAGACCCGTTTTACGAAGTCTGACCCAAACCACATGGCCGAGGTCGGACCAGTGGGGCCTGACGGGAAGGAGATCCCTGTAAGCTTAGTATACGGCCAAGTAGAGTTGGCCGCAAAGTATTCCCAGCAGGACTGTAAATTAGACAGCATGTTAGATGGTATAGAAGAGGAATACAATCAGTCAGAATGACTGTGTAATTTTGAATTGACATGTGTAATGCCTTCTAGCCGGATTGTAGATCGTTTGTCGTTGCCGACCTTTTCGCTTCAACCTCGGGACCTGACGGTCCGGAGTGTGTCCGAATACCCTAGCAGTTATATAAGAACCAGGGTATGCGTGGAGACCAGGCGTAGGGGTCATCAGTGCTTTATCAAACAAGTGCCCAACTAGTTATGTTATATTACATGGTTAGTAAGAAACATCTTCCGGAGAGAATAGTTCCGTTAAGGGTTCCTTTCGCTGGGAGGCATGCCCTAAGGTGCATGTCCGGACTGCGTGAAGAGACGCAGAAAAAAAAGCATCTGGGGGCGCATAAAATGAGTAAAAAGATCATCTTTTATTTCACCGACCGAATATTCCCTTAAGAACGCTAGCTTTCGGCTTCACCCAGTCTGAGGTACACATCCGGCTGACCCGGCAGTAACAATCGCAGAGGTGCTCCCTTTACCGCCTAGCCGAACAATCGGGAATGTAGGGGTAAGCACAGGAGCCAGGCAACCCAGCTTGGCCAAAACTTAAGTCATATCGATGCATATAATGGTGAAGAAAAAAGGTACATGCGGAAGTTTGACGCATGCGTTGGGCGTGAAGCCCGTATAAATAAGCTTCTGCTAAAAGAAGCCCCCAGGTTTAATGAGCGCGAGTGGCGCGTCACTAGATGAGCCTTTAAGGGCTATGAAATAAGAAGAAAAATGGGAAGGAGAGAAATGTAAGACAGAAAAATACAAAAAGGGATGGACAGAGGAAGGAGACGAACACAGAGTCCGGCGCTAGGCATAGAATCTTTGGAGATGGGTGGCGTTCCACGGGTTCGGCTTGAGTCGGTTGTTCGACGCATCTCGCAGGTGGTATGCCCCACCAGTCAGGACTTGGTCGATTATGAATGGACCTTCCCACTTGGGCTTGAGTTTGTCCTTTTTATTATTCGGCAGGCGTAGAACTAGTTCGCCAACATTGTAGTTTTTGGCCCGTACTTCTCTGCTTTGATATCTTCGAGCCTGCTGTTGATAAAATGCGGAACGGGCTTTTGCCACATCGCGCTCCTCCTCCAAGGCGTCCAAGTTGTCCTGCCGATCGAGCTCGGCTTCTCTTTCTTCGTACATGCGCACTCTAGGTGAGTCATGAATTATGTCACAGGGCAGAACTGCTTCTGCGCCGTACACCATAAAAACTGGTGTGTACCCAGTGGTGCGATTTGGCGTGGTCCGCAGCCCCCATAGCACGGAGTCGAGCTCCTCTACCCAGTGCGTGTTAGATTCCTTGAGGGACCGCACCAGTCTGGGTTTAATGCCGCTCGTGATAAGACCATTTGCACATTCGACCTGGCCGTTGGTTTGTGGGTGATAGACGGAAGCATAATCGAGCTTGATGCCCATGTTTTTGCACCAGAGTTTTACCTCGTCGGCGGTAAAGTTTGTACCGTTGTCGGTTATGATGCTGTGGGGGACACCATAATGGTGTACAACCCCGGATATAAAGTCTATCACAGGTCCGGATTCGGCCATTTTAACAGGCTTGGCTTCTATCCATTTGGTGAACTTATCCACCATGACCAGTAAGTATTTTTTCCTGTGGGTTCTACCTTTAAGGGGTCCGACCATGTCAAGCCCCCAGACCGCAAAAGGCCAGGTGATGGGTATAGTTTGGAGTGCGGTGGGTGGCATATGGCTTTGGTTGGCAAAAAGTTGACAACCAGCGCATCGTTGGACTAGGTCCTGAGCGTCTGCTCGGGCCGTCGGCCAGTAAAAGCCTGTACGGAAAGCCTTGCTAACAAGGGACCGAGCCGTGGCGTGGTGACCACCGAGTCCGGCATGAATTTCAGCCAGGAGGTTCCGCCCTTCCTCTTCGGAGATGCACCTTTGAAGGACTCCGGTAGTGCTTTTCTTATAAAGTTCTCCCTCATGGACTCTGTAGGCCTTAGATCGCCGCACTATGCAGCGGGCCTCGTTTTGGTCCTCCGGGAGTTCCTGCCTAGTAAGGTAGGCTAGGAATGGTTCTGTCCACGGGGCGATAACCGCCAGTATTACGTGGGCTGAAGGTGTAATTTCGTTGGCAGAGCCTCCAATTGTGTCAGATTGTTCGGCGTCGAATGGTGCGGCTGGGTTCGGGCTGTTATTTGCGGGTTCCCCCTCCCATGCTACGGATGGCTTGAACAATCTTTCCAAAAAGACGTTGGGGGGGACTGCATCGCGTTTTGCTCCGATGCGTGCTAGGACGTCCGCCGCTTGATTGTTTTCTCGGGCTATATGGTGAAACTCCAGCCCTTTGAACCGAGCTGACATTTTTAGGACGGTGTCACGGTAAGCTGCCATTTTTGGGTCTTTGGCGTCGAAGTCCCCATTTATTTGGGATATCGCGAGGTTTGAATCCCCGCGTACCTCTAGGCGCTGGATTTCCATGGATACTGCTATCCGGAGGCCATGTAGGAGGGCCTCATATTCGGCTGCATTGTTGGAATCCGTGTACATGATCTGGAGCACATATTGGACTGTGTCTCCTGTGGGGGACGTCAGGACGACGCCGGCCCCCAGTCCGGCCAACATTTTGGAGCCGTCGAAATGCATAATCTAGTTTGAATATGTGTCGTACTCTTTAGGGAGCTCGGCCTCCGTCCATTCTGCGACGAAGTCGGCCAAAACTTGCGATTTAATAGCTCGCCATGGCTTATAGGTTATATAGAATGGGAGAAGCTCAATGGCCCATTTCGCAATCCGGCCTGTTGCATCGCGGTTGTTGATAATATCGTTTAGTGGCACTTCCGAGGCTACTGTTATGGAACACTCTTGAAAGTAGTGTCGTAGCTTCCGAGATGCCATGAATACCGCGTATGCAATCTTTTGATAATGCGGGTACCGTGATTTGCATGGAGTGAGGACAGTGGACACGTAGTAGACCGGCCTTTGAAGGGGGAATTTGTGTCCGTCCGTTTCCCGCTCGACAACGAGCACTGCGCTGACAACTTGGTGTGTTGCTGCAATGTACAATAACATTGGTTCGCCGGTGATTGGCGCGGCCAGGACTGGGTTTGTTGCCAATATGGCTTTTATTTCATCAAGTCCGGCCGTGGCGGCATCCGTCCACTCGAAGTGTTCGGTGCGCCGAAGGAGGCGACAAAGGGGTAGTGCCTTTTCTCCCAAGCGGGAGATGAAGCGGCTTGAAGCCGCCACGCATCCGGTTAATTTTTGTATTTGTTTAAGGTCCTTTGGGACATCCAATTGTGACAAAGCTCGGATCTTGGCTGGGTTTTCTTCAATTCCTCTACTGGATACAATGAAGCCCAAGAGCTTTCCGGCTGGAACGCCGAAGACGCATTTTTCTGGGTTGAGCTTGATGTCATATTTTCGGAGGTTATCGAATGTAAGCCTCAAGTCGTTTACTAGGGATTTGACATGTCTTGATTTGACGACCACATCATCCACATACGCCTCCACTGTTTTGCCGATCTGGTTTGCCAGACATGTCTGGATCATGCGCTGATATGTTGCGCCGGCGTTTTTCAGCCCGAAGGGCATTGTGTTGAAGCAGAATGGGCCGTATGGTGTGATGAATGCTGTTGCAGCTTGGTCTGATTCTGCCATCTTGATTTGATGGTAACCGGAGTATGCGTCGAGGAAACACAACAAATCGTGTCCTGCGGTGGCATCGATAATTTGATCGATACGGGGGAGGGGGAGGGATCCTTTGGGCAAGCCTTGTTAAGGTCTTTAAAATCGACACACAGGCGCCAGGATTTGTCCTTCTTCGGTACCATCACCAGGTTTGCTAGCCAGTCCGGATGTTTTATGTCTCTGATGAATCCGGCCTGTAATAGCTTGGCTACCTCCTCTCCCATAGCCTGTCTCTTGGGTTCGGAAAAACGCCGAAGGGCTTGTTTGACAGGTTTAAATCCTTTTAGGATATTTAAGCTGTGTTCGGCCAGCCTGCGTGGGATCCCTGGCATGTCTGAAGGGTGCCAGGCGAAGATGTCCTAGTTCTCTTGTAGGAACTCTCGCAGTGCGGCGTCTGCATCAGGGTTCAGTCGTGCCCCGATGGAAGCTGTTTTATTGGGGTCCGTTGGATGGACCTGGAATTTGACTATTTCGTCAGGTGGCTTGAAGGACGTGGATTTGGATCTCTTATCGAGTATTACATCATCCCTGTTAACCATGGAGCGCAGCGCAGTCAGTTCCTCGGCCGCTAAGGCTTCGGATAGCGCCTCAAGGGCTAATGCGGCCGTCTTGTTTTCGGCGCGGAGTGCTATGTCTAGATCACTAGCTAGAGTGATAATTCCGTTCGGCCCGGGCATCTTAAGCTTCATGTACCCGTAATGGGGTATTGCTTGGAAGATTGTGAATGCTTCCCGCCCTAGTAAAGCGTGATATCCGCTTTTGAACGGGGCCACCTGAAACGTGACTTCTTCGGACCTGTAATTATCCGGCGTGCCGAACACCACATCTAGTGTGATTTTTCCTGTGCAGCGCGCTTCCCGACTGGGGATTATTCCTCTAAAGGTTGTGCTTCTTTGCTCGATGTGGTTCCAGTCTATTTCCATTTTTTGAAGGGTTTCCTCATAAATGAGGTTCAGGCCGCTGCCTCCATCCATGAGCACCTTGGTGAGGCGAAAGCCGTCCACTATGGGACTGAGGACCAATGCGGCTGGTGCTCGGGCAGTTCGGAATCTAGGTTCATCACTTGCGTTGAAGGTAATAGCAGTGTCGCTCCATGGATTTATTGTTGCAACTTGATAGACTTCGGCGAGGCTGTGGAGTGTTCTTTTTTGCATATTGTTTGATGCAAAAGTCTCGAAGACTGTGAGAATGGTACTGGTGCCCTCGGGCTGGCTTTCTGCGGCCTCCAGAATTAAGAGGTCCTCGCCAATTTTGGCCACCTGCCGGAGTATCCAACATGCTCTAAGGCTGTGAGTTGGTGTGGCGTCCTCTGTACTGTGAATTCTACAGGGTCCATCAAGCCACCTTTCCAGTACGGTTCCATGCGATGTAGAGGGTTTTGGCTTTTTGGTGTTTATCTCGGGTGTCCTATGATGATGCACCCTCTTAGTTCGGAGGGGATTACTATTCAAGGCCGGATTATCCCAAAATTTTATTTCGGTTTTCCAGGCGCTTTCCATCGCACAGTATTTTTGTACAATGGAAGCCAAGTCAGCGAAGCGTGTAATATCACGACGACTTACGGCGTTAAGGATTCCCTCGTCCGTGCAATTACTGCAGAAAATTGAGATTGTGTCTCCCTCGCGGCAATCCTTTATCCTGTTCATAACCAGGAGGAATCTGGCCCAGTAATGATGTACTTTTTCCTCGGGCCTCTGCCTGATTTGGGAGAGATCGCTTATGTTCGGGTGGGCGGGTGTCGTTGAATCTGAAACCTCACCTAATCCAAGATTCGGAGGCCGAAGAGTTTCTGAACTCTGAAGTTCGGATTCTTGGATGTTGTCCAATGAATCTAGCCCGTTGCCTGATCCTAAGCTCAGGTCTTGAGTTACATCCTCCCCTCCGCGGGTATCCGGCTTGGAGGGGTCGGGAATTCGGACGTAGCTAGTCCTTCAAATAGATGAAGGGTCGCCGCACTGCGCCTCTACCACGGCAACGTGGTGGGTGACTTGGGGAGAGTTAATTTCTCTTAGATCGGGTTTAAGCCTAACCTGGTCGTAATCCGTAGCGACCCCCAGGGCGGCGATGCGATCCAAGAGCTCGTTTACGGAAGAGAGCTCCATTGGATCTAGCTGCTCGACGAGCTCCGAGCTAACGTGTAGGTTGCTTTTGATGACCCGAGAGGTCACCGTCGGCGCAACAGCCGAACAGGCGGTCATGAGGAAACCACCTAGCCAGAGGGTTTGGCCGACAGCCAAGGCTCCCTTAGCAACGGCGCCGTCTTTAAAGACGGGAGGAGGCATCCTTCCTGATTGTGACGGCACAGAGGAACTCTCAATGAAAGCACCAATGTCGGTGTCAAAACCGGCGGATCTCGGGTAGTGGGTCCCGAACTGTGCGTCTAGGCCGGATGGTAACAGGAGGCAGGGAACACGATGCTTTACCCGGGTTCGGGCCCTCTTGATGGAGGTAAAACCCTATGTCCTGCTTGATTAATATTGATGATATGGGTAGTACAAGAGTAGATCTACCACGAGATCAAGGAGGCTAAACCCTAGAAGCTAGCCTATGGTATGATTGTTGTATATGGAGTTGATTGCCTACGGACTACAACCCTCCGGTTTATATAGACACCGGATAGGGTAGGGTTACATAGAGTCGGTTACAATGGTAGGAGATCTTGAATATCCGCATCGCCAAGCTTGCCTTCCACGCCAAGGAAAGTCCCATCCGGACACGGGACGAAGTCTTCTATCTTGTATCTTCATAGTCCTGGAGTCCGGCTGAAGGTATAGTCCGGCTACCCGAACACCCCCTAATCCAGGACTCCCTCACCCGTTGTATGTGAACGTTGGAATCTATCACACTCGATCATCATGTGGTGCTTCGAAACAACAAACTGTCGCAACGGCGCACAGTTAGGGGGAACACTTTCTTGAAATTATTATGAGGGATCATCTTATTTACTACCGTCGTTCTAAGTAAACAAGATGCAAAAACATGATAAACATCACATGCAATCAAATAGTGACATGATATGGCCAATATCATTTGCTCCTTTGATCTCCATCTTCGGGGCTCCATGATCATCGTTGTCACCGCCATGACACCATGATCTCCATCATCATGATCTCCATCATCGTGTCTTATTGAAGTTGTCACGTCAACTATTACTTCTACTACTATGGCTAACGCTTTAGCAATAAAGTAAAGTAATTACATGACGTTTATGTTGACACGCAGGTCATAAATAAATAAAGACAACTCCTATGGCTCCTGCCGGTTGTCATACTCATTGACATGCAAGTCGTGATTCCTATTACAAGAACATGATCATCTCATACATCACATATATCATTCATCACATCCTTTGGCCATATCACATCACAAAACACTTGCTGCAAAAACAAGTTAGACGTCCTCTAATTGTTGTTGCAAGTTTTTACGTGGCTGCTATAGGTTTCTAGCAAGAACGTTTCTTACCTACGCCAAAACCACAACGTGAATTGCCAATTTCTATTTACCCTTCATAAGGACCCTGTTCATCGAATCCGATCCGACTAAAGTGGGAGAGACAGACACCCGCCAGCCACCTTATGCAACTAGTGCATGTCAGTCGGTGGAACCGATCTCACGTAAGCGTACGTGTAAGGTTGGTCCGGGCCGCTTCATCCCACGATGCCGCCGAATCAAGATAAGACTAGTAACGGCAAGATAATTTACAATTTCGACGCCCACAACTACTTTGTGTTCTACTCGTGCATAGTAACTACGCATAGACCTAGCTCATGATGCCACTGTTGGGGAATGTTGCAGAAAACAAAAAAAATTACTACGTTTCACCAAGATCAATCTATGGAGTCAACTAGCAACGAGAGGAGAGTGCATCTACATACCCTTGTAGATCGCGAGCGGAAGCGTTCAAGAGAACGGGGATGATGGAGTCGTACTCGCCGTGATCCAAATCACTGATGACCAAGTGCCGAACGGACGGCACCTCCGCGTTCAACACACATACGGAGCGGATGACGTCTCCTCCTTCTTGATCCAGCAAGGGGGAAGGAGAGGTTGATGAAGATCCAGCAGCACGGCGGCGTGGTGGTGGATGCAGCAGTGATCGCAGCAGGGCTTCGCCGACCTTCTGCGAGAGGGAGAGGTGTAGCAGGGGAGAGGGAGGCGCCAAGACTTTAGGTACCGCTGCCCTCCCTCCCTCCCCTTTATATAGGCCCCCTAGGGGGCGCCGGTCCTGGAGATGGGATCTCCCAAGGGGGCGGCGGCCAAGGGGGGTGGAGTGCCCCCCAAGGCAAGTGGAGGCGCCCCCCACCCTAGGGTTTCCAACCCTAGGCGCAGGGGGGCCCAAAGGGGGGGCGCACGAGCCCACTATGGGCTGGTTCCCCTCCCCACTTCAGCCCATGGGGCCCTCCGGGATGGGTGGCCCCACCCGGTGGACCCCCGGGACCCATCCGGTGGTCCCGGTACATTACCGGTGACCCCGAATCTTTCTCGATGGCCGAAATTACACTTCCTATATATAATTCTTCACCTCCGGACCATTCCGGAACTCCTCGTGACGTCCAGGATCTCATCCGGGACTCCGAACAACTTTCGGATTACTACATACTCATATCTCTACAACCCTAGCATCACCGAACCTTAAGTGTGTAGACCCTACGGGTTCGGGAGACACGTAGACATGACCGAGACGGCTCTCCGGCCAATAACCAACAGCGGGATATGGATACCCATGTTGGCTCCCACATGCTCCTCGATGATCTCATCGGATGAACCACGATGTCGAGGACTTAATCAATCCCGTATTCAATTCCCTTTGTCAATCGGTACGTTACTTACCCGAGACTCGATCGTCGGTATCCCAATACCTTGTTCAGTCTCGTTACCGGCAAGTCACTTTACTCGTACCGTAATGCATGATCCCGTGATCAACCACTTGATCACATTGAGCTCATTATGATGATGCATTACCGAGTGGGCCCAGAGATACCTCTCCGTCATACGGAGTGACAAATCCCAATCTCGATTCGTGCCAACCCAACAGACACTTTCGGAGACACCTGTAATGTACCTTTATAGTCACCCAGTTGTGACGTTTGGCACACCCAAAGCACTCCTACGGTATCCGGGAGTTGCACAATCTCATGGTCTATGGAAATGATACTTGACATTCAGAAAAGCTACAGCAAACGAACTACACGATCTTTGAGCTAAGCTTAGGATTGGGTCTTGTCCATCACATCATTCTCCTAATGATGTGATCCTGTTATCAATGACATCCCCATGTCCATAGCCAGGAAATCATGACTATCTGTTGATCAACGGGCTAGTCAACTAGAGGCTCACTAGGGACACATTGTGGTCTATGTATTCACACATGTATTACGATTTCCGGATAATACAATTACAGCATGAATAATAGACAATTATCATGAACAAGGAAATATAATAATCATTTTATTATTGCCTCTAGGGCATATTTCCAACAGATGCATCCTGGTGTCGCCGAAGACACGTGAACTTCTACACGACTACCGCCGAGTACCTCTTCGCGAGTACCACTACCATCACGTGGATCCGCCAAGACCGTGGAGTAAACGAACAAGTACCCCTACGCGCGAAGACGCCAAGACCGTTTCGGGATTCACCAAGTACCACTACGGCCGGAGACCTCGACGCCCGACGCCTAAAACGATCACCGAACCGGAAATAACGCCAAGTACTAGGTCAACGAGAACCGCCAAGTTCGTCTTCCGCCGTCTCCGAAATCGCCAAGTACCACGACGATACGAGAGCAACTACCGTCGACGTGCATTTTGCCAAGTACCACTACCGTCGACCCTCGAAGACTCCGTGGACGTCAAGTTTCTCGCCGTACCCCTGAACATCTACGGAAACTTGTGAGACTAAGAACGTGAATGACTACCGTCTCCACGAGAACGACTACTTCCCACAACAAACCGTGAACAACTACTTCCTCTACCATCGCCGAGTACCACTACTTCCCACGACGATCATGAACGACTACACCGATTGACCCGAACCGTTCCGATAATGCACGCTCCGAAAGGTATAACCGCCGAGACGATGATCCGTGGAACGAATGCATGTTGGTTGTTGTAATCCGCCCGTGAACGTTAGTTGTTCCCTCGTTTGACACCGTCGTCGACTCATGGGACACCCGGTATCCGGGATCACCCCACCATCTCTAGCATGTTCTGAACATCCTCACCCTTGCTTCCTTTGCAGCGGTATCTCCATGAGCTACCGGAACTGATATCGTGTCGTGGCATCATTTTCGGATTCGTCACCGTGGCACCCTTTCTCTCCACCATGATGACAAATGCTTCATATTAATGCTCTTGTCAACATTTTCATAAAACTTGCATAAACTTGCACATGTTTTTCTCATCATGATAATAACATTTAAATGGTTAAAATTGTTGTTTGCTTTAAATCACTAATGCATATGGGGATTTACCGGGTTTGTTGTTTGTTATATCCGGCCCCGTTTAAATTGTTTAGATGGTATAGTTTTGCTATGCTTCACCTCTTGCCATGTTAACCAACCTTTAATATTGTTGAGTACCTAACCGGGAGTGAACTAAATAATTGATGTGGTGTTCCGTCAATATGCAACTCGTTGCATATTGAACTCCACTTAACTTGTAGTTTTGTTTGTGCCCTTTGTCATGCCATTCCAAATTAAACCGGACATGCATCATACTTGGTTGTGCATCATGTCATGCTTATGTGGTGGTTGTTTACTATGTTGTTTGCTTCTTTCCGGGTTGCTTCTCGCGTTAGCTTCGGTTTCGTTTCGGAGTTGTGAGGATTCATTCGACTACGTCCGTTTGTCTTCTTCATGGACTCGTTCTTCTTCCTTGCGGGGTCTCAGGCAAGATGACCATACCCTCGAAATCACTTCTATCTTTGCTTGCTAGTTGCTCGCTCTTTTGCTATGCCTATGCTGCGATACCTACCACTTGCTTATCATGCCACCCATATTGTTGAACCAAGCCTCTAACCCACCTTGTCCTAGCAAACCGTTGTTTGGCTATGTGTAGGATCGAAAGTATGTCTAGAGGGGGGTGATTAGACTACTTGACCAAATAAAAACTTAACCTTTTCCCAATTTTAGTTCTTGGCAGATTTTAGCTATTTTAGGACAAGTCAAGCAATCATCACACAATTCAAGCAAGCATGCAAAGAGTATATTGGCAGCGGAAAGTAAAGCATGCAACTTGCAAGAATGTAAAGGGAAGGGTTTGGAGAATTCAAACGCAATTGGAGACACGGATGTTTTTCCCGTGGTTCGGATAGGTGGTGCTATCCTACATCCACGTTGATGGAGACTTCAACCCACAAAGGGTAACGGTTGCGAGAGTCCACACAGGGCTCCACCCACAAAGGGCAACGGTTGCGCGAGTCCACACAGGGCTCCACCCACGAAGGGTCCACGAAGAAGCAACCACCCACAAAGGGTCCACGAAGAAGCAACCTTGTCTATCCCACCATGGCCATCGCCCACACAGGACTTGCCTCACTAGCGGTAGATCTTCACGAAGTAGGCGATCTCCTTGCCCTTACAAACTCCTTGGTTCAACTCCACAATCTTGTCGGAGGCTCCCAAGTGACACCTAGCCAATCTAGGAGACACCACTCTCCAAGAAGTAACAAATGGTGTGTAGGTAATGAACTCCTTGCTCTTGTGCTTCAAATGATAGTCTCCCCAACACTCAACTCTCTCTCATAGGATTTGGATTTTGTGGAAAGAAGATTTGAGTGGAAAGCAACTTGGAGAGGCTAGAGATCAAGATTCATATGGTAGGAATGGAATATCTTGGTCTCAACACATGAGTAGGTGGTTCTCTCTCAGAACATATGAGTTGGAATGGTGTATGTGTTCTGATGGCTCTCTCTTCGAATGAAGAGGAGGTGGAGGGGTATATATAGCCTCCACACAAAATCCAACCGTTACACACAATTTTCCAATCTCGGTGGGACCGAATCAACAAACTCGGTCGGACCGAAAATGTAAACCTAGTGACCGTTAGAGATTTTCGGTGGGACTGACATGCAACTCGGTAGGACCGATATGGTTAGAGTTTGGGCATAACGTAATCTCGGTGAGACCGATTACACAAACTCGGTGAGACCGAATTTGGTAATTAGCTAACCAGAGAGTTGGTCAGGCAAACTCGGTGGGACCGATTTGCTCTTTCGGTGAGACCGAAAAGTTACAAAGGGGAAACACTGAATTTACATTGCAATCTCGGTGGGACTGATTCGCTCTTTCGGTGAGACCGAAAAGTTACGAAAGGGAAACAGAGAGTTTGCAATCCCATCTCGGTGAGACCGAGATCCCTATCGGTAGAACCGAATTGCTAGGGTTTGGCAATGGCTTATGACAAGTGAAACTCGGTGGCGCCGGATAGGAAGAATCGGTAGGACCGAGTTTGGCTTAGGGTTTAGGTCATATGTGGATATGGGAAAGTAGTTGAGGGTTTTGGAGCATATCACTAAGCACATGAAGCAAGAGGCTCATTAAGCAACACCTCATCCCTCCTTGATAGTATTGGCTTTTCCTAAAGACTCAATGTGATCTTGGATCACTAAAATATAAAATGAAGAGTCTTGAGCTTTTGAGCTTGAGCCAATCCTTTGTCCTTAGCATTTTGAGGGTTCCACTTTCACATCCATGCCATGCCAATCATTGAGCTTTCCTGAAATAATCATCTTGGAATGGCATTAGCTCAATGAGCTATATGTTGTTATGAATTACCAAAACCACCTAGGGATAGTTGCACTTTCAATCTCCCCCTTTTTGGTAATTGATGACAACATATAGATCAAAGCTTCGACAAATGATAATAAGCATGAAATATATCGTCGCTTTGAGAAGTATGTGATAAGTAAGAGCTCCCCCTAAATTTGTGCATATTTAAAATTTGCTTTGGACTGCAAATGCACAAGGAGTTAGAGTCATGGGTTACTCTTCCATGTCACATACATCTTGGTGGAGCGCTTAAAATGGTAAGAATGAAATACATGCACTCATCACCAAGAATAGTGAATGATCACATAAGATAGATAAGATAATAACATTAATCAAACATTAAGTGTAGCTTATGATCAAACACATGATCATCAATGTCTCACGAGCATAGTATCTCAAGCACTCAAAAGCAAACAAGTTCAAAAAACCACCAAATAAAGCAAGAGAGAAAAGCAACACTCTCTCTCGAAGCCTATGATCTATACATTTTTCTCCCCCTTTGGCAACAATTTAACAAAAAGTTCCTAGAAAATGCATAGTGCTAGATCGACGCTCAGGCTTGATCTTCAGGTGGTGGTGTTGTCCGGATCACTCCAAGGACGAAGGCTTCTGTAGATGCTGAAGTAGACGCTGGAGTTGGAGCTGAAGTAGACGCTGGAGCAGGTTGGGCTGGTGCTACGGCTGGAGCTGAGGCAGTTGCTCTTGCGTCAGGAACTGGCACTGCAGACGACCTCGGACCTCGTGGCACTCTGGCAAAGGCATCAGTGGTTGTCTTCCCTTTCCTCTCCTGCATATCGTCTTGAAGCTGCTCCACTGTAGTCTGAATTTCTATCACCTTGACATCCAAGTCATAGAACTTTTGTTCCATGATTCTCTCTAGGCTTGCCTGGTTTTGAGTTAGGGTGGCTAGTCCTTTCTCAATCCGCAGGGTGGATGCAATCAGGTAACCAAGCTGCTCTTGTTTGGTTTTCAAGAAATACTCAGATGCCTCCTCTTGAGTTGGCATCTTGGCAGCTTTCTCCTTCCTTGCCTTCTCCTTCTTTGCTTGTGCTTGGGCAGACGATGGCTCATTCTCAGTCATGACAACTTGATTGTCCTCAAAATCTGGACGGATGGGCAGGTGTTCCTTGTCCAATAAATATATGCCCGTGCCCATCTTGGAGTTGATGAGCTCCTGAATTTGAGGTGCATATCCACAGCTCCTCTTCTGATCTGCTGCAGTCCTCTTGATAGTCTCTACTATGAGGCTCATGACCTTAAACTTTTGAGGCACATCAAATACATGTAGCAAGTTGATTGCATGGCCTCTGATCATCTTGTGATCTCCAGACTTGGGCAATAAGGTGTGCCTCAATATCCAATTGATGGTTGGCAGCCCTGACAGAAGATAATGCACTGAGCCAAATTTGAAAGTGTCAAGAGCTTCATTGGGAATTTCCTTGTACATGTTGGACATTGAGTTATGATCCATTTTCTTCTTGGCATAGATATCCAAGTCATCTGCTTGCTCCTCTGGGGCATTGATCAACTTTGCCCATTCCTCAATAGTTGATTGGTACCTCGTACCCTCAGACATCCATGTGATCCTCCCATCTGGATAAAAGTGTGCCGTGGAGTAGAATTGCATGATGAGCTCCTCGTTCCACTTTGTGAGCTTCTGCCCAACAAAGTCAGCAACTCCACAAGCACTAAAGCTGTCATACACTCCAGGGTAGTGTTCCTCATTTTCCTTCATGTACTCCCAATCGACCCATCTCATGTCACAGACTATTGGCTTCTTGTCTAGTAGCACTGTCTCATAAAAATCTTGCTGCTCCTTGGTGTGAAACCTGTAATCCATAGCAGTCCTTCTCCTTGAAGCATACGGATCTGCTTCTCTCCACTTCCTCAGCCCTGAGTCTCTCCTGAGCTTCATATCCTCAGCCACAGGATGAGCATCGTTGTGGTCTGGGATCTTGGGCTTGAGCTTTCTCAGAATTTGCTCTTCATCCTCTTCTTCAGCAAAAGTCTCAGGCACTGGGGCCTTGTTCTTCTCAGCTGCAGGAATGCTCCTTGTATTCCTCTTTGGTGCAAACTTGGGCTTGGAGGCAGCTTTGGGTGCTTCTTTGGGCTTAGATGCAGCAGCCCCTGTCCTGATAGCATCACCCATAAGCTTAGGTGCTTTAGGTGCTGGTGCAGCAACCTCTTCTTCCTCTTCCTCTTCCATAATGGAAGCCTTTCCAAGCACTCTGGCTACGGTCTTCTTGACCCTTTCCTTCCTCTTCTTGCCTTCTGCAGCAACTGGCTCTTTGGGTGCAGGCTTTTCAGTTGAAGCTCTAGCCTTTGACATAGGTTGCCTGCCTGCTGGCCTTTTGATCTTTAGACATGGCTTTGTGCCTTGAGCTGGCTCAACTCTCTTTGATGTGGCCTCTTCTTCTGCCACATAATCTTCATCTTCAGAATCAGAAGTTCTCTTCTTCCTTTGTCTAGTGGCAGCTTTTGGCAGATTGCTTGGGGTACTTCTGCTGCCATCATCTGAAGAGCTAGAGGGGCTAGTGCCCTCACTCATCTGCACTTGCTCTTCTGACATGTTTTGGCTATCACTCTGATCAGACATGCTGCAAACTCTGACTGCTGACCCTGTGAATAGTTTATAGATGAGGTAGAATGGATGAGCATCACAAAATGCAGAGATTTTTGAAAAAGAATGATCCAAAAACATAGTTTTAGTTTCCCACTGAAATCATCTCGGATCTACCGATTTTCAAACTCGGTGATACCGAAGCAGTTGTGGAACCTAAACTAGTGAACTCGGTTGGACCGAGTCATAGTTCGGTGGCACCGAGACTGCTAGGGTTTCACAGAATTCCAAAATCGGTCACATTGATAAGTAATTCTCAGTCAGACCGAGTCTCACTTGTGCAATGGCATAAGCCAAATCGGTGGGACCGAGTTTTTCAACTTGGTGGGTCCGAGATGGTTTCGGCGGAAACCTAACCCTAAAATTTTCGAATCAAACCTAATCTATGAGCGTATTGACTGGATAGGAGTGTTTCAATCGTGGCAAGAATCATGATGATCACAATGTGCTAAGAATCGGATTGGGGAATAGCATAAAGATCGAGTCCATACCCTAGTTCGGCGGAGACTCGCTACGGCGGCAACGGCGGGGCAGAATTTCCGTTGACGGCGACGAAGACCAGTGACTGGAGGCGGCTGGCGGCGAGGAGACGATCCGGAGACCACGTTGGCAGAGCAGGCTATTGCGCGGGCGAAGGGGTTCGGAGAAATTTCCAAATTTTTCCCGTGACAATATATAGCCCGACCCTGTCGGTGTGACCGAGTGGAACAACTCGGTGGCACCGAGATTCATAACTGCAAGCAGTTACTGAAACTCGGTGTGACCGAAAGGTTCAAATCGGTTGCACCGAGATCGAAAACCTAGATCAACTTAGTGATCTCGGTAGGACCGAAAGTGGGGTATCGGTCAGACCGAGAATCGTAAAGAGGTTTTGGAAGTTTAAGTCTATGACGAATCGGGGACTCCGAGCGCTCCTCACACAGAGTGGTTCGAATCTGACTTGATCAAATTTTGTGATGCAGCATGAATAGAGTTTGAGATGAGAAAAGCATAGATAGCTAGAGGAGGTTCTTAGGCATTCTTGTCCATCCACTTGGCAAAAGAAAATAAAACCAAACAATCAAAACAACAAGTGGATGTCCTCGAATGAGTAAAATATGCAACCAGCATGCTCACACAATAAGATGGCAAATGAAATATGTGACAAGGCATGCACAACCAATTCTAGCATCTATCAAGCAATTTGCGATGACTAGGTCATCTATATATGAGTATATTGACTTAGGAGTCAAGTGAGAACACTTGATCATAGGTCATACTCATCGTTTAAGCTCAAGTGGGGTTACCACTTTTACATAAAGCATTGTTGTGTTCACATCTTTAGAGTTGCTTTAGCTCAAGTCTTAGAGTAAAGCTCCCCCTAGATGTGATACCCCCCCTAAGAGGGATGAACTAACCTTGGGTTTTGTCGATGATGACTTCATGTAGATGTTGAAGATGTGGATGCTCAATGTTGATGTAGATCACTTGGAGCTATCCATTTGAGTGAATTGCACTTTCAATACCTACATGGGTTAGTCCCACAAGGAACAAACAAGGATATCCATAGACATAGAGTGATGCACACACAAGATGATGTCCATGAAAACTTTTAGGTTACCTTGTCCCTTGTCTTACCAACATGAGGGTTTGTGACTCCTTGAACTAGTGCAAGATGTGGAAGTTGATTGCACTTGTTCTTGCCAAAATGATAAGAGTGAAGTACGTTGGCGGAGTCACCCTCAAGGACTCTCTAGTTCTTCTTCTTTTGGATCCACATCATCTTGATGGGAATCCTTGGAGTTGTAGTCGTACTTGATGAAGTGGAACTTGAAGTAGTCTTGGGAATCCACTTGACTAAGGTCTTAGGAGCTTCTTCAAATGCGTCAATTTCCTCTTGAAGCTTGTCCTTGCCTTTTTGCTTGTAGTCTTGTGGTGGAAGATCATCTTGAGCTTGTGTCCCCTTGAAAGAAGTATCATACTTCTCTTGTTGAGGAACAAACTTTGTCTTGGGGTATTGATCTTCTTCCCACTCAACTCCATTGGCATTGAACTTTCGTTCAAAACCAACACCTTGATTCTTCCGGTGCATTCCTTGCTTGTGCACAATTTCCTCGAATTGCTTACTCCCGGCAAGGCTTTTGTACACTCCTTTCTCTATAATTCCCTTCAATAAGCTATTTTCTTGCTCAAGTGTAACTTGGCTAAGAGAATCATTAGTGGAATCAAGAGAACTACTAGAAGCAACAATATTGGATTTAGCATGATCATTGTTACTACTAGAGGAAGAATCTTTCTTGTTCTTGTTACTAGACTTGACTTGAGGCATGTAAGTGGATAAGAGTAAACGCTTGGCAATGTGAGAAGAACTTTTCTTGCGGAGATCATCATTGATTGCTTTTAAGAACTCATGCTCTTGCTCAAGATTGAGCTTTTCAAAGCGTAATTTCTCATGAGCTCTTAAAAGTTCTCGATGATCTTCGAAGATAGTTTCATGGGCTAACTTAAGAGTGTTTAGTTCTTTAGTTAGGGCCTCAATCTTCTCCTTATCATTGTCATTTGTTTTATCTTGATTAGCATGTTTAATTGACGTTTCATCATAGTATTCATCACTAGAGTTGTCAACAAGCAAATCATCACCTAACAAGTCATCTTCATCACTATTGAAATCAACATACTCGGGGTGTGTTACCTTAGGACCTTTGGCCATGAAGCATCTTCCAATTCCTTCATTTGGTGAGTCAAATATGTCGTAGGAGTTGGTTGACACAAGTGCTAGACCGGCAACACCTTCGTCTTGAGTATCTTCGGAGTCGGAGTGATAACTTCTCTCGGAGTGGCTGTCGGAGTCGGAGCCGGATACCCATTCACCAACATGAGCTTGATGTCTTCGTCTTGTGTAGCTCCTTGATGATTTTTCCTTTCTTTCCGAATCCTTGCTTCTCCGTGAGTATCTTCGTTCATAACGATCATCTCTACTCCTTCTCTCTCTTGGTGGTGATTCTTTGCTTCTTCTTTTTGGAGAATCTTCTCTTCTCTTGTAGGGAGCCGTACACTCATTGGAATAGTGTCCGGGTCTTCCACAACTGTAGCAGTTTCGCTCTCGACTAGAAGATCTTTTGTCATTGTAGGACCTTGACTTGAAGCTTCTATCTTTGCTTCTACTCTTGTAGAACTTGTTGAAGTTCTTCACCATTAAGCTCAATTCTTCATTGAAGTCTTGTTTCTCACTTGATGATGTAGGGGCTTCACATGAGGCTTTATAGGCACCACTTGATTTGTTGTGAAGTTCCTCTTTATCCTTAAGTGACATCTCATGAGCAACAATTCTTCCAATCACCTCCGTTGGCTTGAGATCTTTGTAATTGGGCATCATTTGGATCAATGTGCACACGGTATTATATTTTCCATCCAAGGCTCTTAGAATCTTCTTGATGATGAATCTATCGGTCATCTCTTCACTTCCTAAGCCGGCAATCTCATTTGTGATGAGAGCAAGCCTAGAGTACATTTCAGCGACACCTTCACCATCCTTCATCTTGAACTTGTCAAGTTGGCTTTGAAGCACATCCAACTTGGATTCCTTGACGGAGTCGGTACCTTCGTGCATATCAATCAAAGTGTCCCAAATTTCCTTCGCATTCTCAAGACGGCTGATTTTGTTGAATTCTTCGGGGCACAATCCGTTGAAGAGAATATCACAAGCTTGAGCATTGTATTGCAACATCTTCAACTCATCCGCGATAGCTTCACGGTTTGGTTCTCTCCCATCAAAGAAGTCACCTTGCAAACCAACACACACAATAGCCCAAACGGCGGGGTTATGTCCAAGAATATGCATTTTCATTTTATGCTTCCAACTAGCAAAATTAGTACCATCAAAGTAAGGACCTCTACAGTGATAATTTCCCTCGCTAGACGCCATACTCTCCTAGGTTGTGAAACCAAGGCTATGACCACCAAAAGCTATGGAGATCAAAGCAAATGGAGACCAAAGCTCTGATACCACTTGTAGGATCGAAAGTATGTCTAGAGGGGGGTGATCAGACTACTTGACCAAATAAAAACTTAACCTTTTCCCAATTTTAGTTCTTGGCAGATTTTAGCTATTTTAGGACAAGTCAAGCAATCATCACACAATTCAAGAAAGCATGCAAAGAGTATATTGGCAGCGGAAAGTAAAGCATGCAACTTGCAAGAATGTAAAGGGAAGGGTTTGGAGAATTCAAACGCAATTGGAGACACGGATGTTTTTCCCGTGGTTCGGATAGGTGGTGCTATCCTACATCCACGTTGATGGAGACTTCAACCCACAAAGGGTAACGGTTGCGAGAGTCCACACAGGGCTCCACCCACAAAGGGTAACGGTTGCGCGAGTCCACACAGGGCTCCACCCACGAAGGGTCCACGAAGAAGCAACCACCCGCAAAGGGTCCACGAAGAAACAACCTTGTCTATCCCACCATGGCCATCGCCCACACAGGACTTGCCTCACTAGCGGTAGATCTTCACGAAGTAGGCGATCTCCTTGCCCTTACAAACTCCTTGGTTCAACTCCACAATCTTGTCGGAGGCTCCCAAGTGACACCTAGCCAATCTAGGAGACACCACTCTCCAAGAAGTAACAAATGGTGTGTAGGTAATGAACTCCTTGCTCTTGTGCTTAAAATGATAGTCTCCCCAACACTCAACTCTCTCTCATAGGATTTGGATTTTGTGGAAAGAAGATTTGAGTGGAAAGCAACTTGCAGAGGCTAGAGATCAAGATTCATATGGTAGGAATGGAATATCTTGGTCTCAACACATGAGTAGGTGGTTCTCTCTCAGAACATATGAGTTGGAATGGTGTATGTATTCTGATGGCTCTCTCTTCGAATGAAGAGGAGGTGGAAGGGTATATATAGCCTCCACACAAAATCCAACCGTTACACACAGTTTTCCAATCTCGGTGGGACCGAATCAACAAACTCGGTCGGACCGAAAATGTAAACCTAGTGACCGTTAGAGATTTTCGGTGGGACTGACATGCAACTCGGTAGGACCGATATGGTTAGGGTTTGGGCATAACGTAATCTTGGTGAGACCGATTACCCAAACTCGGTGAGACCGAATTTGGTAATTAGCTAACCAGAGAGTTGGTCAGGCAAACTCGGTGGGACCGATTTGCTCTTTCGGTGAGACCGAAAAGTTACAAAGGGGAAACACTGAATTTACATTGCAATCTCGGTGGGACTGATTCGCTCTTTCGGTGAGACCGAAAAGTTACGAAAGGGAAACAGAGAGTTTGCAATCCCATCTCGGTGAGACCGAGATCCCTATCGGTAGAACCGAATTGCTAGAGATTGGCAGTGGCTTATGACAAGTGAAACTCGGTGGCGCCGGATAGGAAGAATCGGTAGGACCGAGTTTGGCTTAGGGTTTAGGTCATATGTGGATATGGGAAAGTAGTTGAGGGTTTTGGAGCATATCACTAAGCACATGAAGCAAGAGGCTCATTAAGCAACACCTCATCCCTCCTTGATAGTATTGGCTTTTCCTAAAGACTCAATGTGATCTTGGATCACTAAAATATAAAATGAAGAGTCTTGAGCTTTTGAGCTTGAGCCAATCCTTTGTCCTTAGCATTTTGAGGGTTCCACTTTCACATCCATGCCATGCCAATCATTGAGCTTTCCTGAAATAATCATCTTGGAATGGCATTAGCTCAATGAGCTATATGTTGTTATGAATTACCAAAACCACCTAGGGATAGTTGCACTTTCAATCTCCCCCTTTTTGGTAATTGATGACAACATATAGATCAAAGCTTCGACAAATGATAATAAGCATGAAATATATCGTCGCTTTGAGAAGTATGTGATAAGTAAGAGCTCCCCCTAAATTTGTGCATATTTAAAATTTGCTTTGGACTGCAAATGCACAAGGAGTTAGAGTCATGGGTTACTCTTCCATGTCACATACATCTTGGTGGAGCGCTTAAAATGATAAGAATGAAATACATGCACTCATCACCAAAAATAGTGAATGATCACATAAGATAGATAAGATAATAACATTAATCAAACATTAAGTGTAGCTTATGATCAAACACATGATCATCAATGTCTCACGAGCATAGTATCTCAAGCACTCAAAAGCAAACAAGTTCAAAAAACCACCAAATAAAGCAAGAGAGAAAAGCAACACTCTCTCTCTCGAAGCCTATGATCTATACATTTTTCTCCCCCTTTGGCAACAATTTACCAAAAAGTTCCTAGAAAATGCATAGTGCTAGATCGACACTCAGGCTTGATCTTCAGGTGGTGGTGGAGTCCGGATCACTCCAAGGACGAAGGCTTCTGTAGATGCTGAAGTAGACGCTGGAGTTGGAGCTGAAGTAGACACTGGAGCAGGTTGGGCTGGTGCTACGGCTGGATCTGAGGCAGTTGCTCTTGCGTCAGGAACTGGCACTGCAGACGACCTCGGACCTCGTGGCACTCTGGCAAAGGCATCAGTGGTTGTCTTCCCTTTCCTCTCCTGCATATCGTCTTGAAGCTGCTCCACTGCAGTCTGAATTTCTATCACCTTGACATCCAAGTCATAGAACTTTTGTTCCATGATTCTCTCTAGGCTTGCCTGGTTTTGAGTTAGGGTGGCTAGTCCTTTCTCAATCCGCAAGGTGGATGCAATCAGGTAACCAAGCTGCTCTTGTTTGGTTTTCAAGAAATACTCAGATGCCTCCTCTTGAGTTGGCATCTTGGCAGCTTTCTCCTTCCTTGCGTTCTCCTTCTTTGCTTGTTCTTGGGCAGACGATGGCTCATTCTCAGTCATGACAACTTGATTGTCCTCAAAATCTGGACGGATGGGAAGGTGTTCCTTGTCCAATAAATATATGCCCGTGCCCATCTTGGAGTTGATGAGCTCCTGAATTGTAGGTGCATATCCATAGCTCCTCTTCTGATCTGCTGCAGTCCTCTTGATAGTCTCTACTATGAGGCTCATGACCTTGAACTTCTGAGGCACATCAAATACATGTAGCAAGTTGATTGCATGGCCTCTGATCATCTTGTGATCTCCAGACTTGGCCAATAAGGTGTGCCTCAATATCCAATTGATGGTTGGCAGCCCTGACAGAAGATAATGCACTGAGCCAAATTTGAAAGTGTCAAGAGCTTCATTGGGAATTTCCTTGTACATGTTGGACATTGAGTTATGATCCATTTTCTTCTTGGCATAGATATCCAAGTCATCTGCTTGCTCCTCTGGGGCATTGATCAACTTTGCCCATTCCTCAACAGTTGATTGGTACCTCGTACCCTCAGACATCCATGTGATCCTCCCATCTGGATAAAAGTGTGCCGTGGAGTAGAATTGCATGATGAGCTCCTCGTTCCACTTTGTGAGCTTCTGCCCAACAAAGTCAGCAACTCCACAAGCACTAAAGCTGTCATACACTCCAGGGTAGTGTTCCTCATTTTCCTTCATGTACTCCCAATCGACCCATCTCATGTCACAGACTATTGGCTTCTTGTCTAGCAGCACTGTCTCATAAAAATCTTGCTGCTCCTTGGTGTGAAACCTGTAATCCACAGCAGTCCTTCTCCTTGAAGCATACGGATCTGCTTCTCTCCACTTCCTCAGCCATGAGTCTCTCCTGAGCTTCATATCCTCAGCCACAGGATGAGCATCGTTGTGGTCTGGGATCTTGGGCTTGAGCTTTCTCAGAATTTGCTCTTCATCCTCTTCTTCAGCAACAGTCTCAGGCACTGGGGCCTTGTTCTTCTAAGATGCAGGAATGCTCCTTGTATTCCTCTTTGGTGTAGACTTGGGCTTGGAGGCAGCTTTGGGTGCTTCTTTGGGCTTAGATGCAACAGCCCCTGTCCTGATAGCATCACCCATAAGCTTAGGTGCTTTAGGTGCTGGTGCAGCAACCTCTTCTTCCTCTTCCTCTTCCATAATGGAAGCCTTTCCAAGCACTCTGGCTACGGTCTTCTTGACCCTTTCCTTCCTCTTCTTGCCTTCTGCAGCAACTGGCTCTTTGGGTGCAGGCTTTTCAGTTGAAGCTCTAGCCTTTGACATAGGTTGCCTGCCTGCTGGCCTTTTGATCTTTAGACCTGGCTTTGTGCCTTGAGCTGGCTCAACTCTCTTTGATGTGGCCTCTTCTTCTGCCACATAATCTTCATCTTTAGAATCAGAAGTTCTCTTCTTCCTTTGTCTAGTGGCAGCTTTTGGCAGATTGCTTGGGGTACTTCTACTGCCATCATCTGAAGAGCTGGAGGGGCTAGTGCCCTCACTCATCTGCACTTGCTCTTCTGACATGTTTTGGCTATCACTCTGATCAGACATGCTGCAAACTCTGACTGCTGACCCTATGAATAGTTTATAGATGAGGTAGAATGGATGAGCATCACAAAATGCAGAGATTTTTGCAAAAGAATGATCCAAAAACTTAGTTTTAGTTTCCCACTGAAATCATCTCGGATCTATCGATTTTCAAACTCGATGATACCGAAGCAGTTGTGGAACCTAAACTAGTGAACTCGGTTGGACCGAGTCACAGTTCGGTGGCACCGAGACTGCTAGGGTTTCACATAATTCCAAAATCGGTCACATCGATAAGTAATTCTCGGTCAGACCGAGTCTCACTTGTGCAATGGCATAAGCCAAATCGGTGGGACCGAGTTTTTCAACTCGGTGGGTCCGAGATGGTTTCGGCGGAAACCTAACCCTAAAATTTTCGAATCAAACCTAATCTACGAGCGTATTGACTGGATAGGAGTGTTTCAATCGTGGCAAGAATCATGATGATCACAATGTGCTAAGAATCGGATTGGGGAATAGCACAAAGATCGAGTCCATACCCTAGTTCGGCGGAGACTCGCTACGGCGGCAACGGCGGGGCAGAATTCCCGTTGACGGCGACGGAGACCAGCGACTGGAGGCGGCTGGCGGCGAGGAGACGATCCGGAGACCACGTTGGCAGAGCAGGCTATTGCGCGGGCGAAGGGGTTCGGAGAAATTTCCAAATTTTTCCCATGACAATATATAGCCCGACCCTGTCGGTGTGACCGAGTGGAACAACTCGGTGGCACCGAGATTCATAACTGCAAGCAGTTACTGAAACTCGGTGTGACCGAAAGGTTCAAATTGGTTGCACCGAGATCGAAAACCTAGATCAACTTAGTGATCTCGGTAGGACCGAAAGTGGGGTATCGGTCAGACCGAGAATCATAAAGAGGTTTTGGAAGTTTAAGTCTATGACGAATCGGGGACTCCGAGCGCTCCTCACACAGAGTGGTTCGAATCTGACTTGATCAAATTTTGTGATGCAGCATGAATAGAGTTTGAGAAGAGAAAAGCATAGATAGCTAGAGGAGGTTCTTAGGCATTCTTGTCCATCCACTTGGCAAAAGAAAATAAAACCAAACAATCAAAACAACAAGTGGATGTCCTCGAATGAGTAAAATATGCAACCAGCATGCTCACACAATAAGATGGCAAATGAAATATGTGACAAGGCATGCACAACCAATTCTAGCATCTATCAAGCAATTTGCGATGACTAGGTCATCTATATATGAGTGTATTGACTTAGGAGTCAAGTGAGAACACTTGATCATAGGTCATACTCATCGTTTAAGCTCAAGTGGGGTTACCACTTTTACATAAAGCATTGTTGTGTTCACATCTTTAGAGTTGCTTTAGCTCAAGTCTTAGAGTAAAGCTCCCCCTAGATGTGATACCCCCCCTAAGAGGGATGAACTAACCTTGGGTTTTGTCGATGATGACTTCATGTAGATGTTGAAGATGTGGATGCTCAATGTTGATGTAGATCACTTGGAGCTATCCATTTGAGTGAATTGCACTTTCAATACCTACATGGGTTAGTCCCACAAGGAACAAACAAGGATATCCATAGACATAGAGTGATGCACACACAAGATGATGTCCATGAAAACTTTTAGGTTACCTTGTCCCTTGTCTTACCAACATGAGGGTTTGTGACTCCTTGAACTAGTGCAAGATGTGGAAGTTGATTGCACTTGTTCTTGCCAAAATGATAAGAGTGAAGTATGTTGGCGGAGTCACCCTCAAGGACTCTCTAGTTCTTCTTCTTTTGGATCCACATCATCTTGATGGGAATCCTTGGAGTTGTAGTCGTACTTGATGAAGTGGAACTTGAAGTAGTCTTGGGAATCCACTTGACTAAGGTCTTAGGAGCTTCTTCAAATGCGTCAATTTCCTCTTGAAGCTTGTCCTTGCCTTTTTGCTTGTAGTCTTGTGGTGGAAGATCATCTTGAGCTTGTGTCCCCTTGAAAGAAGTATCATACTTCTCTTGTTGAGGAACAAACTTTGTCTTGGGGTATTGATCTTCTTCCCACTCAACTCCATTGGCATTGAACTTTCGTTCAAAACCAACACCTTGATTCTTCCGGTGCATTCCTTGCTTGTGCACAATTTCCTCGAATTGCTTACTCCCGGCAAGGCTTTTGTACACTCCTTTCTCTATAATTCCCTTCAATAAGCTATTTTCTTGCTCAAGTGTAACTTGGCTAAGAGAATCATTAGTGGAATCAAGAGAACTACTAGAAGCAACAATATTGGATTTAGCATGATCATTGTTACTACTAGAGGAAGAATCTTTCTTGTTCTTGTTACTAGACTTGACTTGAGGCATGTAAGTGGATAAGAGTAAACGCTTGGCAATGTGAGAAGAACTTTTCTTGCGGAGATCATCATTGATTGCTTTTAAGAACTCATGCTCTTGCTCAAGATTGAGCTTTTCAAAGCGTAATTTCTCATGAGCTCTTAAAAGTTCTCGATGATCTTCGAAGATAGTTTCATGGGCTAACTTAAGAGTGTTTAGTTCTTTAGTTAGGGCCTCAATCTTCTCCTTATCATTGTCATTCGTTTTATCTTGATTAGCATGTTTAATTGACGTTTCATCATAGTATTCATCACTAGAGTTGTCAACAAGCAAATCATCACCTAACAAGTCATCTTCATCACTATTGAAATCAACATACTCGGGGTGTGTTACCTTAGGACCTTTGGCCATGAAGCATCTTCCAATTCCTTCATTTGGTGAGTCAAATATGTCGTAGGAGTTGGTTGACACAAGTGCTAGACCGGCAACACCTTCGTCTTGAGTATCTTCGGAGTCGGAGTGATAACTTCTCTCGGAGTGGCTGTCGGAGTCGGAGCCGGATACCCATTCACCAACATGAGCTTGATGTCTTCGTCTTGTGTAGCTCCTTGATGATTTTTCCTTTCTTTCCGAATCCTTGCTTCTCCGTGAGTATCTTCGTTCATAACGATCATCTCTACTCCTTCTCTCTCTTGGTGGTGATTCTTTGCTTCTTCTTTTTGGAGAATCTTCTCTTCTCTTGTAGGGAGCCGTACACTCATTGGAATAGTGTCCGGGTCTTCCACAACTGTAGCAGTTTCGCTCTCGACTAGAAGATCTTTTGTCATTGTAGGACCTTGACTTGAAGCTTCTATCTTTGCTTCTACTCTTGTAGAACTTGTTGAAGTTCTTCACCATTAAGCTCAATTCTTCATTGAAGTCTTGTTTCTCACTTGATGATGTAGGGGCTTCACATGAGGCTTTATAGGCACCACTTGATTTGTTGTGAAGTTCCTCTTTATCCTTAAGTGACATCTCATGAGCAACAATTCTTCCAATCACCTCCGTTGGCTTGAGATCTTTGTAATTGGGCATCATTTGGATCAATGTGCACACGGTATTATATTTTCCATCCAAGGCTCTTAGAATCTTCTTGATGATGAATCTATCGGTCATCTCTTCACTTCCTAAGCCGGCAATCTCATTTGTGATGAGAGCAAGCCTAGAGTACATTTCAGCGACACCTTCACCATCCTTCATCTTGAACTTGTCAAGTTGGCTTTGAAGCACATCCAACTTGGATTCCTTGACGGAGTCGGTACCTTCGTGCATATCAATCAAAGTGTCCCAAATTTCCTTCGCATTCTCAAGACGGCTGATTTTGTTGAATTCTTCGGGGCACAATCCGTTGAAGAGAATATCACAAGCTTGAGCATTGTATTGCAACATCTTCAACTCATCCGCGATAGCTTCACGGTTTGGTTCTCTCCCATCAAAGAAGTCACCTTGCAAACCAACACACACAATAGCCCAAACGGCGGGGTTATGTCCAAGAATATGCATTTTCATTTTATGCTTCCAACTAGCAAAATTAGTACCATCAAAGTAAGGACCTCTACAGTGATAATTTCCCTCGCTAGACGCCATACTCTCCTAGGTTGTGAAACCAAGGCTATGACCACCAAAAGCTATGGAGATCAAAGCAAATGGAGACCAAAGCTCTGATACCACTTGTAGGATCGAAAGTATGTCTAGAGGGGGGTGATCAGACTACTTGACCAAATAAAAACTTAACCTTTTCCCAATTTTAGTTCTTGGCAGATTTTAGCTATTTTAGGACAAGTCAAGCAATCATCACACAATTCAAGAAAGCATGCAAAGAGTATATTGGCAGCGGAAAGTAAAGCATGCAACTTGCAAGAATGTAAAGGGAAGGGTTTGGAGAATTCAAACGCAATTGGAGACACGGATGTTTTTCCCGTGGTTCGGATAGGTGGTGCTATCCTACATCCACGTTGATGGAGACTTCAACCCACAAAGGGTAACGGTTGCGAGAGTCCACACAGGGCTCCACCCACAAAGGGTAACGGTTGCGCGAGTCCACACAGGGCTCCACCCACGAAGGGTCCACGAAGAAGCAACCACCCGCAAAGGGTCCACGAAGAAACAACCTTGTCTATCCCACCATGGCCATCGCCCACACAGGACTTGCCTCACTAGCGGTAGATCTTCACGAAGTAGGCGATCTCCTTGCCCTTACAAACTCCTTGGTTCAACTCCACAATCTTGTCGGAGGCTCCCAAGTGACACCTAGCCAATCTAGGAGACACCACTCTCCAAGAAGTAACAAATGGTGTGTAGGTAATGAACTCCTTGCTCTTGTGCTTAAAATGATAGTCTCCCCAACACTCAACTCTCTCTCATAGGATTTGGATTTTGTGGAAAGAAGATTTGAGTGGAAAGCAACTTGCAGAGGCTAGAGATCAAGATTCATATGGTAGGAATGGAATATCTTGGTCTCAACACATGAGTAGGTGGTTCTCTCTCAGAACATATGAGTTGGAATGGTGTATGTATTCTGATGGCTCTCTCTTCGAATGAAGAGGAGGTGGAAGGGTATATATAGCCTCCACACAAAATCCAACCGTTACACACAGTTTTCCAATCTCGGTGGGACCGAATCAACAAACTCGGTCGGACCGAAAATGTAAACCTAGTGACCGTTAGAGATTTTCGGTGGGACTGACATGCAACTCGGTAGGACCGATATGGTTAGGGTTTGGGCATAACGTAATCTTGGTGAGACCGATTACCCAAACTCGGTGAGACCGAATTTGGTAATTAGCTAACCAGAGAGTTGGTCAGGCAAACTCGGTGGGACCGATTTGCTCTTTCGGTGAGACCGAAAAGTTACAAAGGGGAAACACTGAATTTACATTGCAATCTCGGTGGGACTGATTCGCTCTTTCGGTGAGACCGAAAAGTTACGAAAGGGAAACAGAGAGTTTGCAATCCCATCTCGGTGAGACCGAGATCCCTATCGGTAGAACCGAATTGCTAGAGATTGGCAGTGGCTTATGACAAGTGAAACTCGGTGGCGCCGGATAGGAAGAATCGGTAGGACCGAGTTTGGCTTAGGGTTTAGGTCATATGTGGATATGGGAAAGTAGTTGAGGGTTTTGGAGCATATCACTAAGCACATGAAGCAAGAGGCTCATTAAGCAACACCTCATCCCTCCTTGATAGTATTGGCTTTTCCTAAAGACTCAATGTGATCTTGGATCACTAAAATATAAAATGAAGAGTCTTGAGCTTTTGAGCTTGAGCCAATCCTTTGTCCTTAGCATTTTGAGGGTTCCACTTTCACATCCATGCCATGCCAATCATTGAGCTTTCCTGAAATAATCATCTTGGAATGGCATTAGCTCAATGAGCTATATGTTGTTATGAATTACCAAAACCACCTAGGGATAGTTGCACTTTCACTATGTTACCGCTTTGCTCAGCCCCTCTTATAGCGTTGTTAGTTGCAGGTGAAGATTGAAGTTTGTTCCTTGTTGGAACATGGAGATGTTGTTCCTTGTTGGAACATGTTTACTTGTTGGGATATCACTATATATCTTATTTAATTAATGCATCTATATATTTGGTAAAGGGTGGAAGGCTCGGCCTTATGCCTGGTGTTTTGTTCCACTCTTGCCGCCCTAGTTTCCGTCATATCGGTGTTATGTTCCCGGATTTTGCGTTCCTTACGCGGTTGGGCTATAATGGGAACCCCTTGACAGTTCGCCTTGAATAAAACTCTTCCAGCAATGCCCAACATTGGTTTTACCATTCGCCACCTAGCCTCTTTTTCCCTTGGGTTCCGCGGACTCAAGGGTCATCTTTTTTTTAAACCCCCGGGCCAGTGCTCCTCTGAGTGTTGGTCCAACCTGTCAGCCGCCGGCGGCCACCAGGGGCAACTCTGGGCTGGCCTACCGGAAGTTTGGACAATCTGAGTGTGCCCTGAGAACGAGATATGTGCAGCTCCTATCGGGATTTGTCGAAACATTCGGGCGGTGTTGCTGGATTTGTTTTAACTTGTCGAAGTTGTCTTGTAGAACCGGGATACCGAGTCTGATCGGAATGTCTCGGGAGAAGGTATATCCTTCGTTGACCATGAGAGCTTGTCATGGGATAAGTTGGGACACCCCTGCAGGGATTTGAACTTTCGAAATTCGTGCCCGCGGTTATGGGCAGATGGGAATTTGTTAATATCCGGTTGTAGAAAACCTGAAGTTGACCTTAATTAAAATACATCAACCGCGTGTGTAACCGTGATGGTCTCTTCTCGGCGGAGTTCGGGAAGTGAACACGGTGTTGGAGTTATGCTTGACGTAGGTTATTCTAGGATCACTTCTTGATCATAGTTGTTCGACCGTGCTTTTGCCTTCTCTTCTCGCTCTCTTTTGCGAATAGGTTAGCCACCATATATGCTAGTCGCTTGCTGCAGCTCCACCTCATACCTTTACCTTACCCATAAGCTTAAATAGTCTTGATCGCGAGGGTGCGAGATTGCTGAGTCCCCGTGACTCACAGATACTTCCAAAACCAGTTTGCAGGTGCCGATGATACCGTACAAGTGACGCAACCAAGCTCAAGAAGGAGCTCGATGAAGATCTCATTCTTTGTGTTGTTCCGTTTCCAGTTGATCAGTAGTGGAGCCCAGTCAGGACGATCGGGGATCTGTGTAGCATTTGGGGTAGTCTTCTTTTATTTTGGGTTCCGTAGTCGGACCTTGATTGTATCTGGTTGATGTAATGCTTTATTCCTGTAATTGTGTGAAGTGGCGATTGTAAGCCATCTATGTATCTCTTTCCCTTATGTATTACATGGGTTGTGTGAAGATTACCTCACTTGCGACATTGCTTTCAATGCGGTTATGCCTCTAAGTCGTGCTTCGACACGTGGGAGATATAGCCGCATCGAGGGCGTTACATGGTGCCAGGGCAGGGAAGGCAGGGAGGGAAGTGCGGCAACGAGCGCGCGGCGTCCTCTCACTCTCTTGCTGCATGCCATGGCATTGGCATTGGCATGCATCATCGTCTTACATGGTCTGGTGGCCACCCCAAGGAAGGGAAGCTCATGTATGTAGTATAGCGTGCATGCCATCCATTCTTTCACCCATGAAGGCCCATTGACCCCCCCCCCCCCCCCCCGGGTTTCCGGTAACTCCCCGGTACTTTGGTATTTATCCGGTGACCCCCGGAACCTTTTCGGTGTCCGGATATAACCTTCCAATATATCAATCTTTATGTCTCGACCATTTCGAGAATCCTCGTCATGTCCGTGATCTCATCCGGGATTCCGAACAACTTTCGATACATCAAAACACATAAACTCATAATAGCGATCGTCATCGAACATTAAGCGTGCGGACCCTACGGGTTCGAGAACTATGTAGACATGACCGAGACTCATCTCTGGTCAATAACCAATAGCGGAACCTGGATGCTCATATTGGTTCCTACATATTCTACAAAGATCTTTATCGGTCAAACCGCGTAACAGCATACGTTGTTCCCTTTGTCATCGGTATGTTACTTGCCTGAGATTTGGTCGTCGGTATCTCAATACCTAGTTCAATCTCGTTACCGGAAAGTCTCTTTACTCGTTCCGTGATGCATCATCCCGTGACTAACTCATTAGTCACATTGCTTGCAAGGCTTATAGTGATGTGCATTACCAAGAGGGCCCAGAGATACCTCTCCGACAATCGGAGTGATAAATCCTAATCTCGATCTATGCCAACTCAACAAACACCATTGGAGACACCTGTAGAGCATATTTATAATCACCTAGTTACGTTGTGACATTTGATAGCACACTAAGTGTTCCTCTGGTATTCGGGAGTTGTATAATCTCATAGTCATAGGAACATGTATAAGTTATGAAGAAAGCAATAGCAACAAACTAAACGATCATCGTGCTAAGCTAACGGATGGTTCAAGTCAATCACATCATTCTCTAATGATGTGATCCCGTTGATCAAATGACAACTCTTTGTCCATGGCTAGGAAACTTAACCATCTTTGATTAATGAGCTAGTCAAGTAGAGGCATGCATACTAGTGACACTCTGTTTGTCTATGTATTCACACATGTACTAAGTTTCCTGTTAATACAATTCTAGCATGAAGAATAAACATTTATCATGATATAAGGAAATATAAATAACAACTTTATTATTGCCTCTAGGGCACATTTCCTTCATGGACGTGCACGACATCACGGTTGGATGCTGCCCAACCAGTGATGCGAGTGGTTGGCGTTGCGACTTGTGCAGCAACGACGATGGTGGCGTGCGGAGTTGGGTCGCGGCTGGTCCTTCTGATGTCGGTAGTTTGATGCGCCAATGGGTGCGCCTCTGTTTGTTTCTCGTTGTGACAGAGAAGTCAGAGTTGCACGTGGTGGGGCCCCTGGGGCAACGATGACTCCATGAGGGCGGTTTCAGCGGACGGTGTTCTCCGGAGATGCGATGGACTAGGTCGGTGCGAGGGTTGCAACTTTCTCCTGCGAAGCGCATCAACAAAATCAGAGCTGCCGGTCCTCGACGTCTCGGCCGATTGTTTGGCTATGGCCGACGAGGTCCTCGATTGCGTGCCACTCGTTCGGAGGGGTCTTGATGGGAAGTCAGTAGCGAAGTCGGAGTTAGCTGCTCGGGGAGAGGTGATGACGATGACATTGCAGGCAACCTCGACGGTGTGTGTGGTCTTGTGTGTGTGCTAGGTTGGCCGGAGTGCCCTATTATGTGGGCGTGTTGTGACGGTTTACGCCCGGGTTTCCGTTAATTTACCGGACAATTCTCTTGTAAATCTTTTGCCTCGTCTAAAAAAAAGTAAAGCAAGTGGAGCATGCATGTGTCATGTGGAACAGTGGAGGTGTGAGGGGCAGGGCAGCGGAGGGGAGGCAGGGAGAGAAGTGCGGCAAGGAGCGCGCGGCGTCCTCTCACTTGTCTTGCTGCATGCATCATCGTCGTGCATGGTCTGGTGGCCACCCCAAGGGAAGGGAAGCTCACGTACGTAGTATAGCGTGCATGCCATCCATTCTCTCACTCGGTTTGATTGATGATCCCACAACCACGACACCATCTGCAGCCTAGCACGACCATCTAGCTCGATTGATCGCTGCGGTGCGGTGGTGGACACACCTCACCTCACCTCACCTCCGGCGATCCATTCCATCCACCTCCTCCTCGAGGGTCGGAGCTACCTAGCACTCTGCATGCATGTCATCCAGATCCAGGCCGCCGGCGATCGATCCAAGATTCTCTACGCTATAGCAGCGTGCATGCCTGCCAGAAGGGAGAGATCGATCCATCCATCATCATCTACCCGAATTAATTGTTGGGTTTGTTGTATGCGCGCGTCAATCGAGTGAGTTGATCATCGATTGATTGCGGGCGGCCGGACTGACGGACATCGATCCAAGGCGGTGGTCGCCGTCGCAGCTGGATCGGGTCGTATCGTATCGATCTGCGGTGCAGGGAGGGGCGCGGCCGGCCGGGACCCGATCGACATTGTAATCGATAGATCGATGAAGCAGCTCAAGCCTCGGCGAGTGGGCGCCGGGGACGAGGAGGCGGCGGCGGAGGTGGTGGTGCCGCTGGCGCCGCGCAAGGACTACTGCTGCTGGTCGTGGTCGTGGTCGTCGTGGTGCCTTTTGAAGGCCTTGACCCTGCTGCTGGTGCTCCTGACCGGCGTGCTCATCGGCTTCGGCGCCAGCGCCAGCATCTCCCGCTACTACTACTACACCTTGTTAACGGGCACGAGCACGTCGTCTAGCTCGCCGCCGTCGCTGATCTCGAGCAACAGCCCCACGCCGCCGTCGACGCTGGCCATGTCGTCGGAGCAGCACATCAGCCAGCCGTTCATGTCGTTCGTGCACCCGGGGTCGCCGGAGGGGCACTCGATGACGGACGCGGAGCTCTTCTGGCGCGCCTCCATGGTGCCCCGGGTGGAGGAGTACCCGTACCAGCGGGTGCCCAAGGTGGCGTTCCTGTTCCTCACGCGCGGGCCGCTCCCCTTCGCCCGGCTGTGGGAGCGCTTCTTCCGGGGGCACGAGGGGCTCTACTCGGTGTACGTGCACGCGCTGCCGGAGTACGTGCTCAACGTGTCGGCGACGTCCCCCTTCTACGGGCGGCAGATCCCCAGCCGAGACGTGTCGTGGGGCTCCATCACCCTCGTCGACGCGGAGAAGCGGCTGCTGGCGAACGCTCTCCTCGACCATTCGAACCAGCGGTTCGTGCTGGTGTCGGAGAGCTGCGTGCCGGTGTTCAACTTCCCGACGGTGTACGAGTACCTCATCAACTCGGCGCAGAGCTACGTGGAGTCGTACAACATCGACGTGCCGCAGTGCGCGGGGCGGTACAACCCGCGGATGGCCCCCGACGTGACGGAGCAGCAGTGGCGCAAGGGCTCCGAGTGGTTCGAGCTCAGCCGGGAGCTGGCGGTGGACATCGTCGCCGACCGCCGCTACTACCACGTCTTCCGCAAGCACTGCACCCCCTCCTGCTACCCCGACGAGCACTACATCCCGACCTACCTCCACCTGGTGCACGGGCCCAGGAACGCCAACCGGACCATCACATGGGTCGACTGGTCCCGCGGCGGCCCGCACCCGGCCCGCTACGGCAAGGCCTCCGTCACCAAGGAGTTCATCCAGGCCATACGCAACAACGGCACCCAGTGCCTCTACAACGGACGGCCCACAACCGTGTGCTACCTCTTCGCAAGAAAGTTCGCGCCCAGCGCGCTCGGCACGCTCATCAACCTCACCACCACCCTACTCGACTTCTGATTAATTATTCTTCTTCCTCTTCTTCTTCTTCTTCTTCTTCTTCTTAGCTGATTGATTGATTAATTACTACTTGCTAATTACTTACATATACTTAACTATCTACATATGTATGTATGTATGTATGTATGTATGTATGTATGTATGTATACAGACAGCCTGTGTTTTACAATGAATGAACGAATGACAGACAAATTAATTGTGTATCACTTCAAATTAAGGACAGTAAAACTGAGCCACTTTCGAGCGCTCTCACACATCCTCGCGTTTCAGCCGTCGGATTGCAGTTTCTGATTGTTGCTGGTCGTCAGATCAACGATGCAACACCACTGTATAGCGATTGGGCCAAATGTCCTGTGGGCAGCTACTCCCGGAGCCAAAACGGAGGCCTCTGGTTTACTGGGCCTTTCAAGCACGAGCACTACGAGTAGCCCTGAAAAAAACATCGCATCCCCGTCGCGACGCCTCCTCACCTCCCTGGGCGAGACCCTATCATGTCGCTGCCCTCCACCTACCTTGACTGCCGCCATCACCGACAACGACCTCGGGTGTCTTCTTCCTTTCCGCGACTCCTTCACGCCCTCACCTGGCTACAGCCCATCCACCCCCGGCGGCTCCAGGAGGGGCACCACAACCGTAGGCACCGGTGGCAGCGGCACACCATCCACACCGCGCTCATCCACCACCAGCGGCCCCTTCAGGTCCGAACCCAAACCGCCGTCGTCGTCCGTGGCAGCCAGGCCGCGCCTCTCCGACGACCGGTCCCCGAGATCCACTGACACCAAATCCCTTCGTCGAGTGGCGGTTCACCAAGATCGGCACGCCTCCTCCCGATGTGAGTTTCGCTTAGAGTTACTTTTTTCCGCTGGGCGTAGGATGAAATTGATGTGTGTTTACCAAAAAAAAAAAAGGCTTGCATTTTTCGCTTCTCCTAAATGCGATTCTGCAACAAGCACATCTACACTCCGTCCTTGTGTCCAGATTCAGTAAGCTCATGTTTCTCAATCCCGGTCAGTACTATTATTGTTCATCTTTGTTAATGTTTGAGAATTTCATCGAACAACTGCCATTGATGATTATTTCACTCCGTCAACTAGGTGAATGCTATATGTACATGAAGTAATTAGTTTTGGGTGATTTTTCTCCATTATGCATGGAAACAAATATCTAGCTTCTAAGAACTAATAAATATACCCATTATGTGGCACATAAAATTAGTAAGTATAGAACCCAACTATCTATTTAAGAAATCAAATTGTCGACATCTCTACTGAATATACAATTTTACAACTATAAGATGCACCATTCAGTAGTTGGACGTCCTTGATAATGCGCTTATAGTTGAACACAAGTGGATAAAGGAAATAACTTCCAGATACACCATTGGTCTTTGGAAATTATAAATATTTATTACTATAGACGTAGAATAGAACTTTCTTATCGAGCTACAGCAGGGAGATAAATCTCTGTATGCACTTGCACAGTTTAGGTTTTCATTGTAATTATACTTACTATGTTCTGATTGTGGTCCATAGTTTTATTGTTTCTGCTCTTTCGTCTTGTGACAATATATACACATTTCCAGGTTAAGTATCAATTCTTTAGTTTCCATGCTTTTATCAGGTGAATCAGCAATGTATCTGTGTTTTTATGATGTTATCTAGGATGTTTGGAACTTTATTATCTTTGACCGATGTCATACCTTCGTTTTCGAACACTGGATGGGCTCAAGAATCGTACTTGGCTTATTTAGAGAAGCATATGGAAGCTATATTTGACAAATACTCTCAGCCTTATTTTGCTAAAACTGAAAGGGTGGACATATAATCTGGTCACTTCTTGCTTGTGTCAAAAATATTCAAGGATTCTAAGCTGGGTTCAAGATAGACATGGTCTATCAGCCTTATTTTGCTAAAACTGAAAGGGTGGACATATAATCTGCTCGGTTCTTGCTTGTGTTAAAAAGATTCAGGGATTCTGGGCTGGGTTCAAGATAGTGAAGGAAATATGCCCTAGAGGCAATAATAAAGTTGTTATTTTATATTTCCTTATATCATGATAAATGTTTATTATTCATGCTAGAATTGTATTAACCGGACACTTGATACAGGTGTGAATACATAGACAAAATACCGTGTCCCTAGTAAGCCTCTACTAGACTAGCTCGTTAATCAAAGATGGTTAAGTTTCCTAACCATAGACATGTGTTGTCATTTAATGAATGAGATCACATCATTAGGAGAATGATATGATGGACAAGACCCATCCGTTAGCTTAGCATAATGATCGTTAAGTTTTATTGCTATTGCTTTCTTCATCGCATATACATATTCCTTTGACTATGAGACTATGCAACTTCCGGATACCTGAGGAATACCTTGTGTGCTATCAAATGTCACAACGTAACTGGGTGATTATAAAGATGCTCTACATGTATCTCCGAAGGTGTTTGTTGGGTTGACATAGATCAAGATTAGGATTTGTCACTCCAAGTATCGGAGAGGTATCTCTAGGCCCTCTCGGTAGTGCACATCACAATCAGCCTTGTAAGCAATGTGACTAATGAGTTAGTTGCGGGATGATGTATTACGGAACGAGTAAAGAGACTTGCTGGTAACGAGATTGAACTAGGTATGAAGATACCGATGATCGGATCTCGGGCAAGTAACATACCGATGACAAAGGGAATGACGTATGTTGTCATTGCAGTTTGACCGATAAAGATCTTCGTAGAATATGTGGGAACCAATATGAGCATCCAGGTTCCGCTGTTGGTCATTGACCGGAGAGATGTCTTGGTCATGTCTACATAGTTCTCGAACTCGTAGGGTCCGCACGCTTAACGTTCGATGACGATTTTGTATTATATGAGTTATGTGATTTGGTGACCGAATGTTGTTCGGAGTCCCGAATGAGATCACGGACATGACGAGGAGTCTCGAAATGGTCGAGAGGTAAAGATTCATATATAGGACGATAGTGTTTGGACACCAGAAGTGTTCCGGGGATACCGGGTACGTATCGGGTCACCGGAAGGGGTTCCGGGCTACCCCTGGCAAAGATATGGGCCTATTGGGCCAAGAGGGGAAACGCATCAGCCAGGATGGGCTGCTGCGCCCCCCTTGCTGTCCGAATAGGAAGAGGAAGGGAAAAGGGGAAGAGAGAAGGAAGGGGAGGCAATGACCCTACAAGCAATGTCATCACAGATGTGCGTGAACAATGACCCTACAAGCAATGTCATGTCTCTGTGTAAGCCATGAAGCTCCTAAGTTTCCATGATCCAGGTGTGGTTGCCATCCTTCTGATGTGTTGTGCATAAGCATAAATAATAGATTTAGTTTATATTCATGAACATAACTCATATCTAGACAGATTTACCTTGAACGTGCTTAAAGTATATGGTCAGCATGTATGAATGTCGCATATCATGTGTTTTATAATCATTTATGGAACTCTTTGTAATACTTTGAATAATAATTTGCTAAACAATATCTAGAAAAGATAGCTTGAAGGAGCATGTGTAATTACTTCCATATAGTATTATTTTAGAGTATCTAAATCCATATATGATTCATTATTGGTATCCAATGTTTCACTTGTAAGCTACTTGGAAGTATTACTATTCATTTATAGCCACTGTGGAGTTGGAGAAATATTTTTGGTTGGTTTGTACAAAACGAGAATTTATTATGTCTGTTCGTAAGTATTTCTACTGAAAATGCAATCTCTAAGAACTCCATATGCTGCTCATACCATGTCATAACTAGATTCGAAATTCTGAAGAATCCTAGATTCATGCAAATAGGTATTCTTTGTCACGACTTACACAAGTGGGATAGTTAAATAGTCAATTATGATGCTTTTTTCATTAGATGATTCATTTTAGCATGTTAATTTACTATTGAATTTTCAATGGGACCACACTACACAACACACACACACACACATAACAAAAAAATCATGTTTCTGAACTGAACTATCATTCCTTGGTGGAACTCCTTTTCTGAACTGTATCATATGGAGTCTGTAGTCTGAACAAACGTGTCAAGTTCCATTGGTCGGCATAATAATTTAGCTGCCAAACATTTGTTAAAAAGGGACTGTTTCTTCCCTTTTTACTTGGCTGAAATATTGTTTTATTAGGAAAATTCTGCATATTTAGTATATTTGGAGTCATGTTTGCAGACTGGTGTCGTTCTTGTGAGAACACAATTGACATGTCATGCGGAGTAGGAGATTTTTCACTGGTTATTATACATGCGTGAGACCTCAAAAGTTACAGGGGAATCAGTGACACCACATTCAAGATCAGAATTGGTTTTTTTTAGGGAATGATCAGAGAGTTAGTGAGAATGAGGTAACATGCTTTTCTTAGATTTGTTCAGAATGATGAGGCTGCTGTTTTGGGAGCTTGGTTGTATGGATCCTATTGTAAAACTATCTACTCCTACCAATAGGTACAACATTGCTCATGTCAACTTTTCGAAAATAATATGCTTGTTTGCGATGGAATATGAGTATACTTTCTTTAAGATGTAATACAAAAATACTTGTTTTTGTGATGTAATATGTATATACTTGATTTTGTGTGTGCGCGCATATTTAAGGATTTCGTGAATGGAATATTATACTTTTGTGCGACGAAACAAAACATTCTTATATAATCAATATGCTTCGCATGAATATAACTTTATCTGATGCTTGAGATGATTAACAAGGATCTAAAGTGTATTAGATTTTTGGATGACCAAGCACTTATTACAACAAAGTTTGTCTGTGAATTGAATTTGCAACTACAGAGGTTCGGACATCTTATCAAAATATTTTCTCTGCAATTATTCCGTTGAATCTCGCGTCTGAAAATTTGTGTAGGATGTTTTTCTTGTTGGTTCATAAGTCTAACTAGATGGATGAGATTTTTTAAATATTGTATTGTCGTGCGTTGCACGTGCAAGCTAACTAGTCAGTTTAAGGGGAACACATTATAGCCCGAATTCAGTAAAAATTATCGATCAAGTAGTCATAGTGATTGCACATGTATTCATCTGATTTTGGGCGGAAAATTAAGACTAAACACCATCCTGTTGTTCTTATATTGGCTTATATGGCGGCACTGCCACTGATGGAAAATTAAGACGTCGAGATGGTTCGCTTTCAGCCATCACCCCCGTCGTGCGCTGCGACTGACGACAGCGCACAGTTAGGGATCTCATCCATTCGTCTGAACAGTAGTGTTGGAAGCAATGACAGCCCTCTGCACCTCTCCACCTCCGGCTCGCACCTCTCCGGCTCTGGGCCCTGCCGCGGCTGCAGTTCCACCGTGGCAGCAACGGCAGTCCGTGGGGGCCCCAAACAGGAGAGATCTCGCCGGCGAGCACCTCGAAGGATGATCTCTACTTCACCCCCTCCACTCCTTGGTCTGTGCAGCCACATACATCAGGGCCTCACCAGGGCCTTCCTCCAGCATGCTGCTTCCCCCGACATTGCCACTCTCGTCCAACTGCATGCACTAATTTTCCATCATCCATCATCCATCACCGCCGCCACATGTATTCATCTGATGTTGTGCGGAAAATTAACACTAAACACCATCCTGTTGAGCTTATATTTTCTGCTATGGCAAAAGGGGACCATTGCCCCCCACCTACCTTAGAAATCCATTATATATACCCTTAATTTGTGGGCTTAACTACAATGTTCAGTATATATATGCATGTTGGATTTTGTCTCATGCGAAGGTGCCGGGGCCGCTGTCGAATCCTCCACCATGAACTTTTTCCATCAATTTTTCATGGTGCCGTCCTTGCGGTTGAGCGCTCTTGCAATCTTCGCACACTTTGTTGTGAACGGCTTGGAGCTGGATGATTTCCTGCCCCTCCTCCTCGGCGACCTTCTTGTCGGTGTCAAAACCGGCGGATCTCGGGTAGGGGGTCCCGAACTGTGCGTCTAACGCGGATGGTAACAGGAGGTAGGGGACACGATGTTTACCCAGGTTCGGGCCCTCTTGATGGAGGTAATACCCTACGTCCTGCTTGATTATTCTTGATGATATGAGTATTACAAGAGTTGATCTACCATGAGATCGTAGATGCTAAACCCTAGAAGCTAGCCTATGGTATGATTGTTGTTGTCCTACGGACTAAACCCTCCGGTTTATATAGACACCGGAGGGGGCTACGGTTACACAAAGTCGGTTACAAGGGAGGAGATCTACATATCCGTATTGCCAACCTTGCCTTCCACGCCAAGGAGAGTCCCATCCGGACACGGGACGAAGTCTTCAATCTTGCATCTTCATAGTCCAACAGTCCGGCCAAAGGATATAGTCCGGCTGTCCGGAGACCCCCTAATCCAGGACTCCCTCAGTAGCCCCCGAACCAGGCTTCAATGACGATGAGTCCGGCGCGCAGATTGTCTTCGGCATTGCAAGGCGGGTTCTTCTCCAAATTCTGAATATCTGCTGAGCAGTGTCCGGCTCCCCATAAATGTTGCACTTCTTGGTTTCTGTGCCCAATAAGGGTTATCTTCCACGTGCCGAGCGAATGCGAGGAGCCAGGGCATTTTTACATTCGCCACCCTAGCCATGTAAATAAACTGTCTATTAAAGGGACGGGGATTCTTAGATCCAAATCATACCATCCTCCCACGGCGAGTATCCATCGGAGCGCGCTCGAAAAAATCCATTCCAACATGGCCGGCCACCGCAGCTCCTCCTCCCGCTCCCGTAGCCCTAAGCCCGGTGACTGGGATAAGTGTTCCGTCCCGCATAGCCAATTAGTAGAGTTGCAGACCCAGGGATTTCTCCCTCCAGCATATATGGTCCCCGTCCGAGCCGGGCTCGCCACCTATAATGGCGGGGAGCAAGCGGAGAGCTTCCCCAATCCCTCCAAGGGGGAGCGGGTATGCCTCGTCCCTTATTTACTAAGGGGACTTGGATTTCCAATCCATCCGTTCCTCAACGGGCTCCTGGAGTTTTACGGGCTCCAGTTGCATAATTTCACCCCTGCTTCCATATTACATATCGCTGGTTATGTCGCCCTTTGCGAGCTGTTTCTGGGCTGCAAGGCTCATTTCGAGCTGTGGAAGAGGCTATTCTGCCTTGTGCCCCGCACACAAGAGGGTTCGCTATATCAAGTGGGCGGAGCCGAAATATGGCGCATCACCGGGACCGGATACCTGTCCGGTACCCCGAAGAAGACGTCCGAAGACTGGCCTTCGGAGTGGTTTTACATGGAGGACGTCCCCCTTCTAGGTCCTGTTCGGAGGGGTCTTCCCGAGTTCCACAATGCTCCTTTGAAGAAACGCCGAAGCTGGCGCCCACGGAGCCCCCAGGAGGAAGATAACGGAGAAGTCCTTTACCTGATGGACCGGATTAAAGTGTTGGCTCAATCAGGATTGACAATAATCGAGGTTATGTCAATATGCATAATGCGGGGGGTGCAGCCACTTCAATATCGAGGGCAGCCCCTGTGGTGCTTTAACGGGGAAGATGATGCCACCCACTGCGGGCGTAAGGGACCGGACTTCGCTGCTGCTTTAGCAAAAATTATGTCCGAGTTGTTCAAGGGAGAGGAAGAGGAGTTCATCCGTATTAAGCCACATGATGGATTCTCCATGTACAACCCTCCAAGTTGGGTGAGCCGTCACTCTTTACTCCCAACCTTCCTGCATTCTTCGTGGTAAATACTCACCTTGCCGTTTCATGGTAGGAACTACGAAAAGCTATAAGGGAGGTCAACAGCTCGCCTCCACAACCGGAGGACCCTGACCGGGCCCTCGATCCCGGACTCGAAGAGGATCCGGACATATTTGTGGAGCTGATAGACAGGACGTTCTATCAGTTGAGCTGTGATGACGCCATGGTGGCCATCATAGCCGACTATCCTGGGCTACTCCCTACATCGCAGGTATGGAAAACTGGAGTCCCAAATTCCGAGAAGGATCCCCTTTTATGCACTTCACCGACCGTACACATATGGTGTTTTACAGGGAAGGCCTTCGGGACGCCATGCCGAACCCGCAGTGACTCGCCAACAAGGGGCACCGAAGCCAGGTAGGCCAAAAAGGAAGGCGATCAGGACTGAGACGCCGGCGCAGAGGTATGATACAAAACCTCGCTCCGTGGTTGTCGTCTTTCTTTAAAATATAATGACGTCCATGTTTCCTAATAGGAAAAACGCTCGCCGGACTATATCCGGAGAGGCTGCCGATCACGCCTCCACCAGTCGGGCTCCAGGGCCGGACATAAAGGCGAAAGCTAACACAGGGCGGACGCCGGATGCTCCTCCTACGGAGGATGCGGACAGACTATCCGCTACAAATTCCGAAGTGGAGAGCGCCATGAATCACAGGCGTCGCCGGGCCGTACTCTGTGACGCTTATTTCTCCCAAGAGGTGTTTGATGCCTTCAACTCAGGAGACGCGTACATCCGTGCTGCTCAAAATGGTCTTGCCAGAGCCACGGACCAGTATGTAAATGATATACGGGTAGGAAAATCTAACGATTATATATATATATATATCAGTAGCCCCTGAGACTTGAAACAGTTGACACAACTGATTTAAGGATCATTAATTATGCAGGTTCTTACAGAGAAGAATACCCAGTTGTCTCAAGAGCTGGAAGAGTGCAAAGCCCAGCTACCGGCCGCGGTGGCCGCGTTGAAGGAGTCCGAGAAGGCCCCTGCTGGTAACACTTGCTTCTGTTGCAAAGAATTACAGGTACCAGATAGTATGCGGCATGCATGCAAATCTAACAGTAGATGTTGCAGATGACCCCAGAGTGAATCCGGAGGCCGTGCCGGGGGATGCGCAACGTGCTAATCGACAGCTAAATGTTGGCGAGTGCGTACTTACGCGGGTCAGGCAGGAGAAAAATAACCTCCAGGACGCCAATATCCAGCTGGACGTGTAATACGTCTCCAACGTATCTATAATTTTTGATTGCTCATGCTATATTATCTACTGTTTTGGACATTATTGGGCTTTGTTTCCCCCTTTTATATTATTTTTGGGACTAACCTATTAACCGGAGGCCCAGCCCAGAATTGCTGTTTTTTGCCTGTTTTAGGGTTTCGAAGAAAAGGAATATCAAACGGAGTCCAAACGGAATGAAACCTTCGGGAACGTGATTTTCTCATCGAATACAACTCAGGAGACTTGGACCCAATGTCAAGCCATGTAACAGGAGGCCACGAGGTAGGGGGCACCTACCCCCCCCCCCCCCCGTGCGCCCTCCACCCTCGTGGGCCCCCTGTTGCTCCACCGACGTACTTCTTCCTCCTATATATACCCACGTACCCCCAAACGATCAGATACGGAGCCAAAACCCTAATTCCACCGCCGTAACTTTTTGTATCCACGAGATCCCATCTTGGGGCCTGTTCCGAAGCTCCGCCGGAGGGGGCATCGATCACGGAGGGCTTCTACATCAACTCCATAGCCTCTCCGATGAAGTGTGAGTAGATTACTTCAAACCTACGGGTCCATAGTTAGTAGCTAGATGGCTTCTTCTCTCTTTTTGGATCTCAATACAATGTTCTCCCCCTCTCTTGTGGAGATCTATTCGATGTAATCTTCTTTTTGCAGTGTGTTTGTTGAGACCAATGAATTGTGGGTTTATGATCAAGTCTATCTATGAATAATATTTGAATCTTCTCTGAATTCTTTTATGTATGATTGGTTATCTTTGCAAGTCTCTTCGAATTATCAGTTTGGTTTGGCCTACTAGATTGATCTTTCTTGCAATGGGAGAAGTGCTTAGCTTTAGGTTCAATCTTGCGATGTCCTTTCCCGGTGACAGTAAGGGCAGCAAGGCATGTATTGTATTGTTGCCATCGAGGATAACAAGATGGGGTTTTCTTCATATTGCATGAGTCTATCACTCTACATCATGTCATCTTGCTTAAGGCGTTACTCTGTTTTTAACTTAATACTCTAGATGCATGCTGGATAGCGGTCGATGAGTGGAGTAATAGTAGTAGATGCAGGCAGGAGTCGGTCTACTTGTCTCGGACGTGATGCCTATATACATGATCATACCTAGATATTCTCATAACTATGCTCAATTCTGTCAATTGCTCAACAGTAATTTGTTCACCCACCGTAGAATACTTATGCTCTCGAGAGAAGCCACTAGTGAAACCTATGGCCCCCGGGTCTATCTTTATCATATCAATCTCCTACTACTTAGTTATTTACTTTGCTATTTACTTTGCCTTTATTTTACTTTGCATCTTTATCAAGAAAAATACCAAAAATATTATCTTATCATATCTATCAGATCTCACTCTCGTAAGTGGCCCTATAGGGATTGACAACCCCTATTTGCGTTGTTTGCGAGGATTTATTTGTTTTGTGCAGGTGCGAGGGACTCGCGCGTAGCCTCCTACTGGATTGATACCTTGGTTCTCAAAAACTGCGGGAAATACTTACGCTACTTTGCTGCATCATCCCTTCCTCTTCGGAGAAAACCAACGCAGTGCTAAAACAGGTAGCAAGAAGGATTTCTAGCGCCGTTGCCGGGGAGGTCTACGCAAAAGTCAACATACCAAGTACCCATCACATACCCTTATCTCTCACATTACATTATTTTCCATTTGCCTCTCGTTTTCCTCTCCCCCACTTCACCCTTGCCGTTTTATTTGCCCTCTCTCTATCCTCCCTCTATTTGCCTCTTTTTGCCCGCTTGCTTTTTGTTTGCTTGTGTGTTAGTTTGCTTGCTTGTCGTTATGGCTAGTTCTTTACCTTCTGCCTCTATGTCTGAAATTGGGGATACTATTGTCAATAATAATTTTGATGCTCCTACTAAAGAACCCACTACCTCACATATAAAGAGATTCTGTGTTGGTAGTGGTAATATTATTGGAAAAGGAGTTATTCAAGATTTCTTTACTTGTGTCGGTGCTTTACCCTCTATGGGTAGTTCTATCCTTCATAGAACTAGTAGTCTTGCGGACGCTATTGCCTTGCTTATAGTTGAACTTGAAAGGCAATTCATGCACATGCATCCTTCCATACAAAGGATTTTCCTAGAATTTTCTAATATTGAGCATTCTTCTATTAAGCGTGTCGTTACTATCTTTTTGGCTCATGAGTTTCGGTTCATAATAAAAGAGGCCAAAGAAATCTTTGCGCATTATAGGGTGGACACTTGCCGTCCTCCCATAGAGGCCATCCTCTTTGATCAAGAAGAAATAATGCATTTTCAATCTCTAGACTATGTTGCTTTTAATGAAAATCTTAGAAAAAGGGTGCCTACCAATGTTTTAGTTGATAGAATTTTTGAACTTAATGATGATTTGGCTATTCAAATAATGAATTGGGATATTCTCTTGAATATAGGCTCACAAAGTTCTGTCAAAAGAATGCTTATAATGATGAATTGGTTGTGCAATATGAACAACCGAAGGAGGAACCTATACCTCCCAAGGTTGATCTTGGAGACTTTTGTCCTAATAAATTTAGCCCTTTTGATTACTTTTGCTTGCCTCAAAGGAAACTTGCTGCTGAACGTAGAGAATATGAAATGAGTTTTAATAATCTATCTTACTATTATGGCAATACCTAGATCTATTCTTGCTTGTTATGCCTAGCTAAGGGCGTTAAACGATAGCGCTTGTTGGGAGGTAACCCAATTTTATTTTTATTCCTTGCTTTTTGCTCCTGTTTAGTAATAAATAAATTATCTAGCCTCTGTTTTGGTTGTGTTTTTGTGTTTAATTAGTGTTTGTGCCAAGTAGAACCGTTGGGAAGACTTGGGGAAAGTCTTATTGAACTTGCTGTAAAAAACAGAAACTTTAGCGCTCACGAGAACTGCTGTCATTTTTATTTCGAGAGTTCTATTTAGTTAATTCTTTTTGCAGATGATTAATAGATAAATTCCTCACGTCCAGAAATTTATTTTAGAATTTTTGCGGTTCCAGATCTTGCGCTAGCTACAGATTACTACAGACTGTTCTGTTTTTGACAGATTCTGTTTTTCGTGTGTTGTTTGCTTATTTTGATGAATCTATGGCTAGTAAAATAGTTTATAAACCATAGAGAAATTGTAATAAAGTAGGTATAACACCCATATAAATAAATAATGAGTTCATTACAGTACCTTGAAGTGGTCTTTTGTTTTTTTTCGCTAACGGAGCTCACAAGATTTTCTACTTTAAGTTTTGTGTTGTGAAGTTTTCAAGTTTTGGGTAAAGATTTGATGGATTATGGAACAAGGAGTGGCAAGAGCCTAAGCTTGGGGATGCCCATGGCACCCCCAAGATAATCTAAGGACACCTAAAAGCCAAAGCTTGGGGATGTCCCGGAAGGCATCCCCTCTTTCGTCTACTTCTATAGGTAACTTTACTTGGAGCTATATTTTTATTTACCACATGATATGTGTTTTGCTTGGAGCGTCTTGTATGATTTGAGTCTTTGCTTGCTAGTTTACCACAATCATCCTTGCTGTCCACACCTTTTGAGAGAGCCATATATGATTTGGAATTTGTTAGAATACTCTATGTGCTTCGCTTATATCTTTTGAGTTATATAATTTTGCTCTAGTGCTTCACTTATATCTTTTAGAGCACGGTGGTGGATTTGTTTTATAGAAACTATTGATCTCTCATGCTTCACTTAGATTATTTTGATAGTCTTAATAGCATGGTAATTTGCTTAAAATCCTAATATGCTTGGTATGCAAGATTAATAATAAAACTTTCTTATGAGTGTTTTGAATATTATGATAAGTTTGATACTTGATAATTGTTTTGAGATATGGAGATGGTGATATTAAAGTCATGCTTGTTGAGTAGTTGTGAATTTGAGAAATACTTGTGTTGAAGTTTGTGATTCCCATAGCATGCACGTATGGTGAACCGTTATGTGATGAAGTCGGAGCATGATTTATTTATTGATTGTCTTCCTTATGAGTGGCGGTCGGGGACGAGCGATGGTCTTTTCCTATCAATCTATCCCCCTAGGAGCATGCGCATAATACTTTTCTTTGATAACTTGTAGATTTTTGCAATAAGTATATGAGTTCTTTATGACTAATGTTGAGTCCATGGATTATACGCACTCTCACCGTTCCACCTTTGCTAGCCTCTCTAATACCGTGCACCTTTCGCCGGTATCATACACCCGCCATATACCTTCCTCAAAACAGTCACGATACCTACCTATTATGGCATTTCCATAGCCATTCCGAGATATATTGCCATGAAACTTTCCACCATTCCGTTTATGACACACTCCATCATTGTCATATTGCTTAGCATGATCATGTAGTTGACATAGTATTTGTGGCAAAGCCACCATTCATAATTCTTTCATACTTGTCACTCATGCATCATTGCATATCCCGGTACACCGTCGGAGGCATTCATATAGAGTCATATTTTGTTCTAAGTATCGAGTTGTAATCGTTGATTTGTAAGAAAAATAAAAGTTTGATGATCATCATTATTAGAGCATTGTCCCAGTGAGGAAAGGATGATGGAGCCTATGATTCCCCCACAAGTCGGGATGAGACTCCGGACGAAAAATAAATAAAAGAGGCCAAAGAAGCCAAAATAAAAAAAGAGAAAGAAAAGAGGCCATAAAAAAGAGAAAAGGCCCAAATAAAAAAATGAGAGAAAAAGAGAGAAGGGACAATGTTACTATCCTTTTACCACACTTGTGCTTCAAAGTTGCACCATGATCTTCATAGTAGAGAGTCTCTCATGTTATCACTTTCATATACTAGTGGGAATCTTTCATTATATAACTTGGCTTGTATATTCCAATGATGGGCTTCCTCAAATTGCCCTAGGTCTTCATGAGCAAGCAAGTTGGATGCACACCCACTTAGTTTCTTTTTGAGCTTTCATATACTTATAGCTCTAGTGCATCCGTTGCATGGCAATCCCTACTCACTCACATTGATATCTATTGATGGGCATCCCCATAGCCCGTTGATACGGCTAGTTGATGTGAGAGTATCTTCTCCTTTTTGTCTTCTCCACAACCACCACTCTAATCCACCTATAGTGATATATCCATGGCTCACGCTCATGTATTGCGTGAAGATTGAAAAAGTTTTGAGAATGTCAAAAGTATGAAACAATTTCTTGGCTTGTCATCGGGGTTGTGCATGATTTAAATATTTTGTGTGGTGAAGATAAAGCATAGCCAGACTATATGATTTTGTAGGGATAACTTTCTTTAGCCATGTTATTTTGAGAAGACATAATTGCTTTGTTAGTATGCATGAAGTATTATCATTTTCTATGTCAATATGAACTTTTGTCTTGAATCTTTCGGATCTGAATATTCATACCAAAATTAAGAAGAATTACATTAAAATTATGCCAAGTAGCACTCCGCATCAAAAATTCTGTTTTTATCATTTACGCTCCATGCTATATTATCTACTGTTTTGGACATTAAGCTTGGGGATGCTTGATACGTCTCCAACGTATCTATAATTTTTGATTGCTCCATGCTATATTATCTACTGTTTTGGACATTATTGGGCTTTATTTTCCACTTTTATATTATTTTTGGGACTAACCTATTAACCGGAGGCCCAGCCCAGAATTGATGTTTTTTGCCTGTTTTAGGGTTTCAAAGAAAAGGAATATCAAACGGAGTCCAAACGGAATGAAACCTTCGGGAACGTGATATTCTCATCGAATACAACTCAGGAGACTTAGACCCTATGTCAAGCCATGTAACAGGAGGCCACGAGGTAGGGGGGCGCCTACCCCCCCCCCCCCCAGGCGCGCCCTCCACCCTCGTGGGGCCCTTGTTGCTCCACCGACGTACTTCTTCCTCCTATATATACCCACGTACCCCCAAACGATCAGATACGGAGGCAAAACCCTAATTCCACCCCCGTAACTTTCTGTATCCACGAGATCCCATCTTGGGGCCTGTTCCGGAGCTCCACCGGAGGGGGCATCGATCACGGAGGGCTTCTACATCAACTCCATAGCCTCTCCGATGAAGTGTGAGTAGTTTACTTCAGACCTACGGGTCCATAGTTAGTAGCTAGATGGCTTCTTCTCTCTTTTTGGATCTCAATACAATGTTCTCCCCCTCTCTTGTGGAGATCTATTCGATGTAATCTTCTTTTTGCGGTGTGTTTGTTGAGACCGATGAATTGTGGGTTTATGATCAAGTCTATCTATGAATAATATTTGAATCTTCTCTGAATTCTTTTATGTATGATTGGTTATCTTTGCAAGTCTCTTAGAATTATCAGTTTGGTTTGGCCTACTAGATTGATCTTTCTTGCAATGGGAGAAGTGCTTAGCTTTGGGTTCAATCTTGCGGTGTCCTTTCCCGGTGACAGTAAGGGCAGCAAGGCACGTATTGTATTGTTGCCATCGAGGATAACAAGACGGGGTTTTCTTCATATTGCATGAGTCTATCACTCTACATCATGTCATCTTGCTTAAGGCGTTACTCTGTTTTTAACTTAATACTCTAGATGCATGCTGGATAGCGGTCGATGAGTGGAGTAATAGTAGTAGATGCAGGTAGGAGTCGGTCTACTTGTCTCGGACGTGATGCCTATATACATGATCATACCTAGATATTCTCATAACTATGCTCAATTCTATCAATTGCTCAACAGTAATTTGTTCACCCACCGTAGAATACTTATGCTCTCGAGAGAAGCCACTAGTGAAACCTATGGCCCCCGGGTCTATCTTTATCATATGAATCTCCTACTACTTGGTTATTTACTTTGCTATTTACTTTGCCTTTATTTTAGTTTGAATCTTTATCATAAAAATACCAAAAATATTATCTTATCATATCTATCAGATCTCACTCTCGTAAGTGGCCCTATAGGGATTGACAACCCCTATTTGCATTGGTTGTGAGGATTTATTTGTTTTGTGCAGGTGCGAGGGACTCGCACGTAGCCTCCTACTGGATTGATACCTTGGTTCTCAAAAACTGAGGGAAATACTTACGCTACTTTGCTGCATCATCCCTTTCTCTTCGGGGAAAACCAACGCAGTGCTAAAAGAGGTAGCAACGTGGAACTGAAAGACGTCCGAGCCCAGCTTGCGGACTCCGTGAAGGAGAATAAGCGGGTTCGACGCAACATTTTTAGTAAGTGCTTGAACGAACTTTTGAAGGAGTTCGGTGAAGAAGCCGGCTAACAGAGTTATGTCTGCAGGTATGCTGACGGGTCGTCCCACGGAGGAGATGCCCGGGTCTGCGGGTGATCTTCTACCAAAGCTCTCACAACTGCACGAACAAGTTCGACAGGTGATGCAGGGTATTGCCCAAGCCTTGTGGCCATCCGCGTCCCCGCCAGGAGGCATGGGGGAGCTTATAGAGAATCTCAAGGGAGAGCAACGACGCTTCTGATTATGGAAGATATGTAACACCCTCGATGCGACTATATCTCCCACGTGTCGAGGCACGACTTAGAGGCATAATCACATTGAAGGCATATGTCGCAAGTGAGGTAATCTTCACACAACCCATGTAATATAATAAGGGAAAGAGATACATAGTTGGCTTACAATCTCCACTTCACCCAATTTCATGAATAAAGCATTACATCAATCAGATACAATCAAGGCCCGACTACGGAGCCAAAATAAAAGAAGAACCCCAAATGCGACAAAAGGTCCCCGATCGACCCCAACTGGGCTCCACTACTGATCAACTAGAACGAAACATCACAAAGGACAAGATCTTCATCGAGCTCCTCCTTGAACTTGGTTGCGTCATCTGCACGGACTCATCGGCACCTGCAAGCTGGTTTTGGAAATATCTGTGAGCCACGGGGACTCAGCAATCTCGCACCCTCGCGATCAAGACTATTTAAGCTTATGGGTAAGGTAAAGTTAGGAGGTGGAGCTGCAGCAAGCGACTAGCATATATGGTGGCTAACATACGCAAAAAAGAGCGAGAAGAGAAGGCAAAGCACGGTCGATAAAAGTATGATCAAGAAGTGATCCTATAACAACCTACGTCAAGCATAACTCCAACAACCGTGTTCGCTTCCCGGACCCCCGCCGGAAAGTGACCATCACGGTTACACACGCGGTTGATTCATTTTAATTAAGGTCGACTTTAGGTTTTCTACAACCGGACGTTAACAAATTCCCATCTGCCCATAACCGCGGGCACGGCTTTCGAAAGTTCAAATCCCTGCAGGGGTGTCCCAACTTAGCCCATGACAAGCTCTCACGGTCAATGAAGGAATAGACCTCCACCCGAGACATTCCAATCAGACTCGGTATCCCGGTACAGCAAGACATTTCAACAGGGTAAAACTAAACCAGCAACACCGCCCGAATGTGCCGACAAATCCCGATAGGAGCTGCACATATCTCTTTCTCAGGGCACACTCAGATGAGCCAGACGTCGGGTAAGCCAGCCCAGAGTTGCCCCTGGTAGCCTCGGGCATCGCTCAGTTGGACCAACACTCAGAGGAGCACTGGCCCGGGGGGGTAAAATAAAGATGACCCTTGGGCTAGCCGACCCAAGGGAAAGAAAAAGGCTAGGTGGCGAATGGTAAAACCAATGTTGGGCATTGCTGGAAGAGCTTTACTTAAGGCGAACTGTCAAGGGGTTCCCATAATAGCCCAACCGCGTAAGGGACGCAAAATCTGGGAACATAACACCGATATGACGGAAACTAGGGCGGCAAGAGTGGAACAAAACACCAGGCTTAAGGCCGAGCCTTCCACCCTTTACCAAGTATATAGATGCATTAATTAATTAAGATATATAGTGATATCCCAACAAGTAAAGATGGTCCAACAAAGAACAACATCTCCACGTTCCAACAAGGAACAAACTTCAATCTTCACCTGCAACTAACAACACTATAAGACGGGCTGAGCAAAGCGGTAACATAGCCAATCAACGGTTTGCTAGGACAAGGTGGGTTAGAGGCTTGGTTCAACAATATGGGTGGCATGATAAGCAAGTGGTAGGTATCGCAGCATAGGCATAGCAAAAGAGCGAGCAACTAAGCAAACAAAGATAGAAGTGATTTTGAGGGTATGATCATCTTGCCTGAAATCCCGCAAGGAAGAAGAACGAGTCCATGAAGAAGACAAACGGTCGTAGTCGAACGGATCCTCACAACGCGACGTTCACGGAACCAACCCGAAGGAGCAAACACCGGAAAAGAAGCACACCACATAGTAAACAAACCGCACATGAACATGGTATGATACACAATCAAGTATGATGCATGTCCGGTTAAATGAAGCATGGCATGGCAAAGTGCACAAACAAAACTACAAATTAAGTGGAGCTCAATATGCAACTCCGTTGCATATTGACGAAACACCACATCACTTATTTAGTTCACTCTCGGTTAGGTACTCAACAATATTAAAAGTTGTTAAACATGGCAAGAGGTGAGGCATAACAAAACTGCACCATCTAAACAATTTAAATGGGGCCGGATATAACAAACAACAAATCCGGTAAATCCCCATATGCATTTAGCAAATTAATGCAAACAACAAATTAAACATTCTTGATGTTGTTAACATAATGCGGATGACACGTGCAAGTTTATGCAAATTTTCTTAAAAGTTGATAAGAGCATTATGAAGCATTTGGTCACCATGGCGGAACGAAAGAGGTGCCACAGCAACGACAACTTGAGTGAGATACCAATGCAAACGAGAAGTGTGCGGAGGTGTGGAACACGCAAGAGATGGGGAGTGATCCCGGATACCGGGTGTCCCACATGAAGGTGGCATGGCAAAAGAGGGGCATCGCAAGCGACAACTCGATCACGGTGCAAACATGAGCATCTCATACAACACATGCATTCGGTCCACGGGTGATCATCTCGGGGTTATACCTTTGAAGCGTGCATTTTTCGGAGCGGTTCGAGTTCGATTCGGTGTAGGGGAAGTAGACGTTCCGCAACGGTAGTCGAAGTAGTTGTTCTCGTTTCGTAGTTGTTCGGGGTCGTGACCTGGAACTTGATGTCCACGGGGTCTTGCGGGTCGACGATCGTGGTTCACGTTTGTAGCAGTTCGAGTCATCGATGGAGGAACTTGGCGGTCCATGTAGTCGAACTTGGCGCATCCGAACGGTACTTGGGGTCTTCGGACATGCCGATCTCGTCAACCCGAAGGGGTACTTGATACAATCCGCATAGTCATGCACTTGTCGTCGAGGGACTTGCTGGATCCGAGGCTTTCGGAGGCGACGGTAGTGGGACTTGGTGAAACCGAGTTCTTCAGAGGTCATCATGGTACTTGTCGCGTTTTGAAACCAAAGTGGTACTTGTGTACCGGAGGAGAAGGTCTTGGTGGTCTTGACGAATCCGAGTGGCTCTAGGGCACACGTCCACAGTGATCTTACATCTTCTTGTTTCCTGTACAAGTCTTGACCGATCCAGGGTTCGAGGGTGGCCACGGTCGCGTGACGCAGAGGATGTAGAGGACGCAGTGGCAGCCCGGTTGGGTCGTAGGGGAGGCAGGGAATCGGCGACTCGCGCGACGCAGGGGCGACGAGGCTTGCAGTGGAGGTCCCGGGCCCGGCGCGACGACGAAGTATGACGGCTGCAGGTCTTGGCCGGCGACGGGGAGGTCCGTGGCGTCAAGTTTCGGAGTTCTGACGGCGGCAGGGTCAGGCGCTGGTGGATGGGGAGGTCCGGCGACGCGTGGAAAGAGCAGCTGCAGCAGGGCACGGAGGACGACGGCTACCAACGCAGGTGCTCGAGGAGAGGGAGCTGCTCGGCGGCGCTTGATTCCGGCAGGATCGAGGGAGGAGCGGGCGGCAGCCTCTGGGTGCGCGGCTGCGCAGGCACCAGGCGGAGGAGACGGATGGCAGCAGCCTGCTGGGGCGCCGGCGGCAGCCTCAGGAAGGAGAAGGGGGTGCTTGGCGCGACGGAGGAGGAAGGAGGCAGAGAAAGGAGATGGGGGATCGGGCACGGGGAAAGAAGGGGAGCGAGGCTCCTGGCGGCACTGGTGGAAACGAGAGGGAGAGAACGAGGGGATCGAACGGGCTAGGTTTAGGTAGTGAGGGTGCCGGTTGGGCCCATGGTGGGCCGAGGGGAGCAGGGTGGCCTGGCTGGCCGGCCCAGAGGAGAGGGAAGCTGCTGGGCTCTCCACTCCCTCTCTCATATTACTTTAGCAGAAAAGACCGAAAAAAAGAGAGGAAAAGAAAGAGAGGTTTAGGAAAATATTTTGGACAAGGGGATAATTTCCCCGAACTCACAAAAATATGCTTGTTCCGAGAAAATAGAAAAAGCCAAGATTGGAAGATGTAAATTCAAACTCATTTGAATTTAATTCAAATGTGTTTGAACTAGGACTAGGTTCTAGGAGTTTCCAAAAATGTTGAGAATTTTGGTAGAGCTCCGGAAAATGATGAAAGAATAAATGGCAAGGTTCGAGGTCAAGCAGCGAGATAACAAAGGCATGGGGAAATTTGCAAGTGTGTTTTTGGTGATTCCATAAGAATGGATTATTTTATAATAGCTCCACTAATATCGGGAGGATATATTATAAAGAGAAATCATCCTTCCCTCGATTTAAATGGATCGAAGGTCCATACGATTTATTTAGTTGAGATGCAAAAGATTTATGAGATGATGGCATGATGACATGATGCAATGCACATGATGCAAAGATTAAATGCAACGGACCAAACCAACTCACATGACGAAAAACCCGGAAACCCTGGAAGGCATCTGAAGCTCCGGTCTTGGGGCGTTACAACACTCCACCACTACGAGAGGATCTCGTCCCGAGATCTAGAATGGCACCGGAGGGAAAACGGAAGAGAAAGAGAAGAGGTAAAACTAAGTTGCTTCTTTGACAAACGAGTGAAATCAAAGAACCTTGCGAGGTTGAACAAATTGAAAGAAAAGAATACATTGAAGATGAACGAAGTGGAAAACACTCCGTTAGAAAAAAGGAACAAGGAACATCATGAGAACCCTGTAGGTTGAAAGACATGAGAAAAAGGGTTGCAATGAACAAGAAGTACATGCAAGCACTCCGGTAGAAAACGAGAAGTACAAGGAACGATAAAGATCAATTACGTCAACACTCCGGTTGGAAATGGAAGGAATTGAACATGATCTTGGCAAAACAAGATGATGGGTCGAAGAGAGCGACATCACAATGCCTCCGGAACGAAAGAATAGAATATAGATAATTGAAATAGGAGAAATGATGAGAAAATGCCAACTTCTGCCAAAAGAGCTTGAGAAGGCATCCTTAGGAGAAGGGTCGAACGGAGTTGTTGAAAAAAAACCCAACAACGAAAAGAACAGGGTTGTAGTGGGCTTATGGAGAACATCTCAAAACTATTAGGTGAAATTCTGCCACTAACGAAAACGATAAATTGGATTGATACGAACAAGGAGACGAGAAGATTCTTTCACCGGGAGGATTAATGAAGAACTTGGAGCCATTTATAAGCACCATAGATAGCAACAATCCTTAGGGAAGGCTTTAGGTGAAATATAACCCAAGATAACTCCAAAGAAGAGATTGATGAATTTAAAATACCTCATTCTTAATAACATGTGAATCATGAACTCAAATTATCAAGAATGATGTAAAACCACCTCCAAAGATACGGTAGAAAGAAATTGTACTCTGGATAGCAAGATGAAGAAAGCTTGAGCTCCTTTGAAAAGAATCTCGATGAACACTTCGAAAAGGAAATAAATCCTCTATGAACCAACAAGTGGAACCTTCATGAAGAACTCCGGTAACAAAAGGATGATCAAACGGAAAGAAAGGGTAGTTGAAAACACAAGGTGGAACCTTGTACAGATTTAGATAGATCTCCGTGATTACATAATTGCGAGAGCTTGGAACTCCAGGAAAGAAAAATGAGCACTTGAAACAAGAATAAGTATGATGAACCACTCCGGAAAAACAGGAATTGAGCAAACTCGATGAAACAAGAATAAGAATTACATTATGCTTATTCCTCACCAATTAAACTGATGACAAACAATGGATTTGGCATACTACTTATTCTCGTAGAAAGGATTAAAAGAGATATATCAAACTTGAGAAGGTCTTCAACGAACCACCGGTAGAATTTGAAAAGCACGAATGCATAGATATGATACACAAAGGAAGAAAACTTTTGAATGAACCACCATAAGAATTGAAAAAGAACGAAGAAAAGATAAAGAAACACCAGGAAGAATTAGCAAATGAACGAAAATGCTTGCTAGGATTTAGATACATGAGAACGAAAAGGTCACGAGCTGATAAGAGAATACTTGAACGATGCACCGGTAAGATTGGAGAATGGCAACTGAAAGCTGAGAATGAATAAACATGAATTGATGGACTCCGGATAATCAAACTGAGACGACTCTTGAATTACTCCGGATAGGTGAAAAGAATTCTCACGATCAAAACAATTACGAGAGGATGGCAACAAGCTAGAATCACGAATCTTGAAGAGAATGGAGCAAGATTAAAGAGAAACTCTTCTTCGGTCTTCAAAAATCTGAGAATTACAACGGGAAACACCACCAAGAATTGTTGAGGCACTCCGGGATGAAGAATGGAAAGGTTGAGCCAACGATGAAAAGAATTTGAAAGATCTTGGAGAAATACATTTGACTGATGATAATTCATTCTTACGTCAAACTTTGAAAAGAATTTGAGAATAACTCCGGGAAAATAAGAAGAGTCAGGTAAGATCCTGGGAAAAGACCTGTGGGTTAAGGCCCACTCAAAAGAAAACACCGTTGAACAATTTAAAAGAGAGGTTGCACCGGTTGAATTAAATGACTAGAATGAGATAACATCCTTGAAATAGGTTGAACGGATTAAGAGCGGAAACACGAATCTTCTGACATATCTTTAGCATTCCGGAACAAAAGAATAGCAAGAAATGACTAAATGTGATGTGCACCGGCATGAGAAAGCATTGAAACAAGGAAAGGATATGCTCAGCAAAGCTTGACTTGAAACCACCGGAGAAGAGAAGAGACAAAGAATGATAACTTGAAGCTCCGTTATGATCTTCATGAGAATCACCGGATAAGAATATTGACGAAAAAGAATGGCGAGACTTCACAAGAATAAAAGGATACTTGATAAAGAAATCTGGGTCCTCGAAGAAACAAAGGGAGGGAGGGTGGGAAAAACAAAGGCAACTGGAGATGGATGAAACGAACGCCGTTGAGAAGACTTGAGTTGATCTTGCAGATATTGAAATGATCAGATCCACTTGAAGAGAAGCACACCGGTTGAACAAGATTGGCATAACAATCTCGATTATCAAGGAGGATTGGTATCCACATCGGAGTATGAGAACACCATTTGGGGAAGGTATGGAATAAACACTTGACTTCGAAGCAACTCGAATACCACAACTCAAAACAAAACAAAGGGTTGGCTTGCAGAATAAGCCAGAACAAACATATGATAGAGATTTTGTCTGAAGTTTTCGTGGTGGGGCCTACACGGGCTTGATCGTACAGCACCATCATGTACAAGGCAGTGCACATGACATACGAAGCGTCCCTGAGTCGGCATAGCCAAGGACTCTTTAAGACACAACGAGACCACTGTAAAACCGACCGTGAATAGGCGGACCACTAGACGTCGAACCCCAATTTCATATCATACATCTGTCGGAAAGATATCCTAAGAGCTACTTGAATTCCCACCTATGAAACTCCCGAAATTTTCCGGTTATGCAATCAGGTGTTGGGGATACAGGGGAAGCATAATATCTCACCCAAACTAGCAAATCCTACATCCAGCTGTATCCATCCTTCAACACATAACCAAGAAACCTTCGGAAACCATCTACCTCAACCTTTGAAAAGCATCCGTTATACAAGTTATGGCGATACTCCCGAACTCCCGCCCCAGTACTGGGTGGCGTCGAGGTTATCTCACCAATGAACTGCATAAAAGAGATTTTCGATGTCGGCGTACTAAACTCAGGTATTCCAGAACTGCAACGATAAAATTATGATGACAACACCTCAGAGCTCAACTCCCCGGGACACTTCCACTAAACCCCTGACAGGAGGCACCAAGACAATGTTCTCATCATAAAACCATCGGAACGATTCCAAGATACCCGCGTGATCCTAAAAAAATTTTAGTGAAATTTGAGAAGAGAAGAGCCAAAACTCTACGTCAGGATGCCTTACCAGAGCGATGAGGAGACTGGGAAGTAAAAAGAATTCCTAAACTCTCCGATATATAATTCCTAAAAGACTAAAAACATTTTTCTAGACACAACTCGGCCGCTAAAAACGATCAAGCAATGGGGCTCCTAAGGTCGGGGAAGGCTCTGATTACCAACTTGTAACACCCTCGATGCGACTATATCTCCCACGTGTCGAGGCACGACTTAGAGGCATAATCGCATTGAAGGCATATGTCGCAAGTGAGGTAATCTTCACACAACCCATGTAATATAATAAGGGAAAGAGATACATAGTTGGCTTACAATCGCCACTTCACCCAATTTCATGAATAAAGCATTACATCAATCAGATACAATCAAGGCCCGACTACGGAGCCAAAATAAAAGAAGAACCCCAAATGCGACAAAAGGTCCCCGATCGACCCCAACTGGGCTCCACTACTGATCAACTAGAACGAAACATCAGAAAGGACAAGATCTTCATTGAGCTCCTCCTTGAACTTGGTTGCGTCATCTGCACGGACTCATCGGCACCTGCAAGCTGGTTTTGGAAATATCTGTGAGCCACGGGGACTCAGCAATCTCGCACCCTCGCGATCAAGACTATTTAAGCTTATGGGTAAGGTAAAGTTAGGAGGTGGAGCTGCAGCAAGCGACTAGCATATATGGTGGCTAACATACGCAAAAGAGAGCGAGAAGAGAAGGAAAAGCACGGTCGATAAAAGTATGATCAAGAAGTGATCCTATAACAACCTACGTCAAGCATAACTCCAACAACCATGTTCGCTTCCCGGACCCCCGCTGGAAAGTGACCATCACGGTTACACACGCGGTTGATTCATTTTAATTAAGGTCAACTTTAGGTTTTCTACAACCGGACGTTAACAAATTCCCATATGCCCATAACCGCGGGCATGGCTTTCGAAAGTTCAAATCCCTGCAGGGGTGTCCCAACTTAGCCCATGACAAGCTCTCACGGTCAACGAAGGAATAGACCTCCACCCGAGACATTCCGATCAGACTCGGTATCCCGGTACAGCAAGACATTTCGACAGGGTAAAACTAAACCAGCAACACCGCCCGAATGTGCCGACAAATCCCGATAGGAACTGCACATATCTCTTTCTCAGGGCACACTCAGATGAGCCAGACGTCGGGTAAGCCAGCCCAGAGTTGCCCCTGGTAGCCTCGGACATCGCTCAGTTGGACCAACACTCAGAGGAGCACTGGCCCAGGGGGGGTAAAATAAAGATGACCCTTGGGCTGGCCGACCCAAGGGAAAGAAAAAGGCTAGGTGGCGAATGGTAAAACCAATGTTGGGCATTGCTGGAAGAGCTTTACTTAAGGCGAACTGTCAAGGGGTTCCCATAATAGCCCAACCGCGTAAGGGACGCAAAATCTGGGAACATAACACCGATATGACGGAAACTAGGGCGGCAAGAGTGGAACAAAACACCAGGCTTAAGGCCGAGCCTTCCACCCTTTACCAAGTATATAGATGCATTAATTAATTAAGATATATAGTGATATCCCAACAAGTAAAGATGGTCCAACAAAGAACAACATCTCCACGTTCCAATAAGGAACAAACTTCAATCTTCACCTGCAACTAACAACGCTATAAGAGGGGCTGAGCAAAGCGTTAACATAGCCAATCAACGGTTTGCTAGGACAATGTGGGTTAGAGGCTTGGTTCAACAATATGGGTGGCGTGACAAGCAAGTGGTAGGTATCGCAGCATAGGCATAGCAAAAGAGCGAGCAACTAAGCAAGCAAAGATAGAAGTGATTTCGAGGGTATGATCATCTTGCCTGAAATCCCGCAAGGAAGAAGAACGAGTCCATGAAGAAGACAAACGGTCATAGTCGAACGGATCCTCACAACGCGACGTTCACGGAACCAACCCGAAGGAGCAAGCACCGGAAAAGAAGCACACCACATAGTAAACAAACCGCACATGAACATGGTATGATACACAATCAAGTATGATGCATGTCCGGTTAAATGAAGCATGGCATGGCAAAGTGCACAAACAAAACTACAAATTAAGTGGAGCTCAATATGCAACTCCGTTGCATATTGACGGAACACCACATCACTTATTTAGTTCACTCTCGGTTAGGTACTCAACAATATTAAAAGTTGTTAAACATGGCAAGAGGTGAGGCATAACAAAACTGCACCATCTAAACAATTTAAATGGGGCCGGATATAACAAACAACAAATCCGGCAAATCCCCATATGCATTTAGCAAATTAATGCAAACAACAAATTAAACATTCTTGATGTTGTTAACATGATGCGGATGACATGTGCAAGTTTATGCAAATTTTCTTAAAAGTTGATAAGAGCATTATGAAGCATTTGGTCACCATGGCGGAACGAAAGAGGTGCCACAGCAACGACAACTTGAGTGAGATACCAATGCAAACGAGAAGTGTGCGGAGGTGTGGAACACGCAAGAGATGGGGAGTGATCCCGGATACCGGGTGTCCCACATGAAGGTGGCATGGCAAAAGAGGGGCATCGCAAGCGACAACTCGATCACGGTGCAAACATGAGCATCTCATACAACACATGCATTCAGTCCACGGGTGATCGTCTCGGGGTTATACCTTTGAAGCGTGCATTTTTCGGAGCGGTTCGAGTTCGATTCGGTGTAGGGGAAGTAGACGTTCCGCAAAGGTAGTCGAAGTAGTTGTTCTCGTTTCGTAGTTGTTCGGGGTCGTGACCTGGAACTTGACGTCCACGGGGTCTTGCGGGTCGACGATCGTGGTTCACGTTTGTAGCAGTTCGAGTCATCGGTGGAGGAACTTGGCGGTCCATGTAGTCAAACTTGGCGCATCCGAACGGTACTTGGGGTCTTCGAACATGCCGATCTCGTCAACCCGAAGGGGTACTTGATACAATCCGCATAGTCATGCACTTGTCGTCGAGGGACTTGCTGGATCCGAGGCTTTCGGAGGCGACGGTAGTGGGACTTGGTGAAACCGAGTTCTTCAGAGGTCATCATGGTACTTGTCGCGTTTTGAAACCAAAGTGGTACTTGTGTACCGGAGGAGAAGGTCTTGGCGGTCTTGACGAATCCGAGTGGCTCTAGGGCACACGTCCACAGTGGTCTTCCATCTTCTTGTTTCCTGTACAAGTCTTGACCGATCCAGGGTTCGAGGGTGGCCACGGTCACGTGACGCAGAGGATGTAGAGGACGCAGTGGCAGCCCGGTTGGGTCGTAGGGGAGGCAGGGAATCGGCGACTCGCGCGATGCAGGGGCGACGAGGCTTGCAGTGGAGGTCCGGGGCCCGGCGCGACGACGGAGTATGACGGCTGCAGGTCTTGGCCAGCGACGGGGAGGTCCGTGGCGTCAAGTTTCGGAGTTCTGACGGCGGCAGGGTCAGGCGCTGGTGGATGGGGAGGTCCGGCGACGCGTGGAAAGAGCAGCTGCAGCAGGGCACGGAGGACGATGGCTACTAGCGCAGGTGCTCGAGGAGATGGAGCTGCTCGACGGCGCTTGATTCCGGCGGGATCGAGGGAGGAGCGGGCGGCAGCCTCTGGGCGCGCGGCTGCGCAGGCACCAGGCGGAGGAGACGGATGGCAGCAGCCTGCTGGGGCGCCGGCGGCAACCTCGGGAAGGAGAAGGGGGGTGCTTGGCGCGACAGAGGAGGAAGGAGGCAGAGAAAGGAGATGGGGGATTGGGCACGGGGAAAGAAGGAGCGAGGCTCCTGGCGGCGCTGGTGGAAACGAGAGGGAGAGAACGAGGGGATCGAACGGGCTAGGTTTAGGTAGTGAGGGTGCCGGTTGGGCCCATGGTGGGCCGAGGGGAGCAGGGTGGCCTGGCTGGCCGGCCCAGAGGAGAGGGAAGATGCCGGGCTCTCCACTCCCTCTCTCATATTACTTTAGCAGAAAAGACCGAAAAAAAGAGAGGAAAAGAAAGAGAGGTTTAGGAAAAGATTTTGGACAAGGGGATAATTTCCCCGAACTCACAAAAATACGCTTGTTCCGAGAAAATAGAAAAAGCCAAGATTGGAAGATGTAAATTCAAACTCATTTGAATTTAATTCAAATGTGTTTGAACTAGGACTAGGTTCTAGGAGTTTCCAAAAATGTTGAGAATTTTGGTAGAGCTCCGGAAAATGATGAAAGAATAAATGGCAAGGTTCGAGGTCAAGCAGCAAGATAACAAAGGCATGGGGAAATTTGCAAGTGTGTTTTTGGTGATTCCATAAGAATGGATTATTTTATAATAGCTCCACTAATATCGGGAGGATATATTATAAAGACAAATCATCTTTCCCTCGATTTAAATGGATCGAAGGTCCATACGATTTATTTAGTTGAGATGCAAAAGATTTATGAGATGATGGTATGATGACATGATGCAATGCACATGATGCAAAGATTAAATGCAACGGACCAAACCAACTCACATGACGAAAAACCCGGAAACCCTAGAAGGCATCTGAAGCTCCGGATTTGGGGCGTTACAAGATATCAACCTGCCGACAAGGTGCAAGGGAAGCCTGGGCTATGGTGAATACGTGATATACCAAAGCTGACCCAAACCACATGGCCGAGGTCGGACCTGTGGGGCCCGATGGGAAAGAGATCACCGTCAGTTTGGTGTATGACCAAGTAGAATTAGCCGCAAAGTATTCCCAACAGGATTGTAGGCTAGACAGCCTTTTGGATGGTATAGAAGAAGAATTTAATCAGTCTTAGTGATTGTGTACTTTAAGTGACATATATAATGTCCCTAGCCGGATTGTAAATCATTTGTCATGGCGGACCTTTTCGCTTCGACCTCTGGACCCGATAGTCCGGAGTGTATCCGAATACCCACTCGGTTATGTAAAAACCGGGGTATGCATGGAAACCAGGCGTAGGGGTCATAAGTGCTTGAACAGACAAGAACCCAACTAGCTATGTTATATTACATGGATAGTAAGAAACATCTTCCAGGGAGAATAGTTCCGTTAAGGGTTCCTTTCCCTGGGTACGCATGCCCTAATGTGCATGTCCGAATGCGAAAAGAGACGTGGGCTATAAACATCTGGGGGCGTGTGTCAAATTAAATAAAAGTCATCTTTTGTTCATCGACCGAATATTCCCTTAAGAATGCTAGCTTTCGGCTTCACCCAGTCTGAGGTACACATCCGGCTGACCCGGCAGTAACAATCACAGAGGTGCTCCCCTTATGCCCTAGCCGAATTAACGGGTGATACATCTCCAACGTATCTATAATTTTTGATTGCTCCATGCTATATTACCTATTGTTTTGGGCAATATTGGGCTTTATTATCCACTTTTATATTATTTTGGGGACTAACCTATTAACCGGAGGCCCAGCCCAGATTTCCTATTTCAGTGTTTTGAAGAAAATGAATATCAGACGGAGTCGAAACGGAACGAAATCAACTAGAGACGTTATTTTTGGAACGAAAGCCACCCGATGGACTTGGACCCCACGTCAAGGAAGGAAGGAGGAGCTCACGAGGGTAGGGGCGCACCCCCCTGTCTCGTGGGGCCCTCGTGGCTCCCCTGACGTGCTTCTTCTGCCTATATAACTCCATATACCCTAAAACTTCCAGAACGCATAATAGATCGGGAGTTCCGCCGCCAGAAGCCTCCGTAGCCACCGAAAACCAATCTAGACCCGTTCTGGCACCCTGATGGAGGGGGCAATCCTTCCCCGGTGGCCATCTTCATCATCCCGGTGCTCTCCATGACGAGGAGGGAGTAGTTCTCCCTCAGGGCTGAGGGTACGTACCAGTAGCTATGTGTTTGATCTCTCTCTCGTGTTCTTGATTTGGCACGATCTTGATGTATCGCGAGCTTTGCTATTATAGTTGGATCTTATGTTTCTCCTCCCCCTCTTCTCTCTTGTAATGAATCGAGTTTCCCCTTTGAAGTAATCTTATCGGATTGAGTCTTTAAAGACTTGAGAACACTTGATGTATGTCTTGCCGTGGATATCTGTGGTGACAATGGGATACCACGTGCCACTTGATGTGTGTTTTGGTGACCAACTTGCGGGTTTCGTGACATTGGGAACCTATGCATAGGGGCTGGTGTCACGCCCTCGATGCGGCTATATCTCCCACGTGTTGAAGCACGACTTAGAGGCATAACCGCATTGAAAGCAATGTCGCAAGTGAGGTAATCTTCACACAACCCATGTAATACATAAGGGAAAGAGATACATAGTTGGCTTACAATCGCCACTTCACACAAATACATTAATAAAGCATTACATCATCCAAATACAATTAGGGTCCGACTACGGAACCAAAATAAAAGAAGAACCCCAAATGCGACAAAGGTCCCCGATCGACCCCAACTGGGCTCCACTACTGATCAACTAGAACGGAACAACACGAAGGACAAGATCTTCATCGAGGTCCTCCTTGAGCTTGGTTGCGTCACCTGCACGGTTCAACGGCACCTGCAAGCTGGTTTTGGAAGTATCTGTGAGTCACGGGGACTCAGCAATCTCGCACCCTCGTGATCAAGACTATTTAATCTTATAGGAAAGGTAAAGGTATGAGGTGGAGCTGCAGCAAGCGACTAGCATATATGGTGGCTAACATACGCAAATGAGAGCGAGAAGAGAAGGCAAAGCACGTTCGAGAAAGTATGATCAAGAAGTGATCCTAAAACAACCTACGTCAAGCATAACTCCAACAACCGTGTTCACTTCCCGGACTCCGCCGGAAAGAGACCATCACGGTTACACACATGGTTGATTCATTTTAATTAAGGTCAACTTCAGGTTTTCTACAACCGGACATTAACAAATTCCCATCTGCCCATAACCGCGGGCACGGCTTTCGAAAGTTCAAATCCCTGCAGGGGTGTCCCAACTTAGCCCATCACAAGCTCTCACGGTCAACGAAGGAATATACCTCCTCCCGAGACATTCCGATCAGACTCGGTATCCCGGTACTCCAAGACATCCTCGACAATGGTAAAACAAGTCCAGCAAGACCGCCCGATGCGCCGACATCCTGATAGGAGCTGCACATATCTCGTTCTCAGGGCAACACCGGATGAACACTACGTACAGCTAAAACCAGCCCTCAAGTTTCCCCGAGGTGGCGCCGCAAGTGGCTCTAGTTTGGACCAACACTTAGACAAGCACTAGCCCGGGGGGGTTAAAATAAAGATGACCCTCGGATGCGCGACTCCCAAAGGAAAAAGGCTAGGTGGCAAATGGTAAAACCAAGGTTGGGCCTTGCTGGAGGAGTTTTATTCAAAGCGAACTGTCAAGGGGTTCCCATTATAACCCAACCGCGTAAGGAACGCAAAATCCGGGAACATAACACCGATATGACGAAAACTAGGGCGGCAAGAGTGGAACAAAACACCAGGCATAAGGCCGAGCCTTCCACCCTTTACCAAGTATATAGATGCATTAATTAAATAATATAATATTGTGATATCCCAACAAGTAAACATGTTCCAACAAGGAACAACATCTCCATGTCCCAACAAGGAACAAACTTCAAACTTCACCTGCAACTAACAACGCTATAAGAGGGGCTGAGCAAAGCGGTAACATAGCCAAACAACGGTTTGCTAGGACAAGGTGGGTTAGAGGCTTGGTTCAACAATATAGGAGGCATGATAAGCAAGTGGTAGGCATCACAGCATAGGCATAGCAAAAGAGCGAGCAACTAAGCAAGCAAAGATAGTAGTGATTTCGAGGGTATGATCATCTTGCCTGAAATCCCGCTAGGAAGAAGAACGAGTCCATGAAGAAGACAAACGGAACGTAGACGAACGGGTCCTCACAACGCGTCGTTACCGGAACCAACCCGAAGAAGCAAACACCGGAAAGAAGCACACAACATAGTAAACAACCAACACATGAACATGGTATGATATGCGGGATGCGGTATGCGATGCATATGCATGATTTGACAAGGAATGAATGAACCTGGCCTCAACTTGGAAATCCAAGTGTGCCACTGCAAAGATGAGATGAAATTGCTTGAAAACAATATAAAGAACGCCGGAATCGGAGTTACGGTTTGGAAATGGCAAGCGATTCAAACATGACACCGGTCTGCGATTTACAGCAAGTAGCCATCTAAATGCAATGAGATGAACATGCTACAGCACCCAAACATGGCAACAAAATACATGGCAGGGATTCATACAAGATGCTTAACAAAAGTCTAGCACTGAGCTACGGCCAATTCATCCATTAACAGGTTCAAACAAGCATGGCAAAAGTGCATATGGTAAACAGATCTCAGACTTAGTGAAATTAACACTTGTCTGAAATTTCAGATCAGGTAGCCCACTTCAGAGCAACAAAACTACATGCTACAGGATCTGAACATGGCAAAGTAAAACATGGCATGGAGCTACTCAAAAAGCTTAACAAAAGTCCCTTAGTGACCTTGAGCCAAAAGGGATCAGAAAACACATTAACAAGCATGTGAACATAGCAAAAGCATAATCAGTTTTCAGACTTAGTGAAAACTGGCACATGCTGAAACATAACTCAAGTAGGCATGTTTACGAGCTCGATGCACTCACTACGGTGCAAGTCATGAAAAGCTAAGCATACATCTATCAAGAACACACAAAATTCAAGCTAGACATGGCAAGAACAATAGCATAGCATGCACGGATCAACTACAACAACATCGGCAAAATTGCAAACAAGTTGACAATCTGCCAAGATTCACAAAGTAGCAAAAGTAGAGCTCGATTGACTCAAGCTAGGGTGCTCCATAATTGCAAACAAAGACATGGATGGATAGAGCACTACAAGGTGAATAAAACATCCTTACTGGTCATCCTCAAAAGAGGCACGGATCACTAGGAAACAACACGAACATATGACAACATGAGCTAAACAGGACAAGGACTTAGTAGAAATGCTAAGTCCCTGAAAACAGAAATACCAAGTGCCTCACTTTGCAAGATTGCACTAGGCACCACACACATCACAAAAATACATGGGTTGCACCTCTGGAAAGATGACAAAACCCTTAACAAAACATATGTAGAGCATCAGGGCATATCATGCACACAATAATCATGGCAAAAATGACAAATATCTAAATGGAGCAGCAGATCTGGCAATTATCTCAAGTAGCACTCTTCCAACAGCATTTCGGGCATCAAGATGAACTCAAATGAAAATGATGCAATGAGATGAAATGATGTACTCTCTGAGACGAACATTTTGATATGCTATATGCATGAATCGGAGCCACGGATGCAAAGATACGATGCTATGAACATGTGCATATGAAACTGGGAAACTCGGGGACTTAGTGGAAATTCAACCTCTCCGAGAAAGTCAACGGGATCAGACGGAGCGGGATGACGAGATCCGGGACGGGGACATTGCGTTTGGATGGACGAGTGGGTGGATCTAATCCCACTCGGAACTCCGGCGAGTTCTTGAACTCCGGCGAGGGGCGGCCATTCCGGCGATGACCAGTGATGGGCTCCGGCGAGCACCGACCAGAGGCGGGCGCCGCGGGGAGGATCGGTGACGGAGGGCGCGGCAGGGGCGCGGAAGGCGGCCGGCGAGTCGCTGCTGACTGCGGCGAGCACGAAGAGGCGGCGAGGTGGCCGCGGGCGGCGCCGGCGAGCGCACCGCGGCGGAGCTTGGCGATGGCGGCGGAGGCGCGGTGCGGGGAGGCGACGTACGGGCAGGCGGCGGCGCAGGATCTGGCCCGGTTCGGCCCCGCGCGGGCCGGATCTGGGCCGGCGGGCTTCTGCGGCGGGGAGGAGAGAGGAGGTCCGGCGGGATGATGTGGCACCGCGGGATTGGCTAGGGCGGCGGCTGGACATGTCCGGGCGCGTGGATTTTTTGTCCGGTGGCGCGAGGTAGGAGAAGCTAGGGTTTGCACCGCGAATTTTTGGGGAGAGCCACATATATATAGGTAGAGGGAGTTAGGAGAGTCCAAATGAGGTGCGGTTTGCGGCCACGCGATCGTGATTGAACGACTGAGATGATGGAGGAGGTTTAGGTGGGTTTTGGGCCACTTAGAAGGGGTGTTGGGCCGCAACACACACGAGGCCTTTTCGGTCCCTCGGTTAACCGTTGGAGCATCAAACGAAGTCCAAATGGTACGAAACTTGACAGGCGGTCTAACGGTAGTAAACCAAGGCCGCATGACAAGTCTCGGTCCAATCCGGAAATGTTTAATCCCCACACACGAGAGGAAGGTAGAAATGACCACCGGAGGAGAACGGAGCGCCAGATTGCAAAACGGGCAACGGGGAAAATGCTCGGATGCATGAGACGAACACGTATGCAAATGAAATGAACATGATGACATGATATGCAATGCATGACACGCAAGCAATGACAAGGCAACAACAGCGAAAAACTGGAGGACACCTGGCACATCGGTCTCGGGGCGTTACAGCTGGCACACGTTTTCGTCGTGATTCTCTGATAGAAACTTTGGGGCACTCTTTGAGGTCCTTTGTGTTGGTTGAATAGATGAATCTGAGATTGTGTGATGCATATCATATAATCATACCCACGGATACTTGAGGTGACATTGGAGTATCTAGGTGACATTAGGGTTTTGGTTGATTTGTGTCTTAAGGTGTTATTCTAGTACGAACTCTAGGGCTGTTTGTGACACTTATAGGAATAGCCCAATGGATTGATTGGAAAGAATAACTTTGAGGTGGTTTTGTACCCTACCATAATCTCTTCGTTTGTTCTCCGCTATTAGTGACTTTGGAGTGACTCTTTGTTGCATGTTGAGGGATAGTTATGTGATCCAATTATGGTATCATTGTTGAGGGAACTTACACTAGCGAAAGTATGAACCCTAGGCCTTGTTTCCTAGCATTGCAATACCGTTTACGCTCACTTTTATCACTTGCTACCTTGCTGTTTTTATAATTTCAGATTACAAATACCTTTATCTACTATCCATATACCACTTGTTTCACCATCTCTTCGCCGAACTAGTGCACCTATACAATTTACCGTTGTATTGGGTGTGTTGGGGACACAAGAGACTTTTTGTTATTTGGTTGCAGGGTTGCTTGAGAGAGACCATCTTCATCCTATGCCTCCTACGGATTGATAAACCTTAGGTCATCCACTTGAGGGAAATTTGCTACTATCCTACAAACCTCTGCACTTGGAGGCCCAACAACGTCTACAAAAAGAAGGTTGTGTAGTAGACATCAAGCTCTTTTCTGGCGCCGTTGCCGGGGAGGTTAGCGCTTGAAGGTATATCTTTAGATCTTGCAATCGAGTCTTTTAGTTTCTTGTTTTATCACTAGTTTAGTTTATAAAAGAAAACTACAAAAAAATGGAATTGAGTTTGTCTCATACGCTTCATCTTTTTAATATCTTTCGTGAGTATGATGGAAAGGATAATTGTGCTCAAGTGCTAGAAGAAGAGATCTCTAAAATGTTTGGCACTAAATATTTGAATGATGAGCATGATTGCAATGTTGTTAGTACGAATTCTTTGAATATCCATGATGCTAATGATGATTGCACTAGTTATGATGAAAATACCTCCTATAAACATGTCAATTTTTGTGGAGTAGACTGGGTTTGCAAGTACACACCAAATAGGGAAGATAGATATTGCAAGAGGCATAAGTACTTAGAAACCAAATTGTTGCAAGAAGATCTAGATGAATGTGCTGAAAATTTAAGATATCTTACCCATACTTGCGAACTTTGCAACGAACATGGTCATTTAAATATCAAATGCAAATTGTTTCATGATTGTATCGTGTCCAAAAATTGTGATGTCTTGATTTCCCTTGCACATCATAATGAACTTAGTTTGCTCTTAGGTTATGAAGAAATGAAATGTATAACTGAGGGTATTCCAAAATTTAATCTTGATAAACTTCTTGGTTTTGATCTAGAGAAGATTTATATGTATTGTGAGGTGAATTGCATTGAAAATCCTTATATTGCCAATTACATAAAGAAAAGAAAACAAATAGAAGATGAAGAGAATGCTAACGAAAGGGAAGAGACTTCCCAATATTCTCCTATTATTTCTTATGATGAATCAGGTAACGAAGAGGAGCCCTCTATTCAACCAATCTCATTAATAAGGAGCTCCAAAAAGAGGATTGAACCCACGCATGATGTGGTGAAGAAGAAAAGAAAAAGGAAGAGAGGTAAAAAGATATCTCTCCCAAATAATGCTGCTCCTATTACTATTGTGCCTCATGAAAATATAATTGTGGAAGATAATGATACTTCTTATGATCTTGAATTTTTTTTGGCACTTGCTTGGAAGAATATAATAATTGCTATACTATCGGTGCTATCTATACTATTAATGATGAGAGTGATTATGCTTATGATATGAAAAGTCCCAAGCTTGGGGAATCTATGATTAATGAAGATGATATTTTTAGTCTCCCAACTTTTGATATGCAAGTTTATAATGATGATAGCATGCCTCCTACTTATGATGATTATTGTGATGATACTTATGCTATAAAAAGTAGTGATTATATTTATAAAACTTGTCATGATTATGATTACCCCTTCTCTGAACATTACTCTTTTAATATGGAAACAATTTATAGTATTCGAGTTTCCTATGATACTCCCACTATTCCGAATGAGAAGAATTTTGCCTATGTGGAGAGTAGTAAATTTTCTATGCTTGTAGATCATGGAAAGAATGCTTTAGGTGCTGGTTATATTGTTGAATTCATTCATGATGCTACTGAAAATTGTTATGAGGGAGGAATATATGCTTGTAGGAATTGCAATAATATCAAGTTTCCTCTCTATGTGCTTAAAATTTTGAAGTTATGCTTGTTTTACCTTCCTATGCAAGTTGATTATTGTTCCCATAAGTTGTTTGCTCACAAAATCCCTATGCATAGGAAGTATGTTAGACTTACATGTGCTAGTCATATTCTTCATGATGCTCTCTTTATGTTACAATTCTTATCTATTATGTGAGCATCATTGAAATCATCGTGCCTAGCTAGGGGCTTTAAACGATAGCGCTTGTTGGGAGGCAACCCAATTTTATTTTTTTTCCTTGCTTTTTGTTACTGTTTAGTAATAAATAATTCATATATCCTCTGTTTAGATGTGGTTTTATGCTTTTAATTAGTGTTTGTGCCAAGTAGAACCTTTGGGAAGACTTGGGGAAGGTCTTGTTGATCATGCTGTAAAAAACAGAAACTATAGCGCTCACGAGAATTGCTGCCATTTTTATTTGGAGAGTGATGTTTAGTTAATTCTTTTTGCAGATGATTAATAGATAAATTCCTCAGGTTCAACAATTTATTTGAGAATTTTATGAGTTCCAGAAGTATACGTTTGATCCAGATTACTACAGACTGTTCTGTTTTTGACAGATTCTGTTTTTCATGTGTTGTTTACTTATTTTGATGAATCTATGGCTAGTAAAATAGTTTATAAACCATAGAGAAGTTGTAATACAGTAGTTTTACACCAATATAAATAAAGAATGAGTTCATTACAGTAACTTGAAGTGGTGTTTTATTTTCATATACTAACGGAGCTTACGAGTTTTCTGTTAAGTTTTGTGTTGTGAAGTTTTCAAGTTTTGGGTAAGGATTCGATGGACTATGGAATAAGGAGTGGCAAGAGCCTAAGATTGGGGATGCCCAGGGCACCCCAAGGTAATATTCAAGGATAGCCAAGAGCCTAAGCTTGGGGATGCCCCGGAAGGCATCCCCTCTTTCGTCTTCGTTCATCGGTAACTTTACTTGGAGCTATATTTTTATTCACCACATAATATGTGTTTTGCTTGGAGCGTCAATTTATTTTGTTAGTATTTGCTTGCTGTTATTTAGAACAATTATTTGCATCTTTTATTTCAATAAAAGTGGCATTAATAGTCTTTACTATGCCTATGTTACAAGTATACATGTTGCTGTTTGAAAACAGAAAGTTTACCGCTGTTGCAATAATTCCCTAGAAAAGTCAGAATGTGATAAAATGTTGAAACCTTTTGCATATTAAGCTCTGATAAATTTATTAAAGTGGGAATTTTCTTTAATAATTTTTGGATCTAGGGAAGTATGGATGTTGCAGCATTCTTTACAGACTATCCTGTTTAGGCAGATTGCTGTTATGTTTGCATTGTTTACATATGTTTGCTTCTTTAATGATTCTATTTGAGGATAGGACTATTAAATATGCAGAGGCATTTAGTATGCAATGTTGAATAATAATTTTAGTGATTTGCTACAGTAGAGTATGATAAGGTTTTGGCAATGGTTTATACTAACTTATCTCACGAGTCCTTGTTGAGTTTTGTGTGGATGAAGCTTTTGAGATTTAGGGAGACCGTGATATGAGAGGAATTAAGGAGACACAAAAGCTCAAGCTTGGGGATGCCCAAGGCACCCCAAGATAATATTTCAAGAAGTCTCAAGCATCTAAGCTTGGGGATGCCCCGGTTGGCATCCCACCTTTCTTCTTCAACAATTATCGGTTAGTATCGGTTGATCCTAAGTTTTTGCTTCTTCACATGATGTTTGATTTTCTTAGATGTCATTTTGTTTTGCTTTGCTTGCTGTTTGAATAGAGTACCAAGATCTGAAATTATTAAATGTTAGAGAATCTTCACATAGTTGCATAATTATTCGACTACTCATTGATCTTCACTTATATCTTTCGGAGTAGTTTGTCATTTGCTCTAGTGCTTCACTTATATATTTTAGAGCATGGTCGTAGTTTTATTTTGAAGAAATAGATGAACTCTCATGCTTCACTTAGATTATTTTGAGAGTCTTAAATAGCATGGTAATTTGCTTAAAATCCTAATATGCTAGGTATTCAAGAATAATAAAATTCTCTTATGAGAGTGTTGAATACTATGAGAAGTTTGATACTTGATGATTGTTTTGAGATATGAGTATGGTAATATTAGAGTCATGCTAGTTGAGTGGTTGTGAATTTGAGAAATACTTGTGTTGAAGTTTGTGATTCCCGTAGCATGCACGTATGGTGAACCGTTATGTGATGAAGTCGGAGCATGATTTATTTATTGATTGTCTTCCTTATGAGTGGCGGTCGGGGACGAGCGATGGTCTTTTCCTACCAATCTATCCCCCTAGGAGCATGCGCGTTGTACTTAACTAATAGATTTTTGCAATAAGTATGTGAGTTATTTATGACTAATGTTGAGTCCATGGATTATACGCACTCTCACCCTTCCACCATTGCTAGCCTCTCTAGTACCGCGCAACTTTCGCCGGTACCATAAACCCACCATATACCTTCCTCAAAACAGCCACCATACCTACCTATTATGGCATTTCCATAGCCATTCCGAGATATATTGCCATGCAACTTTCCACCATCCAGTTTATCATGACACATTCATCATTGTCATATTGCTTAGCATGATCATGTAGTTGACATAGTATTTGTGGCAAAGCCACCGTTCATAATTCTTTCATACTTGTCACTCTTGATTCATTGCATATCCCGGTACACCGCCGGAGGCATCCATATAGAGTCATACTTTGTTCTAGTATCGAGTTGTAAATAAATAGAAGTGTGATGATCATCATTCAATATAGCATTGTCCCAAGAAAAAAATAAAAGGGACAATGCTACTATCCTTTTACCACACTTGTGCTTCAAAGTAGCACCATGATCTTCATGATAGAGAGTCTCCTATGTTGTCACTTTCATATACTAGTGGGAATCTTTCATTATAGAACTTGGCTTGTATATTCCAATGATGGGCTTCCTCAAAATGCCCTAGGTCTTCGTGAGCAAGCGAGTTGGATGCACACCCACTAGTTTGTTTTGTTGAGCTTTCATACATTTATAGCTCTAGTGCATCCGTTGCATGGCAATCCCTACTCACTCACATTGATATCTATTGATGGGCATCTCCATAACCCGTTGATACGCCTAGTTGATGTGAGACTATCTTCTCCCTTTTTGTCTTCTCCACAACCACCATTCTATTCCACCTATAGTGCTATGTCCATGGCTCACACTCATGTATTGCGTGAAGATTGAAAAAGTTTGAGAACATTAAAAGTATGAAACAATTTCTTGGCTTGTCATCGGGGTTGTGCATGATTTAAATATGTTGTGTGGTGAAGATGGAGCATAGCCAGACTATATGATTTTGTAGGGATAGCTTTATTTGGCCATGTTATTTTGAGAAGACATAATTGCTTTATTACTATGCTTGAAGTATTATTATTTTTATGTCAATATTAAACTTTTGTCTTGAATCTTATGGATCTGAATATTCTTGCCACAATTAAGAAGAATTACATTGAAATTATGCCAAGTAGCACTCCGCATCAAAAAATCTGTTTTTATCATTTACCTACTCGAGGACGAGCAGGAATTAAGCTTGGGGATGCTTGATACGTCTCCAACGTATCTATATTTTTGATTGCTCCATGCTATATTACCTACTTTTTTGGGCAATATTGGGCTTTATTATCCACTTTCATATTATTTTTGGGACTAACCTATTAACCGGAGGCCCAGCCCAGATTTGTTGTTTTATGCCTATTTCAGTGTTTTGAAGAAAATGAATATCAGATGGAGTCGAGACGGAACGAAATCAACTAGAGAAGTTATTTTTTGAACGAAAGCCAGCCGATGGACTTGGACCCCACGTCAAGGAAGGAAGGAGGAGCTCACGAGGGTAGGGGCGCGCCCCCTGTCTCGTGGGGCCCTCGTGGCTCCCCTGACGTGCTTCTTCTGCCTATATAACTCCATATACCCTAAAACTTCCAGAACGCATAATAGATCGGGAGTTCCGCCGCCAGAAGCCTCCGTAGCCACCGAAAACCAATCTAGACCCGTTCCGGCACCCTGCCGGAGGGGGAAATCCTTCCCCGGTGGCCATCTTCATCATCTCAGTGCTCTCCATGACGAGGAGGGAGTAGTTCTCCCTCGGGGCTGAGGGTATGTACCAGTAGCTATGTGTTTGATCTCTCTCTCGTGTTCTTGATTTGGCACGATCTTGATGTATCGCGAGCTTTGCTATTATAGTTGGATCTTATGTTTCTCCTCCCCTCTTCTCTCTTGTAATGAATCGAGTTTCCCCTTTGAAGTAATCTTATCGGATTGAGTCTTTAAAGACTTGAGAACACTTGATGTATGTCTTGCCGTGGATATCTGTGGTGACAATGGGATACCACGTGCCACTTTATGTATGTTTTGGTGACCAACTTGCGGGTTTCGTGACATTGGGAACCTATGCATAGGGGTTGGCACACGTTTTCGTCGTGATTCTCCGGTAGAAACTTTGGGGCACTCTTTGAGGTCCTTTGTGTTGGTTGAATAGATGAATTTGAGATTGTGTGATGCATATCGTATAATCATACCCACGGATACTTGAGGTGACATTGGAGTATCTAGGTGACATTAGGGTTTTGGTTGATTTGTGTCTTAAGGTGTTATTCTAGTACGAACTCTAGGGCTGTTTGTGACACTTATAGGAATAGCCCAACGGATTGATTGGAAAGAATAACTTTGAGGTGGTTTGGTACCCTACCATAATCTCTTCATTTGTTCTCCGCTATTAGTGACTTTGGAGTGACTCTTTGTTGCATGTTGAGGGATAGTTATGTGATCCAATTATGTTATCATTGTTGAGGGAACTTACACTAGCGAAAGTATGAACCCTAGGCCTTGTTTCCTAGCATTGCAATACCGTTTACGCTCACTTTTATCACTTGCTACCTTTCTGTTTTTATAATTTCAGATTACAAATACCTTTATCTACTATCCATATACCACTTGTTTCACCATCTCTTCGCCGAACTAGTGCACCTATACAATTTACCGTTGTATTGGGTGTGTTGGGGACACAAGAGACTTTTTGTTATTTGGTTGCAGGGTTGCTTGAGAGAGACCATCTTCATCCTACGCCTCCTACGGATTGATAAACCTTAGGTCATCCACTTGAGGGAAATTTGCTACTGTTCTACAAACCTCTGCACTTGGAGGCCCAACAACGTCTACAAGAAGAAGGTTGTGTAGTAGACATCAACGGGAACGTAGGGCATAAATACAAGAGCCAGGCAACCCAGCTTGGCCAAAACTTAAGTCATATCGATGTATATAATGGCGAAAAAAGGTACATGCGGAAGAATAACACATGTGTGGGGGCGTAAAGCCCAGAAAAATAGTTATATTAAGCTTCTGTATAAGAAGCCCCCAGGTATAATGAGCGCGGTTAGCGCGTCAAGATTGTGTAACCAAGACACAGGTTTAGCCTTTTAAGGCCTTGAGGAGAATAAAAAAAGAGAAAGAGAGAGAAGAAAGATAATTGATATGCAAAAAATTGACGGAGGTAAGGAGACGAACATAGAGTCCGGCACTAGGCGTAGAATCTTCGGAGTCTGGCTGTGTTCCATGGATTTGGCTCGAGTTGATTGTCCGATGCATCCCGCAGACGGTACGCTCCGCCGGTCAGAACCTGGTCAATAATGAAGGGACCTTCCCATTTGGGCTTGAGCTTGTTCTTTTTCTTCTCCGGCAAGCGTAGAACTAGTTCGCCAACGTTATAGGTTTTGGCCCGTACTTCTCTGCTTTGATACCTTCGAGCTTGTTGCTGATAGAATGCGGAACGGGCTTTTGCCACGTCGCGCTCCTCCTCCAGGGCGTCCAAACTGTCCTTCCGATCGAGCTCGGCCTCTTTTTCTTCATACATGCGCACTCGAGGTGAGTCATGAATTATGTCGCAAGGCAGAACCGCCTCTGCGCCGTACACCATAAAAATGGTGTGCATCCGGTAGTGCGGTTTGGCGTGGTCCGCAGCCCCCATAGTACGAAGTCGAGGTCCTATACCTAGTGCGTGTTTGATTCCTTTAAGGATCGCACTAATCTGGGTTTGCTGCCGCTCATGGTAAGACCATTTGCTCGCTCGACTTGACCGTTAGTTTGCGGGTGATAGACAGAAGCATAATCGAGCTTGATGCCCATGTTGCTGCACCAAAGTTTTACCTCGTCAGCTGTAAAGTTTGTGCCGTTGTCAGTGATGATGTTGTGGGGGATGCCATAACGGTGTACAACCCCAGATATGAAGTCTATCACCGGTCCGGATTTAGCCGTTTTGACAGGTTTGGCTTCTATCCATTTGGTGAATTTATCCACCATGACCAGTAAGTATTTTTTCTTATGGGTTCCCCCTTTAAGGGGTCCAACCATATCAAGCCCCCAGACCGCAAAGGGCCAAGTAATGGGGATTGTTTGGAGAGCGGTAGGCAGCATATGGCTTTGGTTTGCAAAGAGCTGGCAACCGACACAATGTTGGACCAGATGCTGTGCATCTGCTCGGGCCCTCGGCCAATAGAAACCTGTACGGAAGGCCTTGCTTACAAGGGCCCGGGCTGCGACGTGATGGCCGCCGAGTCCAGCATGGATTTCTGCCAAAAGCTTATGCCCTTCCTCTTCGGAGATGCACCTTTGAAGGACTCCGGTAGTGCTTTTCTTATAAAGCTCTCCCTCGTGGACCTTGTAGGTTTTAGATCGCCGCACTATGCAGCATGCCTCATTTTGGTCCTCGGGTAGTTCCTGCCTAGTTAGGTAGGCTAGGAATGGTTTTGTCCATGGGGCGATGACGACCATTATCACGTGGGCTGAAGGTGTTATTTCAATGGCAGAGCCTCCGATTGTGTCAGAGTGTTAAGTATCTGATGATGTGGTCGGGTCCGGACTATTTCTACTGGTGTCCCCTTCCCATACCACGGATGGCTTAAACAGTTTTTCCAAGAAGATGTTAGGTGGGACAGGATCGCGCTTAGCACCGATACGGGCGAGGATATCTGCCGCTTGATTGTTTTCCCGAGCCACATGGTGGAATTCAAGCCCCTCGAACCGAGCTGACATTTTGAGGACGGCGTTGCGATATGCTGCCATTTTCTGATCCTTGGCATCGAAGTCTCCATTTATTTGAGATATTGCGAGGTTCGAGTCCCCACGCACCTCCAGGCGTTGAATGCCCATGGAAACTGCCATCCGGAGACCATGTAATAGGGCCTCGTATTCGGCTACGTTGTTGGAGTCTATATATAGTATTTGGAGTACGTATTGGACTGTATCTCCGGTGGGGGACTTCAGGACGACTCCAGCCCCCAGAACAGCCAGCATTTTAGAGCCATCAAAGTGCATGATCCAATTGGAGTATGCGCCATACTCTTTAGGGAGTTCGGCTTCTGTCCATTTGGCGATGAAATTGGCCAGGACTTGTGACTTAATGGCTCGCCGTGGTCTATATGTTATGTCGAATGGGAGGAGCTCGATAGCCCATTTGGCAATCTGGCCCGTGGCATCGCGGTTGTTTATTATGTCGTTGAGTGGTACTTTTGAGGCCACCGTGATTGAACACTCTTGAAAGTAGTGTCGTAATTTCCGGGATGCCATAAATACCGCGTATGCTATCTTTTGATAATGTGGGTACCGTGATTTGCATGGAGTGAGGACAGTGGACACATAATAGACCGACTTTTGAAGTGGGAATTTATGTCCGTCTGTCTCTCGTTCGACGACGAGCATTGCGCTTACAACTTGGTGAGTTGCCGCTATATATAACAGCATTGGTTCGCCGACATTTGGCGCGGCCAAGATTGGGTTGGTGGCCAGGATGTCTTTTATTTCTTCCAATCCGGCCGTGGCTGTGTCCGTCCACTCGAAGTGTTCGGTGCGCCGAATAAGGCGATAAAGGGGAGTGCCTTTCCTCCTAATCGGGGAGATAAAGCGGCTTAAGGCCGCCACGCATCCAGTTAACTTCTGGATTTGCTTGAGGTCAGTTGGGATAGCCAACTGCGACAGAGCTCGGATTTTAGCCGGATTTGCTTCAATTCCTCTACTAGAGACGATAAGGCCCAGGAGCTTTCCGGCGGGTACGCCGAAAACGCATTTTTCCGGATTGAGCTTGATGTCGTATGTTCGGAGATTGTCGAACGTGAGCCTCAAGTCGTCTATTAAGGAGTCGAAGTGTCTGGTTTTAACGACCACATCGTCTACGTATGCCTCCACTGTTTTGCCGATCTGCTTTTCCAGACATGTCTGAATCATGCGATGATCCGTTGCGCTGGCCTTTTTGAGCCCGAAGGGCATTGTGTTAAAACAGAAGGGGCCATATGGAGTGATAAATGCCGTTGCGGCTTGATCGGACTCCGCCATCTTAATTTGGTGGTAACCGGAGTATGCGTCGAGGAAGCACAATGAGTCATGTCCTGCGGTAGCATCGATAATTTGATCGATGCGAGGGAGGGGGAAGGGATCCTTTGGGCAAGCCTTATTGAGATCCTTGAAGTCGACGCATAGGCGCCAGGATTTGTCCTTCTTTGGTACCATCACCAGGTTTGCTAGCCAGTCCGGATGCTTTATTTCTCTAATGAATCCGGCCTCCAGTAACTTGGCTAGCTCCTCTCTCATGGCTTGTTGCTTAGGTTCAGAGAAATGCCGGAGAGTCTGCTTGACCGGCTTGAATCCTTTTAGGATGTTAAGGCTATGCTCGGCCAGCCTGCGTGGGATTCCTGGCATATCTGAAGGATGTCAGGCGAATATGTCCCAATTCTCGCGCAGGAACTCCCGTAGTGCGGCGTCTATAGCGGGGTTTAACTGTGCCCCGATGGATGCTGTTTTTGAAGGGTCCGTTGGATGGACTTGGAATTTGACTATTTCATCCGCTGGTTTGAAAGAGGTGGACTTGGATCTTTTGTCTAGTATCACGTCGTCCCTGTCCACTGTGGAGCGCAGCGCGGTTAATTCCTCCGCCATAAGGGCTTCAGATAATGCCTCGAGGGCCAGTGCGGCTGTTTTGTTCTCGGCGCGGAGTGCTATGTCCGGATCACTAGCTAGAGTGATGATCCCATTGGGCCCGAGCATTTTGAGCTTCATGTATCCGTAATGGGGTATGGCTTGGAAGATTGTGAATGCCTCCCGCCCTAGAAGGGCGTGGTATCCGCTACTGAACGGGGCCACTTGGAATGTAATTTCTTCAGACCTGTAATTCTCCGGAGTGCCGAATACCACATCTAGTGTGATTTTCCCAGTGCAACGTGCCTCCCGACTAGGGATGATTCCTCGGAAGGTCGTGCTGCTTTGCTCGATACGCTTTCTGTCTATTTCCATTTTTTGAAGAGTCTCCTCATAAATGAGGTTTAATCCGCTGCCGCTGTCCATGAGCACTTTAGTGAGCCGAAAGTCATCCACAATTGGACTGAGGACCAAGGCGGCTGGTGCTTGGGCTGTTCGGAATTTAGGTTCATCACTGGCATCGAAGGTGATAGCCGTATCGCTCCATGGATTTATTGCTGCCACATGGCAGACTTCGGCAAGGCTGCGGAGTGCTCGCTTATGCCTATTATTTGAGGCGAAGGTCTCGAAGACTGTCAATACTGTATTGTTATCTGATACGTCTCCAACGTATCTATAATTTTTGATTGCTCCATTCTATATTATCTATTGTTTTGGACTATATTGGGCTTTATTTTCCACTTTTATATTATTTTTGGAACTAACCTATTAACCGGAGGTCCAGCCCAGAATTGCTGTTTTTTGCCTATTTCAGTGTTTCGGAGAAACAGAATATCAAACGAAGTCCAAACGGAATAAAACCTTCGGGAACGTGATTTTCTCACCGAACGTGATCCAGGAGACTTGGACCCTACTCCAAGGAGTCAAAGAGGAGGTCACGAGGGTGGGGGCGCGCCCCCTGCCTCGTGGGCCCCTCGGTGCTCCACCGACGTACTCCTTCCTCCTATATATACATACGTACCCCCAAACGATCAGAACAGGAGCCAAAAACCTAATTCCACCGCTGCAACTTCCTGTATCCACGAGATCCCATCTTGGGGCCTGTTCCGGAGCTCCGCCGGAAGAGGGCCGTCATCATGGAGGGCTTCTACATCATCATAGCCCCTCCGATGAAGTGTGAGTAGTTTACTCAGACCTTCAGGTCCATAGTTAGTAGCTAGATGGCTTCTTCTCTCTTTTTGGATCTCAATACAAAGTTCTCCCCCTCTCTTGTGGAGATCTATTCGATGTAATTTTCTTTTTGCGGTGTGTTTGTTGAGACCGATGAATTGTGGGTTTATGATCAAGTCTATCTATGAATAATATTTGAATCTTCTCTGAATTCTTTTATGTATGATTGGTTATCTTTGCAAGTCTCTTCGAAATATCCATTTGGTTTGACCAACTAGATTGGTAGTTCTTGCCATGGGAGAAGTGCTTAGCTTTGGGTTCGATCTTGGGGTGTCCTTTCCCAGTGACAGAAGAGGCAACAAGGCACGTATTGCATCGTTGCCATCGAGGATAACAAGATGGGGTTTATTTCATATTGCATGAATTTATCTCTCTACATCATGTCATCTTGCTTAAGGCGTTACTCTGTTTTTAACTTAATACTCTAGATGCATGCTGGATAGCGGTCGATGAGTGGAGTAAAGTAGTAGATGCAGAATCGTTTCGGTCTACTTGTCACAGACGTGATGCCTATATACATGATCATGCCTAGATATTCTCATAACTATGCTCAATTCTGTCAGTTGCTCAACAGTAATTTGTTCACCCACCGTAGAATACTTATGCTCTTGAGAGAAGCCACTAGTGAAACCTATGGCCCCCGGGTCTATTCTCATCATATCAATCTCCATCACTTTAATCTTGCTTTGCTTTTTACTTTGCTTTTACTTTTTTACTTTGCATCTTTATACCAAAAATACCAAAAATATTATATCTATCAGATCTCACTCTCGTAAGTGACCGTGAAGGGATTGACAACCCCTAATCGTGTTAGTTGCGAGTAGCTATCGTTGTGTGCAGGTACGAGGGACTTGAGCGTGGCCTCCTACTGGATTGATACCTTGGTTCTCAAAAACTGAGGGAAATGCTTACGCTACTCTGCTGCATCATCCCTTCCTCTTCGGGGAAAACCAACGCAAGCTCAAGACGTAGCATTATCCACGGGATGGTGCTCTGAGGTGTTTTGGATGAGGAGATCCTCACCTCTCTTGGCTACCTGTCGGAGTACCCAACATGCTCTAAGGCTGTGTGTTGGTATGGTATCCGTTGTACTATGAATTTTGCAAGGCCCGTTAAGCCATCCCTCCAATATAGTTCCACGCCCTGTAGTGGGCTTTTGCTTCTTTGTAATTGAGTCGAGCGATTTATGAGAGTGCGCCCTTTTAGTTCGGACTGGGGGTTTTGTCAGAGCCGGATTATCCCAAAATTTTGTTTGGGTTTTCCAAGCGCTTTCCATCGCACAGTACTTCCGTACTATGGCCGCCAAGTCAGCGAAGTGTGCTATGTCACGTCGACTTATGGCGTTGAGGATTCCCTTGTCCGTGCAATTGTTGCAAAAGAACGAAATTGCGTCTTCCTCGCGACAGTCCTTGACCTTGTTCATTACAAGGAGGAATCTGGCCCAATAGTGATGTACTGTCTCTTGGGGCTCTTGCCTAATGTGGGAAATATCGTTTGTATCTGGGTGGGTGGGTGGATTTAAGTCCAGACCTTGACCCAATCTGAGACCCCGGGGCGGGGGAGTTTCCGATCTTGGAAGTTCGGGCTCTGGGATGTTGCCCCGCAGGTTCGGCATGCATCCTGATTCTAGGTTCAGTGTTAGGATGATGTCCTCCCGTGGGCGGGTATCTGGCTCGGAGAGCTCGGGAATCCGGACATAGTTCGTCCTCAAGATAGAGGGAGAATCGCCGCATTGCTCCCCCACCACCGCTATCTGATGGGTGACAGGCGGAGAGTTAATCTCCCTTTTGTCGGGTTTAAGCCCAATCCAATCATAGTCTGTAGCGACTCCCAGAGCGGCGATGCGGTCCAAGAGCTCGTTCAAAGAGGAGAGCTCCATTGGATCCATCTGCTCGGTGAATTTCGAGCCGATGTGGAGGCTATTTTCGATGACCTGAGAAGTCATCGTCGGCGCAGCGGCCGAGCGGGCGGTCATGACGAAGCCGCCTAGTCGAAGAGTTTGGCCTACAGCCAGGGCTCCCCCAGAGGTGATGTTGTCCTTGACAACGAGACGAGCCATCCCTCCTTATGATGACGACACAGTGGAACTCTCAATGAAAGCACCAATGTCGGTGTCAAAACCGGCAGATCTCGGGTAGGGGGTCCCGAACTATGCGTCTAAGGCGGATGGTAACAGGAGGCAGGGGACACGATGTTTACCCAGGTTCGGGCCCTCTTGATGGAGGTAATACCCTACGTCCTGCTTGATTGTTCTTGATGATATGAGTATTACAAGAGTTGATCTACCACGAGATCGTAGAGGCTAAACCCTAGAAGCTAGCCTATGGTATGATTGTTGTTGTCCTACGGACTAAACCCTTTGGTTTATATAGACACCGGAGGGGGCTAGGGTTACACAAAGTCGGTTACAAGGGAGGAGATCTACATATCCGTATTGCCAACCTTGCCTTCCACGCCAAGGAGAGTCCCATCTGGACACAGGACGAAGTCTTCAATCTTGCATCTTCATAGCCCAAATCTGGCCAAAGGATATAGTCCAGCTGTTCGGAGACCCCCTAATCCAGGACTCCCTCACTTCCCCTCCTTTAACTCGGGGTTGATCTAACACCAGCGTTTCCTGCATTGCTTTGCAGCGCGCTGCAGTCTGGTTACTTTGTGAGCTTGGACCCAAGCAACATTCCGTCCCGGGAACGCCTCCACGAAGGTGCGCAGAGCAGAGTCCTCCTCTTTCAACCCATGGTGTCACTGCAGCATTGACCAGTGCACCATCAAAACAATAGTTAGAAAAAAAACATAAGAAGAAGATAATGAGAATAAAATAAGAAACGGTTTGGTCTCGTGCAATATCAGAATTTGTTTATCAAATTGTGAATTTGAATTTCCCCTATCGAGTCAGATGTTAGATACTACAATTTAACATCTTCCCTTCCCTTTTTTTGCGAGAAGCATTGTGTATACCCTTGTAGTTTCTAGGCTTGGGTTTATAAATACATGTTGGGTTTTGTCAAGTTTGATTTAGAGTAGTAGGTGTGGCTAGCAACATGAGAATTGATGAAATTGAGCTACTTTGATTTAGAAAAAGAGAAGATATAAAACCTGATATAATAATTTGGAAAAAGGAAAAAATGTTTTTTTGTTCAGAAAAAAAGGGAAAAAGAAAAGGTAAATGTGGGCCATTGGATGAGCGATGGATGGCTGAGAGAGACCATCGGTCTAGTACAGTAGTACTCCTGACTCATGGGTCCAAGTCCAACCAAGCCAAGCCAAGGAAGACAAGAGATCAGATCTCATCTCCTCAGTCTCCTCTGCTCTCCTCTCTTGAGGTCGCCGGCGATGGCGATGGCGCCGTCCGTCCGCGCCACCGTCCTGCTCCTCCTCGTCCTCCTCCTCGCCGCCTCTTCTGAGGCGGCACAAGCGGCGGAGGACGGCATCCGGGTCCTCTCCGCCGAGAAAAGGGTACGTACAAATCTGAATCTGAATCGGAATCCTAATCCCCATCCCCATCCCCATCCCCATCCCCCGTAGCAGTAGCAGTAGTAGCAGTCAGCCAGATTACTACTGTACGTACTTTGCCTGGCTGCCTGGCCAACAAGAAAGTTTAGTTAGTAACTCGATTCGAATCTGCCCTGCTTGCTGCTGCTAATTTTTACTAGGATAGGATAGGTTAGGATTGGACTAGTAGTTCATATACATGTGTCTCTGCAGGCAGGCAGGCAGGCAGGCAGTCTGATTATATACAGATTGATAGATAGATCCATCCATCTTGGATAAATTTGAGCTGATTTATGATGATGATGCCTTCCTTCCATCCTTCCTTTATTGGATTGGATTGGATTGGGTTGGATTGGGGCTAGGCTAGAAACAAAGGGATTCCATTCATTTTCTTTCTTTCTTTCTTTCTTTCTTTCTTTCATGATAATTTGGTCGCAACAGCAACACTAACCACGACTGCTCATGCCTTGCCTGCAGATCGACCTCACCGGCCCCATCGTCAAGGTCTTCCTCACCCTCAAGGTTGGTTTCCACTTGACCCCCTTCCCACTCACCTGCCTCCCTCATTACATCCATCCATCCCGCTCTCACCAACTGCTACCTTCCTTACTACTCTCTCTCTCACACACACACTTTAACCTCCTACTGCCAGGTCCAGAACGCCGCCACCGGCGCCGACGCCTCACACGTCCTCATCGCCTTCACGCCTGCCGAGGCCGACCACCTCGCCATCGTCAAGGCCACAAGGGCCGAGGGCAAGCGCAAGAAGAAGACCTACGTGCCCCTCCCAGTACAACCCACCGACCCCGCCGCCGCTGCCCCCGACGGCGCCCGCCTCTACTCCATCTCCCTTCCCAGCCCACTAAAACCTGCCGAGACAACCACGGTGGAGGTCTTCTACGTGCTCACACACTCCCTTGAGCCTTTCCCTGCCGAGATCACCCAGTCCGAGTCCCAGCTCGTCTACTACCGCGACAGCGCCGTCCTCCTCTCACCGTACCATGTCCAGGAGCAGGGCACCTATGTCAAGACGCCCAGCACCAGGGTCGAGTCCTTCACCAGGGTCGACCCCACCAGCCGCTCGGGTCCTGATGTGAAATACGGCGCGTACAGCAACCAGCTCCCATATGCCTACTCGCCCATCATTCTGCATTATGAGAACAACCATGCGTTTGCTGTCGTCGAGGAGCTCGTGCGCAAGGTGGAGATCTCTCACTGGGGGAACGTCCAGGTCACCGAGCACTACAAGTTGAAGCATGGCGGTGCCAAGCACAAAGGAGTCTTTTCAAGGTTTGCTGCAACCCCTGTCTGATGCCTTTTATCCCTTCACAATATCATCTGCTTATTTAAAAAATTGTTTTGACATTCAGGAAATGGGAACTGTATTAGTATTTTCATTACATGCATGCCGCTGTCTATCGTGCCAATAACATTGATTATACACGATTGCCGAAATGACTCCAGCAAACTCTAGAGTATTTACCTGAACACTTGATTAAAAGTGGCAACTGGAATACTTCAGACTCTATGATTGCCATCCTCAGTTACAAATTATCTCTGTTATTTGTCAACTTCTTGCAACAGTATAGGTCTGGTAGCTGTGAGATGAATAATGTATAACCTACTATCTTCCTGTACTGCTCTACTTTTAGCTAGGTGATGTATGCCATGTTGAAATCAAACAGCACTAGGCAAATACAGTATACGTGAACTACCACTCTAACAGTATGCCTTATGGATTTCAAATCTGGATGATTTCTTCCAAGCTGTATTAACAAATCGATCATTCTGTGTCTTTGTGTTGGTCAATAAGTCCAAATCTTTCTAGTAACTCGTTTTGACGTTTGTTGCCAGGCTCGAGTTCCCGTCTAGGCAGTCTATTAGTGGAATACATTGATTTTTGAATCTACGATTGCCATGATCAATTACAGATTATCTCTCTGATTATTCGTCAACTTCTTTCAATAGTATAGGTCCGGTAGCAGAGAAATAAAGTGTATGCATTCCACTGTCTCCCATTATACAGCTTTACTTTTGGCTATGTGGTTTATGCCAGACAAATACATGAACTGACAGCATGCATTTATACACTAGGAATCAGTATCTTAACAAATCAATCATTCTGTTTCTTGTGTTGGTTAATCAAGTCCAATGCTTTTGTGACAACTCATTTATACCTCTTGTTGCTAGGCTTGAGTACCAGGCTAGGCAATCTATCAGTGGAGCGTCATCATTTAAGAATCTTCTTGCAAGGTTGCCTCCACGAGTTCATTCAGTCTACTATCGTGATGAGATTGGTAACATCTCCTCATCCCATCTGCGCAGTGATTCATACAAGGTATTGGATGTTTCTCCACAGATGCGAGCTTTAATAATTCCATTCCATATGCTAGTGTTAGTTGCAAATAAGATACCTGCTGGTTTCATTGTTGATTTTGAACTAACATTGGCACATGGTTTTATTACTTCAGTCAGAACTAGAAATTGAACCAAGATATCCGCTGTTTGGTGGGTGGCACTGCACCTTCACCATCGGCTATGGTATGCCACTCCAAGATTTCCTGTTTGAATCGGCTGATGGTCGACGCTTAGCAAACCTTACATTTGGATGCCCTCTTCTGAATACTGTGGTTGATAATCTTACCATCAAGGTACGGCAGGACAAAGCTCAATTCTGATGAAACATATTTCTCATTACTGGTAAAGTAGAATGCTATTCTAGTAGTATCCTGTAGCAGCAGCGCCTGTACTGTTGCAGCTCTGCTCTTAGAATGTGTACATAAGCAAGAGGCAAGCCTGTACAGTCGTAGTAATTCTCATATTCTGTATGATCATTTTTCAGAGCTGACTATTCATGTTCCTTACAATCTCGGCTCTTTTAGAACTTGTCATTACCTGCAAATACTAAAAAAAACAAAAAGAAAATATATTCTTGAGAATCAACTGGATAGAAGATTGTAGGGATGATACGGATGTAGTTGTAGCTCCTTTTTATTTACACATCTGGCAGCCTCATTTATTAGTCCGTGTTATGTCACAGGTTGTGCTTCCCGAGGGATCGAAAAGCCCGCAAGCTGTTGTTCCTTTTGAGACTGAGCAACATCTTGAGGTAATCATCCCATGTTTCCATCAACTACCTCAAAAAGAAAGAAATTTGCTCATACTGCGTAAATAAGCTAGCTCAAAGTAAATTTGTTTCTGGTTTGATGATATCGTTTTCCCTTTCTCGAGTCTTAGTTGTGATGATGACATATGGCACTGATGCAGACTAGCTATTCATACCTCGATGTTGTTGGGAGGACGACAGTGGTGATAAAGAAGAAAAACGTAGTAGGAGAGCACAATGTTCCATTCCAGGTATTTTGGAGCCGTGTTTCTTGTTTTAGGTTTTGTCGCTCCAGTATCTTACCATTGTGTGAACTGCATGCAGGTGTACTATGAGTTCAGCCCCATCTTCATGCTGGCGGAGCCGCTGATGCTGGTAACCGCAGTGCTGCTCTTCTTCGCCGCGTGCATTGTCTATCTTCACACGGATCTTTCCATCGCGAAATCACAGGCCTCCTCCTGAAGGAGTAACTGCAAACTAGTCATTGTCATTCATGAAGGAATTGATGGTGGTGGTGAAACATTTAGCTTTGGGGAGTTTTGTAGAAGAAGCAAGCATGATGATGATTGATTGCTGTAGGAACTTTGGGGACAACAGAAGAGCATGTTATAAAAAAAATACTGGATTAGTAGTATACTGCACTTTGATTTTGTTTTCCTGTGCAAGAAAAATCTCAATTGGATTGGATGTTGACCGACAACTTGGTTAGTCTGATCAAGATACGTTTCCGTTGATTCAACTTTCCACTTAGTTGAGATTTTTTCCACTCTTTAGTAACTAGTTGTGGCATATATAGCAAAAACAAGATATAAACTTTCTGCTTCAAACATATTTCAGGATGCAGGCCCAAAAGAAATTAAAACAATTTCAGAATTCTTTGGTCGCAACCAATTTATTTTAAAAAAATTAAAATTCATAAATTTAGGTTTTAAAAAATTCTGAAATAAATTACACATGTATGCAAGGATGTAAAGTGTATGTGTGAAAATTTTCAGGATGAAATACCTTGAATTGCGAGCTGCACAAAAAAAATACAAAATCATGGACTTTAAGATGAACAGTACATATGCTAAAAAGCCCTAGATTTGTCTTTTTTGTGTAGCTCACATTTTATTGTATTTCGACCTAAAAATGTGCACACATGTATATTATGTATCTAGCTATATGTGTATTTTATTTTCAGAATTTTTTGAAACTGGAAAGTTTGAAATTTGAAGTTTTTAAATAAAGACTTTCATGAAGCTCGGTCTCCGTTTGGCATTTTCGTCGACGCACACAATACAAAATGTCACACCACCCAACAAAGCGGACCACAAAAGGGGAGCAAAACGCAAATCCTCCCATAGTGTGTTGGCTTGCATGTGCTGAGTAAACGACATAATGGCATGCCTTGAGTAAATGACATAATGTAGTATTTGATCTCCCAGCTACACACCTCCCAACTTAAATAGGTGCCTGCGAATCAATTTGTGGTTGAGTTGGTTAGGTGAACAGTGGTATCCCCAACCCATCATGGTTCAAATCCTGGTGCTCGCATTATTTCTGAATTTATTTCAGAATTTTCGGCGATACGCTTTTAGTGGGAGGAGACGTTCCCGTCGACGACGAGGCGCCTACGGTGACTTCGTAAATCTCAAGATGATATGCCGGCTCAGTCTCTCAGAGGTGCTCATAGAGGTAGGGTGTGCGTGTGTGCGTTCATATGGGTGAGTGTATGCGCGTGTATATGAGCGCTTGTGTCTGTACTGATGCTTAAAAAAAAACTTAGATAGGTGCCACTATACCCGGCCACCGTTACTAACGCGTATTTGGGAAGATTGACTATATTTTTTAACATATATCAGGTGCTGAGTAAACGACTCATATAGGTGCCACTATACCTCCCAACTTAGATCTCCCCGCCTTAGTAAGTAGCTCATTTACATTTATTTTTTGTAATGAATAAGCTGCAGGAATTGGGTCCGATCCATCCATAATAAAAGGAAGGGCGCCGGCCGCTTGGACTGTGAATCATTGACTGACTGCAAAGAAGGGGACGACTTTGTGTTTTTCTTGATCTCCTTGTTATCGAGGTAGGTAAATTATTTATTTGGCTTGGTATAGGCGTTGTACCGCTATATGAGTCGATTGCATTGCAACGCTGCACGAATAGTGGCGCCTAGTCCTAGGGGAGTATACATTTTGGAGTAGGGTGTGCTAACCTTCATCTATCTATGGGAGAATATATGTCTCATTTGTGAGAAATCAGAAATTGCAAGTGTTCTTTTTGTTAAGATAGAGAAATTGTAAGTGTTTTTTGTTTGAGAGAGAGAAATTGCAAGTGTTGGGAGGGTTGGTAGGTAGTCAAGTCAAGGTGTGAGGGAGGGAGGGAGTCCTCTCCACGGACACCACCTCCTTCCGCACCTAAAAAACCTTTCTTTCTTTCTTTCTCTCCGTCGTGAGGCAGGCAAGAAAGGAAGGGAGGGGAGGGGAGGGGAGAGCCCAAAAACCCCAGTCAGTCAGTCAGTCCGTCCCAAATCCCCAATCCCCAATCCCCAATCTCTCTCTCGCTCTCCCAAACCAAACCCTAGCCTAGCCTAGCCTAGCCTAGGTTGCAACAATGGCGCCGTGAATCCAATCCAATCGAATCGAATCGAATCGTGCCGGACGGACGGAGGGAGGAAGAAGAAGCGAAGAAGAGAGATGGTGGGGCGCAACGAGGAGAAGGCGCGGCAGGCGCTGGCCGCCATGAAGAAGCTGGGGTTCGGCCGGAAGCAGGCCACCCCCGTGCTCAAGCGCCTCTTCAGGCTCTTCGACAGGCAGTGGGAACCCATCGAGGAGGACTCGTACCGCGCTCTCGCCGAAGCCATCCTCGACGACCAACTCCTTCAACTTCATCCCCAATCCCAATCCCAACCACAGGTCCATCCATCTCCTTCTTCTTCTTCTTCCTTTCCCCTTTCCTTTCCTTCCGTCGGTCCGGAACTCATGATAAGAAAGATTGTTTTTTTTCTTTTCTTTTCCAGCCCAACGGCGGCGGCAATGAGGCGCCGGGGCAGGAGGAGGAGGAGCTGGATACCGAGGAGCCGGAAATCTCCACCCCCGACCGCCCTTCCACAACCCCTCCTTTCAGAGCCACACCACAGCAAAGCTCCACCTCTTTCAGAGCCCCTGCTCCTCCATCCGGATCCACCTCTTTCAGAGCCACAGCCACAGCCACAGCAGGAGGCATAGTGGAAAGGGGGGTTCTCAACAATGCCGCACACGCCACACCCTCAGCAACCGCACTGCTCACCAAGCACAAGCACAAGCTCATGATGGATGCAGAGTTTCAGCAGCCTGCCTTCTTGTTTCTCAAACACCCCAAGCCCGAACCCCCTGAACCTCAACCTCAACCCGTCGACATGGACGCGTCCGGCTGTCGGGACGTGCAGCCTGGCTTGATTCTCCGCTCCCGCAACCGCAACCGAAACCGCAATCTTAACCTTGCTTCCTCCTCGTCCGAGTTCAATGCGTTGCCTCCGCCTGACCGAAATCCTCACCACATTTCAGGTTCCAACTCTTCCAGCTCATCCATCGTTTTGCCCCTGTATAAATTTACTAAATTATAGGCCCTGCCGACCAACATGAGGTTGAGCAGATTGATTGACATCTTTTATTGGTGGTATATATATATATATATATATATATATATATATATATATATGACAGCATGAAACTGAGATTGATTGGTTCAGTTTTGTGTATGTATTCTTCACCCACCTGGCCTTTTATCTTCACACACACAAATTGCTCTTCAACATTTGCTTGCTTGATAAAATTTCTGGTATATATGCATGAACCTTTCTTTGCTTGGTTGGTGGAAGAACCTCTTGTTACACAACGTGTTTTCTTTTCTTGAGCAATGATGGTCTTATTCTGATTCTTCATCTCTTTTGGACTTGACACAGGTAGTGATAAAAACAGGGCAATTCAACATCACAGCAGAAATACAGAGATGCCTGCTGTATCTGTGGAGCCAACAAGCAGCAGCACACTCATCAATGGAACAGGGTCTCAAGTGCAGGAGATTGATGTGGCGTCATCCCCTGGGGGCGAGGTTAAGCTGTCTCTCAAGTGCAGCGCAGACCCATCAAAGCTCAACATGCCTCATCTGGAAGCAGTATACAAGATGGTTGAGGACAAATACCTCTCCTCCGACAAGCTTCTTCCTCCCGATTTCTCCATTCCTGGCCTCATGGCCGAGATATGCCAGAGCGTTGTGCAGCTGGGCACTCAAACTCAACATACCATGACGGAGCATATTACACAATCACATACTGTTGGTAACGGCAGCACGTCTAAATGCGTGGAGGGTGGTTCAGCGAGTTCAACTCCTGCCCCGCAACCGCATTTGGCACTTTCAAGGACTACCCATGATGTACATGACATATCCAAGGGACAAGAAAATGTCAAGATACCGATAGCAAATGAATCTGGCAGAGGAAAATGCCCACCATCGTTTTCTTACATACCAGGCAACGAGGTATTCCAAAATGGTATTGTGAACATCTCCCTTGCACAGATTGGTGCTCAAGACTCTTGTGCTGATTGCTTTGGCGACTGCTTGTCGGCGCCTGTACCATGCGCTTGCGCAAGAGTCACCGGGGGTGAATATGCATACACACCGGGCGGTTTGGTAAAGCCAGAATTCATTGACAAGTGCGTCTCCATGAACCGGATTCCTGAAGTACATCACAAGGTCTTTTGCAAGACGTGCCCGCTCGAGAGGTCCAGAGATAAAGCCTCACCAGAGCCTTGCAGGGGCCACCTTGTTCGGAGATTCATCAAGGAGTGCTGGAGCAAATGCGGGTGCAGCATGCGGTGCGGCAACCGTGTGGTCCAACGCGGCATAAGATGCAACCTCCAGGTAACAATATTTGGTGAACACAGAACTTTAATGGCCCATCTCCTCCTTTATTTGCCGTGTGCAGCATGCTGATCATTATACTGATGCCGGATGGCTTTGTTTTTTATCATGTAGGTGTTCTCCACGGGAAATGGGAGGGGTTGGGGGCTGCACACGCAGAATGCATTGCCAAAAGGAGCTTTCGTGTGCGAATATGCGGGGGAAATACTAACATGCGCAGAAGTACATGGGCGGGCGGTCGAGAACATGAAGAATAATAGATATACGCATACGGTAGTCTTGGATGCTGGCTGGTCTTCGGGAGGGTCACTCAAGGACGAAGATGCATTGTGCCTAGATGGAACCTTTTATGGGAATGTTGGCAGATTCATCAACCACAGGTGTGCTCTTCTCTTCTCTTCTCTTTAAGCTCTTTTCTTGAATGACACAGCCAAATAAATTAAAATGAAGAGGCTTAACTAACTACATCTTGTCTTCCCTAATATATATATATGTATATCCCAAATGATGATGTAGATGCCGTGATGCAAATCTGGCCATGGTTCCTGTTCAAGTGGAGACTCCTGATCGCCACTATTACCATGTGAGCTACTAACTAATAATAACTAGTCTTAACAAGCAAGTTGACTCTGAAAGTAGCATAAGCATAAGATAGACACAGGAAGCTGATGATGCTATTTGTTTTTGATGACGATGATGGTGATGATTACGGAAAACAGGTTGCATTCTTCACGAGCAGGAAGGTGGAGGCCCTTGAGGAACTGACATGGGTATGTTTGTTCTTGTTAATACTTACTACTAATGAAGGAAAGGAAAGCGAAGCATGTACTATGGGATGTTTGTTGCTCATTGGTTTGGTTGCAGGACTATGGGATTGATTTTGACGAGGAGTTGGGGCCGGTGAAGGTGTTTGAGTGCCTGTGTGGAAGCAAGTACTGCCGAGGAAGTCGTCGGCATCGTCAGCGCCTGAGTATGTTTGTTTGTGTCCTCTCCTTCCTTCCTTCCTTCCTTACTTAATGGCTAGGCTAGGAATGATAGTAATAGTTGGGTGGCTTGTGTGTTGGTTTTGCAGGGAATGGGAATGGGAATGGCAAGAAGAGAAGCAGAATTGAAGGTTAACTCATTCACCTGGCAAGTAGTGGTGCTAGTAGTAGTAGTAGTAGGCAGAATTGAAGAGCTGGCTGATTTGTTACTTAGTGGTGGAATGGAACAGAAGAATGTATCTTGTCTCTTCCCTTGTTGGTTGGACAAGAAAGAAAGAAAGGCTGTTTCTGATGCTGATGCTCATCTAAAATGCTCTGCTCTGCTCTGTGTAATGAAATGAAGCAAGCAGGGGAGTAAAACAGTGGAGTATCCATCCATGAGAAGATGAATGAGGTGTAGTGACCTTGAGGCAAGAGAGTTATTATTCAGTGACCTTGAGGCAAAAGAGATGAATGATTGCTTCCTTGCAAGGTTAGGAGTAGAAATTAGTAGTAGTATGTATTTCCCATCATCATCAAACTGGTAAGACTGTTTGATTCATGGGATGGGCCTCATCTTTTCTCTCCTGCATCTGCATCTGCATCTGGGAAGGTTAGGAGGATATTATTATTGTTCAGTAATAATAATAATAATATCCTCCTAACCTTTTTTAAAACGGACATCATTCAATTTTATTAGTTTTTCTTTTCGGTGAAAAACAAATGGATACTAGTTAAGGAAAAAAGACTTGTCCAAATAATTAGCGAAAACCTTTCAAGCCTCAAACCTACCAACAACTTGGTTAGGAGATGAAAAAAAATGAAGTTACCACAACTAGGATAGGACAATCGTTGGTTCTTCCCTTTTATTTTATTTAGATTAGAAAGAAAGAAGAAAAGCGCCATGTATTTTCATCCTGATTGTAAAACAAGGAAGGAAAGTATTTTCATCCTGATTGTCGTATGTATGTATGTATGTATGTATGTATGTATGTATGTATGTATATATGTATGTTGTTGTTTATGTTGTGAGATAATAACAATAACAATGCAAGTTGGTCGTAACTTGATATGAGCGCTTGTGTCTGTACTGATGTTAAAAATAAAATAACAAGAGTTTTCACCTCGGACATGAAAACAACATTGTTGTTAAAGATGGATGGATGATTCGGCAGCCTTTTCTCACATACATACGCGAATTGCAACCATCGTGTCGTGACCATGAGGAGCGGCGGATCCTCCTCTGAGTGAGCTTGCTTGTGTCGTGACCATGAGGAGCGGCGGGTCCTCCTCTGAGTGAGCTTGCTTTCCTTTTGGTTGGCATCGACAAGGTCAAGTAGTTTGATTGATGTAATTCCCTTTTTATTATGTTTTGAGGTGATTTCTTTATACTCCTACTTGTGATGAACTTTTTTTATATATAATACTTATAATGCTAGTAGATCAGATTTTTTCTTTTTTAAAAGGAAAAAAAGAAAAGAAAAAGGGAAATATTTGGAAACGCGTGGGTGGGTGGGCTCTGGTCTGGTCTGATCTGGTGAGTTGACCTGACCTCGGCCTCCTCCTCCTCCTCCTCTGCTTTCTTTCTTCCGTCGTCGTCGTCGTCTTCGTCTTGAAGCAGAGCAAATCAGATCAGATCAGATCAGAGAGAGAGAGAGAGAGAGCAAGCAAGAAAGCTGTTGGTCAAAAAGGCAAGGGAAGATCGGATCCAGTCCCTTGTTTCTTTCTTTCTTTCTTTCATTTCCAACCAACAAGGGAAGATGGGATCGGTTCAGTTCGAATCAGATCAGATCAGATTAGATTGGATTGGATTACTAGTTTGTTTGTTGCCTAGCTATTGATTCATTCCCATTCAGATTCAGATTCGCCCTTCCCTTGTTGTTGATGCATTGGATTTGGATTTGGATGGACTCCCCTTCCCATTCCGATTCCAACCCCAACTGCGACTCCAACTCCAACTCCAACTCCAACTCCAATCCGCAGCGGCAACACCAAGATTGTTGTTGTTGTTGTTGTTGTTGTTGTTGTTGTTGTTGTGGAGGAGGAGGAGGAGCTCCTAGTACAACAAATAAGGATGAGGATGAGGAGAAGGAGCAAGAAGAAGAAGAAGATTTGGGCTTGAAATTGGATTTGGATTTGGATTTGAATGCCCCCCTCCTCCCCCTCCCCCTCAACAAGCAGCTGCATCTGCAACAAGAAGAATATGTGGATGTGGAGGAGCAGGAGGAGGAGGAGGAGGAGGAAGAGGATAACAAGAAGAAGAACAAGACCAAGCCCTCCACAAGAAGAAGAAAAGGCAGAAAAGTGGTTCGCTTCAATGACTGCAGCCTCACCCAGGTCCTCGAGTTCCAGCCTAGGTCACTATCTCCTTTTCAGTACTACTCCACTCCGCTGTATAATTTATTTACTTGCTCTTCTTTCATTCCATTCCGTTTCATTTCATTTCATTTGGGACTAGCAAGCATATTTGGGACTAGAAAGAAAGAAAGAAATCTCATCTCATCTCACCTCCTATTGGGATAGTTAGATAGATTGACTCCTCCTTCATCTACTGCGGTGGTCGGACATTGAGTCTTACTCAACTTCACACCTTGTAACACAGGCAAGAACCCTTTCTTTGTTTGATCCATTTTGAACTTCTTCAAAACTTTGTCAAGGTATGTGCTTTGTGAAAGTGCAATTAAGCGTCTTGATCTATCTCTATAGATCTTAATGCCAATATATAAGCAGCTTCACTGAGGTCTTTCATTGAAAAACTCTTATTCAAGTATCCCTTTATGCTATCCAGAAATTCTATATCATTTCCAATTAGTAATATGTCATCCACATATAATATCAGAAATGCTACAGAGCTCCCACTCACTTTCTTGTAAATACAGGCTTCTTCAAAAGTCTGTACAAAACCAAATGCTTTGATCACACTATCAAAGCGTTTATTCCAACTCCGAGAGGCTTGCACCAGTCCATAAATGGATCGCTGGAGCTTGCACACTTTGTTAGCTCCCTTTGGATCGACAAAACCTTCTGGTTGCATCATATACAACTCTTCTTCCAGAAATCCATTCAGGAATGCAGTTTTGACATCCATCTGGCAAATTTCATAATCATAAAATGCGGCAATCACTAACATGATTCGGACAGACTTAAGCATCGCTACGGGTGAGAAGGTCTCATCGTAGTCAATCCCTTGAACTTGTCGAAAACCTTTCGCAACAAGTCGAGCTTTGTAGACAGTAACATTACCGTCAGCATTAGTCTTCTTCTTGAAGATCCATTTATTCTCAATTGCTTGCCGATCAACGGGCAAGTCAACCAAAGTCCACACTTTGTTCTCATACATGGATCCCATCTCAGATTTCATGGCTTCTAGCCATTTTGCGGAATATGGGCTTACCATCGCTTCTTCATAGTTCATAGGTTCATCATGATCTAGTAGCATGACTTCCAGAATAGGATTACCGTACCACTCTGGTGCGGATCTTACTCTGGTTGATCTACGAGGTTCGGTAGTAACTTGATTTGAAGTTTCATGATCATTATCATTAGCTTCCTCACTAATTGGTATATGTGTCCCAGAAACCGGTTTCTGTGATGTACTACTTTCCAATGAGGGAGCAGGTACAGTTACCTCATCAAGTTCTACTTTCCTCCCACTCACTTCTTTCGAGAGAAACTCCTTCTCTAGAAAGGATCCATTCTTAGCAACGAATGTCTTGCCTTCGGATCTGTGATAGAAGGTGTACCCAATAGTCTCCTTTGGGTATCCTATGAAGACACATTTCTCCGATTGGGTTCGAGCTTATCAGGTTGAAGCTTTTTCACATAAGCATCGCAGCCCCAAACTTTTAGAAACGACAACTTTGGTTTCTTGCAAAACCACAATTCATAAGGCGTCGTTTCAACGGATTTCGATGGTGCCCTATTTAACGTGAATGCAGCCGTCTCTAAAGCATAACCCCAAAATGATAGCGGTAAATCAGTAAGAAACATCATAGATCGCACCATATCTAATAAAGTACGATTACAACATTCGGACACACCATTACACTATGGTGTTCCAGGTGGCGTGAGTTGCAAAACTATTCCACATTGTTTCAAATGTAGACCAAACTCGTAACTCAAATATTCTCCTCCACGATCAGATCATAGAAACTTTATTTTCTTGTTACGATGATTTTCAACTTCACTCTGAAATTCTTTGAACTTTTCAAATGTTTCAGACTTATGCTTCATTAAGTAGATATACCCATATCTGCTTAAATCATCTGTGAAGGTGAGAAAATAACGATATCCACCACGAGCCTCAACATTCATCAGACCACATACATCTGTATGTATGATTTCCAACAAATCTGATGCTCTCTCCATAGTACCGGAAAATGGCGTTTTAGTCATCTTGCCCATGAGGCACGGTTCGCAAGTACCAAGTGATTCATAATCAGGTGATTCCAAAAGTCCATCAGTATGAAGTTTCTTCATGCGCTTTACACCGATATGACCTAAACTACAGTGCCACAAATAATTTGCACTATCATTATCAACTCTGCATATTTTGTCTTCAACATTATGAATATGTGTATCACTACTATCGATATTCATAAAAAAAAAACTCTTCAAGGGTGCATGACCATAAAAGATATTACTCATATAAATAGAACAACCATTATTCTCTGATTTAAATGAATAACCGTCTCGCATCAAACAAGATCCAGATATAATGTTCATGCTCAATGCTGGCACCAAATAACAATTATTTAGGTCTAATACTAATCCCGAAGGTAGATGTAGAGGTAGCGTGCCGACTGCGATCACATCGACTTTGGAACCATTTCCCACGCGCATCGTCACCTCGTCCTTCGCCAGTGTTCGCTTAATCCATAGTCCCTGTTTCGAGTTGCAAATATTAGCAACAGAACCAGTATCAAATACCCAGGTGCTACTGCAAGCTCTAGTAAGGTACACATCAATAACATGTATATCACATATACCTTTGTTCACCTTGCCATCCTTCTTATCCGCCAAATACTTGGGGCAGTTCCGCTTCCAGTGTCCAGTCTTCTTGCAGTAGAAGCACTCAGTTTCAGGCTTAGGTCCAGATTTGAGTTTCTTCTCCTGAGCAGCAACTTGCTTGCTATTCTTCTTGAAGTTCCCCTTCTTCTTCCCTTTGCCCTTTTTCTTGAAACTGGCGGTCTTGTTGACCATCAACACTTGATGCTCCTTCTTGATTTCTACCTCCGCAGCCTTTAGCATTGCGAAGAGCTTGGGAATCGTCTTATCCATCCCTTGCATGTTATAGTTCATCATGAAGCTCTTGTAGCTTGGTGGCAGTGATTGAAGAACTCTGTCAATGACACTATCAACAGGAAGATTTACTCCCAGTTGAGTCAAGTGATTATGATACCCAGACATTTTGAGTATATGGTCACTGACAGAACTATTCTCCTCCATCTTGCAGCTATAGAACTTATTGGAGACTTCATATCTCTCAATACGGGCATTTGCTTGAAATATTAACTTCAACTCCTGGAACATCTCATATGCTCCATGACGTTCAACACGTCGTTGAAGTCCCGATTCTAAGCCGTAAAGCATGGCACACTAAACTATCGAGTAGTCATCAGCTTTGCTCTGCCAGACGTTCATAACATCTGGTGTTGCTCAAGCAGCAGGCCTAGCACCCAGCGGTGCTTCCAGGATGTAATTCTTCTGTGCAGCAATGAGGATAATCCTCAAGTTACGGACCCAGTCCATGTAATTGCTACCATCATCTTTCAACTTTGCTTTCTCAAGGAACGCATTAAAATTCAACGGAACAACAACACGGGCCATCTATCTACAATCAAACATAGACAAGAAAGATACTATCAGGTACTAAGTTCATGATAAATTTAAGTTCAATTAATCATATTACTTAAGAACTCCCACTTAGAAAGACATCCCTCTAATCTTCTAAGTGATCATGTGATCCAAATCAACTAAACCATAACCGATCATCACGTGAAATGGAGTAGCTTTCAATGGTGAACATCAATATGTTGATCATATCTACTATATGATTCACGCTCGACCTTTCGGTCTCAGTGTTCCGAGGCCATATCTGCATATGCTAGGCTCGTCAAGTTTAACCTGAGTATTCTGCATGTGCAAAACTGGCTTGCACCCGTTGTAGATGGACGTAGAGCTTATCACACCCGATCATCACGTGGTGTCTGGGCACGACGAACTTTGGCAACGGTGCATACTCAGGGAGAACACTTTTATCTTGAAATTTAGTGAGAGATCATCTTATAATGCTACCGTCAATCAAAGCAAGATAAGATGCATAAAAGATAAACATCACATGCAATCAATATAAGTGATATGATATGGCCATCATCATCTTGTACTTGTGATCTCCATCTCCAAAGTACCGTCATGATCACCATCATCACCGGCGCGACACCTTGACCTCCATCGTAGCATCGTTGTCGTCTCGCCAATCTTATGCTTCCACGACTATCGCTACCGCTTAGTGATAAAGTAAAGCATTACAGCGCGATTGCATTGCATACAATAAAGCGACAACCATATGGCTCCTCCCAGTTGCCGATAACTCGGTTACAAAACATGATCATCTCATACAATAAAATTTAGCATCATGTCTTGACCATATCACATCACAACATGCCCTACAAAAACAAGTTAGACGTCCTCTACTTTGTTGTTGCAAGTTTTACGTGGCTGCTACGGGCTTAGCAAGAACCGTTCTTACCTACGCATCAAAACCACAATGATAGTTTGTCAAGTTGGTGTTGTTTTAACCTTCGCAAGGACCGGGCATAGCCACACTCGGTTCAACTAAAGTTGGAGAAACTGACACCCGCCAGCCACCTGTGTGCAAAGCACGTCGGTAGAACCAGTCTCGCATAAGCGTACGCGTAATGTCGGTCCAGGCCGCTTCATCCAACAATACCGCCAAACCAAAGTATGACATGCTGGTAAGCAGTATGACTTATATCGCCCACAACTCACTTGTGCTCTACTCGTGCATATAACATCAACGCATAAAACCTGGCTCGGATGCCACTGTTGGGGAACGCAGTAATTTCAAAAAAATTCCTACGCACAAGCAAGATCATGGTGATGCATAGCAACGAGAGGGGAGAGTGTTGTCTACGTACCCTCATAGACCGGCAACGGAAGCGTTGACACAATGTAGAGGAAGTAGTCGTACGTCTTCCCGATCCGACCGATCCAAGTACGGAATGTATGACACCTCCGAGTTCTGCACACGTTCAACTCGGTGACGTCCCTCGAGCTCCAATCCAGGCGAGTGTTGAGGGAGAGTTTCGTCAGCACGACGGCGTGATGACGGTGATGATGTTCTACCAACGCAGGGCTTCGCCTAAGCACCGCTACGATATGACCGAGGTGGAATATGGTGGAAGGGGGCACCGCACACGGCTAAGGAACGATCACGAAGATCAACTTGTGTGTCATGGGGTGCCCCCCTGCCCCCGTATATAAAGAAGGGAGGGGGAGGTGCGGCCGGCCCCTAGGGGTGCGCCTGGAGGAGTCCTGCTCCCACCAGGAGTAGGACTCCCCCCTCTTGCCTTGTTGGAGAAGGAAAGGGGAAGGGGGAAAGAGGAAAGGGGGCGCCGCCCCCTTCCTTGTCCTATTCGGACTAGGGGGGAGGGGGCGCGCGGCCTGCCCTGGCCGGCCCTCCTCTTCTCCCTTAGGGCCCATGTAGGCCCATTAACCCACCCGGGGGGTTCCGGTAACCCCCTGGTACTCCGGTAAAATCCCGATTTCACCCGGAACGATTCCAATATCCAAATATAGGCTTCCAATATATCAATCTTTATGTCTCGACCATTTCGAGACTCCTCGTCATGTCCGTGATCACATCCGGGAGTCCGAACTACCTTCGGTACATCAAAACACAAAAACCCTAATTACGATCGTCACCGAACTTTAAGCGTGCGGACCCTACGGGTTCGAGAACTATGTAGACATGACTGAGACACGTCTCCGGTCAATAACCAATAGCGGAACCTGGATGCTCATATTGGTTCCTACATATTCTACGAAGATCTTTATCGGTCAAACCGCATAACAACATACGTTGTTCCCTTTGTCATCGGTATGTTACTTGCCCGAGATTCGATCGTCGGTATTCCAATACCTAGTTCAATCTCATTACCGGCAAGTCTCTTTACTCGTTTCGTAATACATCATTCCGCAACTAACTCATTAGTTGCAATGCTTGCAAGACTTAAGTGATGTGCATTACCGAGTGGGCCCAGAGATACCTCTCCGACAATCGGAGTGACAAATCCTAATCTCGAAATACGCCAACCCAACAAGTACCTTCGGAGACACCTGTAGAGCACCTTTATAATCACCCAGTTACGTTGTGACGTTTGGTAGCACACAAAGTGTTCCTCCGATAAACGGGAGTTGCATAATCTCATAGTCATAGGAACATGTATAAGTTATGAAGAAAGCAATAGCAACAAACTAAATGATCAAGTGCTAAGCTAACAGAATGGGTCAAGTCAATCACATCATTCTCCTAATGATGTGATCCCGTTAATCAAATGACAACTCATGTCTATGGTTAGGAAACATAACCATCTTCGATCAATGAGCTAGTCAAGTAGAGGCATACTAGTGACACTCTGTTTGTCTATGTATTCACACATGTATTATGTTTCTGGTTAATACAATTCTAGCATGAATAATAAAAATTTATCATGATATAAGGAAATAAATAATAACTTCATTATTGCCTCTAGGGCATATTTCCTTCACTATTTCCCTAGTTAGTTTACACAAGTTCATTTCTTTTGGCCTGTGTTGTTGTTTGCTAACTGCAAGTGCCTGCATGCCTGTTTTGTTGTTTTGACAGCTCCCGCGAGGACGCCATCTCCTTGTGTGCCCGACTTTGCACTTGGCTTTGTCTGTGGACCACAAACTAGGGTCTGATGATGATCATCATATTCATCCATCCTCAAGGCAGGTGATTGATTGATGCTTCTGCTCTGCTCTTCATTCAGAAAGTGCATACTAGCTACTATATATACGAGAATGCTCTTCATTCACAAGAAGAGAAGAGAAGAGAAGATTAATGTGGTGAAAGAATTTGGTTGGCCACATACGGATGAGAATGAGATGCCCAACAACAAGAAGGTGGATGGAGCTCCTCCAACGCCTCAAGGCCCCTCCAGCATGCATGTATGTTTGTGAGGAGAGGACGGTAGGAAGGAAAGCCGAGCTAGCGGGAGCCGGCAGCAAGATTCATATAGTAGCAGAGCAGATCAGAGTCTTGTCCGCAACAACACTGGATGCAATGCCTCTGTCTATCTAGTCTTAATTGTGGGCAGGCAGGCAGAAAGAAAGCAAGGTGTTGTTGGATTACCTTACCTTATCATTACCACGAGACGAGAGATTTGACAAGAGGGAGCTCAATGCAATGAAGAATGTCATCTTGCTTGGCAGCAGAGCAGAGTTGCAGCTGGGCCAACATGCTCCAGCAAGCACATGATTCCTTCCTTCCTTTTTTGTGTGCTTATGTGGCATGTATGTTACTCCCACTATGCATGACTAGTCTTAGTCGTGTTAGTCTGCATGAAGATTATTGTAAGCTAGAGACAACTTGTTCTTCTCCTACCTCCGCACCCCTATTCCCCTTCTCCAACCCTACCCCTCTTCCTCATTGCGGGAGATCTTGATTGGGACTGTTACAAGTGGTATCAGAGTTCCAGCCTATCCAAAACCTTTCTACCAGACCAAGCATGCGGCACAGTCTCTCCAGCAGCGAGGCACAGTTGGCGGATTTGCTCCGATCGGTCAATGAGGGCTGGCGATGGCAACCCGCGGTCACCAACCTCCGACAGTAGCTCGAATAGCTCCACCGACAAGTAGGCAAGATCGAGTTCCATCCCGCGCTCTCGGATCTCAGGGAGCATGGGATGGCGGTGACTCCGTCCACAGTCGACCCCGATCGAGGACCACGTGCCCGATGGCCACGTCAATTGCTACGCTATGGACCCGTAGGTCTGTGGTAAACTACTCACGCTTCATCGAAGAGGCAATGGTGTTGATGTAGAAGCCCTTCATGATCGAATCCCCCTCTGTCAGGACACCGAAAAAGGTCCCTAGATGGGATCTCACATGTACAGAAGGTTGCGGCAGTGAAAAAATGGTTTTGTGGCTCCCTGGAAGTTTTTTGGGGGTATTTGAGTATATATAGGAGGAAGATCTAGGTCAGGGGGTCACCGAGGGGCCCACAAGGTCGGGGGGCGCGCCGTCCACCCTTGTGGCCACCTCGTGGCTCTTCTGACTTGCACTCCAAGTCTCCTGGGTGTCTTCTGGTCCAAGAAAAATCATCGCGAAAGTTTTATTCCGTTTGGACTCCGTTTGATATTCCTTTTCTGCGAAACTCTAAAAGAAGAAAAAAACAAAAACTGGCACTGGGCTCTAGGTTAATAGGTTAGTCCCAAAAATCATATAAAATAGCATATTAATGCATATAAAACATCCAGAACAGATAATATAATAGCATGGAACAACAAAAAATTATAGATGCACTGGAGACGTATCAAGCATCCCCAAGCTTAGTTCATGCTCGTCCTCGAGTAGGTAAATGATAAAAACAGAATTTTTGATGTGGAATTCTACCTAACATATGTATCCATGTAATTCTCTTTATTGTGGCATGAATGTTCAGTTCCGTATGATCCAAAACAAAAGTTTAATATTGACATAAAAACAATAATACTTCAAGCATACTAACAAAATAATTATGTCTTCTCAAAATAACATGGCCAAAGAAAGCTTATCCCTACAAAATCATATAATCTGGCTATGCTCCATCTTCATCACATAAAATATTTAAATCATACACAACCCCGATTTTAGCCAAGCAATTGTTTCATACTTTAATATTCTCAAACTTTTTCAACTTTCACGCAATACATGAGCGTGAGCCATGGACATAACACTATAGGTGGAATAGAATACGGTGGTTGTGGAAAAGACAAAAAGAAGGAGATAGTCTCACATCAACTAGGCGTACCAACGGGCTATGGAGATGCCCATAATTAGATATCGATGTGAGTGAGTAGGGATTGCCATGCAATGGATGCACTAGAGCTATAAGTTTATGAAAACTAAAAAACAAAACTAAGTGGGCATGCATCCAACTCGTTTGCTCACGAAGGCCTAGGGCAATTTGAGGACGCCCATCATTGGAATATACAAGCCAAGTTCTATAATGAAAATTCCCACTAGTATATGAAAGTGATATCATAGGAGACTCTCTATCATGAAGATCATGGTGCTACTTTGAAGCACAAGTGTGGCAAAAGGATAGTAACATTGTCCCTCCTCTCCTTTTCTCTCGCAATTTTGGTCAATTCTGACCCGTTTCGTGGACTATTACTCACCGTTTTGGGGTCCCGAAACGATTTTCATAGTTGTTGAACCCCAAGGTGCGCTAGCGTAATGGTCATCAACACTCGTAGTTTTGGCTGATTCTAGCCCGTTTTGTGGACTATTACTCACTGTTTTGGGGCCCTGGAGTGATTTCCACGATTAACGAACCCCGGGGTGCATTTAAGTGTCGGTCATCAACACTCATAGTTTTGGACAATTCTTACCCGTTTCATGGACTATTACTCACCGTTTTGGGGTCCCGAAATGATTTCCATAGTTGTTGAACCCCAAGTGCGCTTACGTGTCGGCCATTAAAACTCGCAATTTTCGCCGATTCTAGCCCGTTTCGTGGACTATTACTCATCGTTTTGGGGTCCCGGAGTGATTTCCATGGTTAACGAACCCCGGGGTGCGTTTACGTGTCGGTCATCAACACTCACAGTTTTGGCCAATTCTGACCCGTATCATGGACTATTACTCACCGTTTTGGGGTCCCAGAGCGATTTCCACGATTGACGATCCCCGGGGTGCGTTTACGTGTCCGTCGTCAACACTCACAGTTTTGGCCAATTTTGACCCGTTTCGTGGACTATTACTCACCGTTTTGGGGCCCCGAAACGATTTCCATAGTTGTTGAACCCTAAGGTGCGCTTATGTGTCGGTCATCAACACTCGTAGTTTTGGCTGATTCTAGCCTGTTTCGTGGACTATTACTCACAGTTTTGGGGTTCCGGAGTGATTTCCACGATTAACGAACCCCGGGGTGCGTTTACGTGTCGGTCATCAACACTCGTAGTTTTTGTCGATTCTGGTCCGTTTCGTGCACTATTACTTACCTTTTGGGGTCCCAGAGCGATTTCCACGATTGACGATCCCCGGGGTGCATTTACGTGTCTGTCGTCAACAATCATTGTTTTGGCCAATTATGACACGTTCCGTGGACTATTACTCACAGTTTTGGGGTCCCGAAACGATTTCCATATTTGTTGAACCCCAAGGTGCGCTTACGTGTCGGTCAACAACACTCATAGTTCTGGCCGATTTTGGACCGTTTCGTGGACTATTACTCACTGTTTAGGGGTCCTGAAGTGATTTCCACGATTGACGAACCCCGTGGTGCGTTTATGTGTCGGTCATCAACACTCACAGTTTTGGCCGATTCTACCCCGTTTCGTGGACTATTACTCACTGTTTTGGGGTCCTGAAGTGATTTCCACGATTGACGAACCACGGGGCGCGTTTATGTGTCGGTCATCAACACTCACAATTTTGGCTGATTCTGGTATGTTTCGTGCACTATTACTCATCGTTTTGGGGTCCCAGAGCGATTTCCACGATTGACGATCCGCGGGGTGAGTTTACATGTCCGTCGTCAACACTCACAGTTTTGGCCAATTCTGACCCGTTTCGTGGACTATTACTCACCGTTTTGGGGCCCCGAAACGATTTCCATAGTTGTTGAACCCAAGGTGCGCTTACGTGTCGGTCATCAACACTCACAGTTTTGGCCAATTCTGGCCCGTTTCATGGACTATTACTCACCGTTTGGGGGTCCTGGAGTGATTTCCACGATTAACGAACCCCGGGGTGCGTTTACGTGTCGGTCATCAACACTCGCAGTTTTTGTCGATTCTGGTCTGTTTCGTGCACTATTACTTACCGTTTTGGGGTCCAAGAGCGATTTCCACGATTGATGAACCCCGGGGTGCGTTTACATGTCCGTCGTGAACACTCATAGTTTTAGCCAATTGTGACCCGTTTCGTGGACTATTACTCACCGCTTTGGGGCCCGAAACGATTTCCATGTTGAACCCCAAGGTGCGCTTACGTGTCGGTCATCAACACTCACAGTTTTGACCGATTCTGGCCCGTTTCATGGACTATTACTCACCGTTTTGGGGTCCCAGAGTGATTTCCATGATTAACAAACCCTGGGGTGCGTTTACGTGTCAGTCATCAACACTCACAGTTTTGGCCAATTCTAACCTGTTTCGTGGACTATCCCCGGGGTGCGTTTACGTGTCCGTCGTCAACACTCACCGTTTTGGGGTCCAAGAGCGATTTCCACGATT